>NC_089823.1:22888352-23194731 GCF_035046505.1 Tiliqua scincoides
GGTGGTCCAGAGAGGTCAGAGCTGGACTTGACAGAGGGGTAGCGTAAAGGAAGTTGGCTCAAAGCTGCTTTCATAACTTTGGATCTTGGAATGCATTCATTCAGCTCCAAGGCGTTAGTCACTCCCCGATTTCACAAAAACATTCAGGTTTGTAAGAAAAATTCTCTGCCCAAATATTTACCATAGAATAAATATCTTTATCTTGAAGCTGCAGACAAAGAAACATACTGCTTCCCATGGCTGTTTTACAGGAACTAATATACGCACACGATCATTGATGCTTTTTATTCCTCTTCTTCAGGGAAACAACAATATGAAGAAATTCCTATAATTCTATCATGGTTACATGTTCTTACACACGTACCTTGTGATGAAATAGGAAGTTCAATCATGGAAAGGCCCTGCACATTTTCAACAGGGAGATTTCATGACTGCATCTGTTTCACACAGTAAGGGACACTATATAGAGAGAAAGGAAAAAGCAACTACCAAAGCATTACATAAATTTTTAAGCTTACAGCCAGGGCTACAAGCAGGCTCAGCTGGTTGTCCAGTTGATGGGCCCCAAGTCTTGAAAATCACCATTTTAGTTTTTTCTTGGTTTGTGGCCATTCAGGTATGTCCCTCCCTGACTGTGCCTTGGCCTTCCTGCCCTAGGACAGTTATGGGGTCATTCTAAGTCAGTGGGCTCAACTTTTCACACATTTAACTCTAACTTGGGACCTATTTTATTTTATTGCCTTCTTTCCCTCTCCTACCACACTACACTCCTCACTGCTACTCACAGTGTAGCCAGGATTTCAACAGTAACTGCTTAAGCACTTATTAGCAGTCATCTTAAATTCCCTAAACCAGTGGTCTCCAAATTGCATTCTGCTGCATTTAGGAAAAGCCATCCCTATGTGGTGCAGCACTTTCCGTTCTGTGTCGCAGCCTCTTATGTTTCCAGTCGATCTGCTCAGAAACTTGCACCTGGCAGCTACATCTGCTGCCGATTGTCCTAGTAGGCTCTGCGCCCTGATTTCCAGGTGGAAGCAGCTGCCTGGCAGGAGTTTCTGAGCAGGTTAGCTGGAAAGATAAGAGGCTGTGGCACAGAACGGAAAGTGCCATGTCAGGAAGGTGGGCCACGGTTTTGAGCCTGCTGCCCTAAACCATTGTGTAAAGCCTTCCCCCCATGTACCCCTGCATTCCCTCAGTGTTGATTTTGTAGCAAGGAAAATGGTATGAGTACCACTGTAGTGACCACATTAGGTCAAAAGGCAATAAGTGCAACCCACGTGTGTGTCACAGTCCTGTGGTTGAAGAACAAAGCTCTAGGCCAGTGCTTCCCAAACATTTTAGCATCTGGACCCACTTTTTAAAATAATCTATCAGGACCCACCTAGCTTTATTAGACAAAAATAAAGAGAGAGCTAGAAAGAAAGAATATTTAGTTATTAATAATAATTGTTGAGAGCCAATGTATTTTTGTGGGTTTCTCTAGAGTAAAATATTTTCAGCTCCTTGTTAATTATTCAATTTATATGATAATTTAAATAGATATCTATTTAACTATCTATTTCTCATAATGAGGCATGTGTGCCGATGTGCTTGTTTCTGATTACTGTTGATGACGGCATTGATATCCATGTCAGTGTTAGTTATTTACAGGCACAAGGAGTTCGACAATTGCAGCTCATTTAGAAATTTGTTTTTGATTCCTACAGTTGCTGAAAATCCTTCACAGATCTATGAAGATGAGAAAGAGAGCAGTACCTTCAAAGTTTCACTAGAAAGAGTTGTAAATGCTTGTTGAACAGAAAGCCAGAAGTGTGTCAGTTTTCTGTAGTTGAAATTCAGTTTTAACAATGTATCTTCGGACAGACTGATGAGTTCTTCATCAGCCTTAGCTGATACCCAGTCATCACATTGCCCAGAAATGGATTTGCAATCCAGGCTGATAGTTTTTCATTTCTTCAAAAAAGTAACAATAAAAATTATCTTTTAACGTGTTCAAATGTGCAGATAACTCTGTAATTATGCCATGAGCTAGTAGTGCATGCATACTTGAAAGTCAGTTCTACTCTCTTCTACAGGGCTATGGTCAATATTCCTGCTTTTTCACTTGTATGTTGAGCCAAGCAAAGCTGGTGCATAGACAGCACAGGGCCTTACACCCCAGTAACTTGCATTGCATTGCAGCCTTAGCTGCCTTATTACCTTGAACCACAGTGTCTTGGAAGCCTATGGTTTCTGTAACTTAGCACAAGAGGCTCATCCAACATTTCCTAGTGGATGACCATTTCTCCTTCTTCCTACTAGTACTGCTGTTGTCTTGCTGGGGCTCTTTTGTTATTCTGCGTTACTGACAACGCAATCCTAGGCAACTAACAGCCTAATCCTAAAGTTGGCGGCTCTGACAGGTGCAGTGGCGCCAAAATAGCTACAGCTGCCGCCAGAGATCTTCTCTGGGGAAGCCCCAAGCCTGCAATGTCACTTGTCAAGTCTGTGCCAGCTATTTTGCCAGTGCAGACTTGAGAGACTCCATATTGGGCCTTCTGGCCCAACACAGAGTTTAGGATCTGGAGGAGAAGAGCTCCACTGGTCCCACCTCCCTCCTGCTCCATATCCTCCTCCAGCCCCATTCCACCAACTCCCCACCTCCTACCCCCAATATTACTGCTGAGCAGCACTGCTGGAGCACTGGCCAGCCTTCCAAGCAGCACTGAGGCTCATCACTGACTGGCGCTGACCCAGCACCAATGGCCTCTCCTCTCCAGGTGCCATAGACGAGCCGCATGTTTGCAACACCCAGAGCAGGAGCTGGAGCTCAGTACTGGTGCTGGGACTATATAGGATTGGGCCCTAATCCCACTGTGTTTCAATGCGATGTACTCCCAGATAACTGTACATAGGAATACAGCTTGAAGTGACCAGTTTTATTTCAGACAGCACTACAATGAACTGGTAATAAGCCAGAAATGTCAACTGTTGAGTGAGGTAAAATGCTTTTTGATGCATGCCCATCTTTCAGCAAAGGACTTGAGTGAATGAAAGAAGCAACTCTAACCTTAGGCTTCCATAGCATTACATGGAACACTAAGCAAGAGAATGTCTTTATACACAGATCAGGCTAACCTTTGCTAACACATCATGTTTGGAGAGGTCAGTGTTTTGAAGGAAGTTGATCAAACTGAGCACTCTTATGTATCTGGACTTTGTTGTCCAGAATGCAAGTGATTCTTCACTCCCTGAGAAAAAAATGCTGGCAATTAATTTCCTGTGACCTCCACCCCACTCCCCTGCCCCTTTAAACATGCAGTTACTACTCAAAACAAGCAACTGCCCCTTATTTTTACTCTGAACAAAGTACACTTCTAATTGCATGACAATTCAGATTCTTAGAATGCTTCTGCAGATCTATTCTTAGAACAAAACAATATTGTTACTAGAGGCCTCAACATTGATATGAGAGAGACAGAGAGAGAGAGAGAGAGAGAGAGAGAGGGAGAGAGAGAGAGTTGACAAGAGCAATGTGAAAGAACAAACTGAAATGCTACTGACTCAAATGTCCCTGGTAGGTTTCTCTACCAAAAGGAAGAAAACTATCAAACTTTCCAAACAATAAATCTATTACTGTTTAAAAGGTGCTGCCAATGCACTATGGGGGTCTCTCTACTACTTCTCTAGAAGATGCAGAACAATTTTCAAGGGTATGTATGAGGGCCGTAGCTAGAGGGGGCCAGGGTGGGCGGTGGGCACTGCCCACCCTAGCAGTTTGCCCATCCTCACATTTATGGGTCTTTGGTGTTTCTCCATATTTAATTTTGCACACCAGTATATATACCTGACCTAATTGCCAACCCTGTAAAAATAGTTGCTCACCCACCTTTAGAAACTTGACTACGGGCCTGTTATGTATACTTCAATTAGAAAAAAGACAGAAGACTAGTATAATGCTACTAACATGATGTGTGAATAAGAATTCGGATAAAAACACAACACCACAATTGACTATTTTAATCAAGAAATTATGGGAAAAAACCACCCCCCACCCCCGAAAAAACCCTACCTATAGCTTTAAACATACCAAGCAACACAGTAGCATCTCCCATCCAGTTCTGCAATTGGTGCTTCAGTGCATTTAAGGATACAGACACTGCTTCTGGCAAAGATCTGGTCAGCTATAGCAGAAACTGTAAAATGTAAAACAGAATTTCCACCTTTTCCCCTGAAAACGCTCTATGCCTTTAGCAACTGCATGGCAGACAAAAATTGAGTAGGCCCAGATTTTCCCACTACTGGGCTTCCGGTGCTACACTGTTGTATTTCTGGCTGCCCTTCAGTCCTTAAGCCATTTCTGCCCAATGTTGCTTATATGCAACAGGAACCAAATGTGTACACCTATGGGCTGGGCAGAAATGGGTTTTAATCTTAAAGACAGGGAACCTCTGTCAAAAGAAGAGAAAAACTGGTTTCCTTCAAGTTTGTAAGATGCTGTGGGCCAAAGCAGACATGACCAGCTCACATTTTTTTGAAAATCCTTCTTTTGACTATGGTCTAAAACAGGGTTGTGAAACTCATACAGAGGGCCAAGGTTAGCATTCAGGGCTCCAGCTGAGGGCTGGAAGTGATGTCATTAAGCAGAAAGTGACATCATTAAGCAGCTAATGGCCAGAAATCAGAGCCTGTTCTCATATAGAAACCCATTAACTACAAATGACAGAAAAGAAAGTATGCAAATCTTGATCATATCTCAAGATTTGGGAAAGCCCCATTTTCATGTGGGCTGCCATTTCAGCTGTAACACCTCAGCAGCTGAGAGTCTGAGGGCAAGATAAAAAGCTTCCAGGGGCTGCATCCGGCCCCCGGGCCTTATGTTTGACACCCCTGGTCTATAAAGCTGACAATGTTTTACATCATGCGAGACAGATCTTCCCGTAAAATATTGTAGGGACTGGTGAATTATAGTATGGAAAACATGCATTGCCTTGTGGCGCATCTTTATGGACATTCATTAAAACTCAGTGTTGCGAGAGTTAGAACGGACGGAAGGAAACACTTCTTTACCCAGTGTGTGATTAGTCTGTGGAACTCCCTGCCACAGGATGTGGGGTGGTATCTGCCTTGGTGCCTCTAAAGGGAGATTTAAAAGTGTGACCCTCTCACTCAACAACAGAACCAGGGACCTTCCACTAAATGAGTGTCTGAAGAATTAGAACAGTCAGAAGGAAATCTTTACCCAATGTGTAGTGGCATAGCTGGAGGGGAGCGGCGCGCCCAGCCTGGCGGGGAGGCTCAGCGGAGCTGGTGAGCGGCCCCTCCCTTCGGAGCCATTCCCGGCGGGGGGAGCAAAACGGAGCCGTTTTGCTCCCCCCTGCCGGGAATGGCTCCGAAGGGAGGGGCCGCTCGCCCGCCCCGCTGAGCCTCCCCACCAGCCACCGCCAGTGTGTGATTACTCTGTGGAACTCCCTGCCACAAGATGTGGGGGTAGCACCTGGCCTGGATGCACACAATGCCAGAACCAGGGGACAGCCTGATCCAGTGGGGCTGTGGAACTCCCTGCTACAGGATGTGGGGGTGACGCCTGGCCTGGATGATGCAGGGCGGCACCTGGAGGGCCACTTGAGGTGCAGAAGGCTGCAAGACCAGGCAGGCCCCGACCTGACCCAGCAGCGCTCCGGTGTTCTTTTGCCCATCCACCAAGCTTTCACTTCAGAACTCAGCTCGTAGTCTCGCGAGAGCAGCGCTCTCTCTCCCCTCCTTTGGGGCAGTCCGCGCCACAAGCGCTTCTTGGCCACTTGGGGACAGACCCGCCTTGTCTTTCGTTCTCGCGAGAACTCCGCTCGTAGTCTCGCGAGAGCAGCGCGTTTCCTCCCGCTCCGAGGCTCTTGTGGGTGCCGCCATCTCGCCTCGGCAGAGCCCGTTGGAGGCCTCAGCGGGGCTGAGAGGGGCCGAGCAGGCGGCGAGATGGCGGTGGAGTCCCGCGTTACCCAGGAGGAGATCAAGAAGGAGCCCGAGAAGCCCATCGACCGGGAGAAGGTGCGGGGCGCCGGAGGGAGGGACGGGCCCGTTCACACGTTACGCAGCGCTCCCGTGTACGCTGGCCGGGCAGAGCGGCCCAGGGGGTTCCTGGAACCTCAAAACACCCGTTGCTGTACAGGGTTCCTCCCCCCTTTGTCCTCACAAGAACCCTGTGAGGTAGGCGAGGAGGAGAGAGGCTGCAACCCTGTCCACATTTACCTGGGAGTAAGCCCCATTGACTACAATGGGGCTTACTTCTGTGTAGACACGCATAGGATTGGGATCTGAGGCTGCAATCCTGACCACACTTACCTGGGAGTAAGCCCCATTGACTACAGTGGGGCTTACTTCTGAGTAGACACGCATAGGATTGGGCTCTGAGGCTGCAATCCTGTCCACACTTACTCCTGGGAGTAAGCCTCATTGACTGTCACTGTTAAAAGCATAGACATACTAGCCTGTGAAAAGTATAGATCTGTAATGTTTCCCCAAATGCAGTTACATATCAGGGGAGCATCATATCTTATTAAACATAAAATACACATTGAACTGAATGGGGACCCCACCTGAAATTGGCTTGCGACCCACCTAGGGGGTTCCAACCCACAGTTTGAAAAATGCTGGAGTAGGGTACTGTCTCTAAGGCTAAGGAGGGGGTGTTGTTTAAAGTGTTGTCCTCTGAAAAGCAGTTGTTTAAGAAACAGTCTCAGATGGAGAAGTTAATAAAGTTTTTACAAGTTCCAAAATGCCTTTTGGTGGATGAGATGCAGCCCTGCTTCCTAATATGTGTGGCTGTGACACTCCAGCTGCATTTCATAAACTTAATGGAAACATCTTCCTTGTAACTTTTGAAGTTATTGTTTATTATTTGGGGTATGGGACACAGTAAGGACATGTGAGAGAGACTGCTGTAGACAGAGGTGATTGGAGGGAGGAAATATTTGCACTTGAGCCCAGAAAGGGTGGTATGGGTTGACTGAGCTTTTTACTCTTCATTAGTTTCCCCGGAGCCAGTACAGGACTCTCACATGTCCTTTTCTTTGCAGACCTGCCCCCTTTTGCTCAGAGTCTTCACCACAAACAATGGGCGCCATCATCGAATGGATGAGTTTGCCCGTGGAAATGTTCCCTCCAGCGAGCTGCAGATCTACACCTGGTAAGTCGAATTATTCTCAGATCTGCTTTCTGGGCATCTCTTGACTACAATAAAACAGTAGTAGGGTTGTTGCTTTTGTTTTTCTAAATTGACAGAGGGTCTGTGTTTTTGGTTGCTAGATTAAAGCCAGAGAAAGCAGATCTGGCCTGAGTTTACCTTTCATTTGGGCAATTGCAATGCATTTCATTTGAGACTGCCCCAAAACACATTTGGAAACCAGAAGTGGTTAAAATTATGGTTACCAGCTTGTTGATGGAGGCCGTCAAGACTGGAGCATATAGCTCCAATTTTATAGCTATATAATATATCTACACATAGTATGTAGCGTATAGCTCCAAAACTGCATTGTGTCCCTTGGGTACCTTGGGGAGACCTTAAAGCACTGTATATTTGGGCCCCGGTATCTCAAGGACCATGGATCTGCCATCTGTTGAGATCTCAGGAGAGGCTTTGCTCTGTGTCCTGACCATGGAAACAAGTAGCAGGTGTGTACTGGGAGGGGGTGTTGAGAGAGAAATGGTTACGGGAGGATGCTGGAGGGGAAGTCTGAGAGTGGACTGATCAGGCAGAAGGCAGTGCTGTCCTCAGGCTTTCATTCCAGTTGGCTGCTATCTCCTGCATTGCCAAATGAAATGACAATGCAGAAACTTCTGTGATATGACTGAGGCAAACAAACAATTTGTCTTTTGGGTGGAGACGTCTTTTGGGTGCAAGCATCTTTTGGATGGAGACATGTGGAGGCCTACACATATGAAGTATTGATCACTTGGGAAAAATAGAAAGACACTTTTCCCTCACTGCCTTCCCATGCTGTATGTCTTAGGACATACAAACTGTAGCAACTAATCTAAGGATCCTATTACAGAATAGGGCCCTGGTGCTAGATTTTGTGCTGGGAGAGGTAATACTGTATTAGAGGATAGGGCCCAAACATTCATGTGGCTAACTGAAATGTTTGTGTTGAGTGACACCCTTGGGCATCCTTTAAGGGGTGGTGAATGGATGAGCCTCTAGAGGGCAAGCCAGAAGAGAATTGCAGCAGTGGCATCCAACTCCTCTCTCCAGAGTTGCTGGAGGAAGGTGGCTCCAAATCACTTCTCCCTGCCAACTTTGTGCTTACAAAGCACTAGGTAGACAGGGACAGGCAATTTGGAGCCCACTGGACTGCCTGCCTAGTCCCTGTACTTACAGAGATTGCTGCCCGCAGCCCCCCCACTACACACCTTTGAATGTGACTAGAGCAGGGGTGTCAACCATAAGGCCCAGGGGCTGAATGTGGCCCGCAGAAGCTTTTTATATGACCCTCAGGCTTTCAGCTGCTGAGTAGTGCTGAGGTGTTACTGCTGAAAGGGCAGCCCACATGAAAATTGGGCTCTCCCAAATCTTGAAATATGATCAAGATTTGTATAGTTTCTTTTGTTTGCAGCTAATGAGTTCTTAAGTGAGAAAAAAATTGTTTATTTTTGGTTATGACCTGTTTAATGACATCACTTCTTGCCCAATTACATCACTTCCAGCCCTCAGCAGGCATCATGAATGCTATGCGGCCCTCCGTATGAAATGAGTTTGACACCCTTGGACTAGAGGGTGCTGGATTCTCAGCATCCCCTGTGCCTGTTCATTTCCAATTAGAAGAGGCTTCACAGTGTGTACGTTGTATGTAAAGGGGGGATGGAAGCACACCCACCTGTTTGCCAGCCCTCTGACCAGGGGAGGGGGGATGCATGCAAGCAGGAATGGCAGCAGGCAGCTAATTCAGACAGCATCGAGACCGTGCTGCCCCGTTAAAGAGAGGCTATTTAAACTTATTGAGTAAGTTATTCTGAGTGTTTGTACTTGTTAATTTAACATCTTTCCTAAAATATTGCTTGTCAAATCTGGACAGAGATGCTGAGAAATTTTGTCCCCTCCAAACTTTGGGAACTAACAGACAGGGAACAACACACCTCTTGTTGCTTGTGCGCTGAATTCTCTGTGTGTGTACTGCTTAAGACAGGTAAAGGGGCAAAGCCAATCTGATAAAGTGTGAGGGTGCAGGTGTAGCTTGACAGTTTGTTTTATGAAACCAATTCTGATTAATTTGGTGAGTTCTAATCCCTACCCCCCCCTTCGTGAAATCTCTTATATGAAGTGTCTTTCTTGATGCATAATTTCTCTGTTCCTTGCTCTCCTAAGAATCTGGTCTTATGTAACAATGTCAAAGCTATTAAACTGATCTCTAATTATTTTTCTCTTTATTTCTTCCAGGATGGATGCAACCCTAAAAGAACTGACCAGTTTAGTGAAAGAAGTCTACCCAGAGGCAAGGAAGAAGGGCACACATTTCAACTTTGCAATTGTTTACACAGATCTCAAGAGGCCTGGTTACAGGTAATATGGTCAATGGAGACAGCAGCAAGATGAACCCCACAATTTTCAAGTTCTAAAGAAGTTCTTTGGGTAGTGGTTATTTAACTCCTTTTTTCATGCTTCCTAAAACCTTCGTGGGGCAGAGTGCACAGTAGCTAAGAGATATGTGAGCCCCTAGCTCTGCACTCTTGCCTGGCACATGCAAGCTGTCCCAAGGGTCCCTATGGGCAGTGGGAAGAAAGCAGTTGCTTTCATATTCCCTAAGGCAGTGGTTCTCACACATTTAGCACTGAGACCCACTTTTTAGAATGAATCTGTCAGGACCCACCAGAAGTGATGTCATGATCAGAAGTGACATCATAAAGCAGGAAAATTTTTAACAATCCTAGGCTGCAATCCTATTCACACTTACCCAGGGGTAAATCACATTTACTATCATTGTTAAAAGAATATACGTAGTAACTTGTTAAAAGTACAGGTCTGTAACATTTCCCCAAATGCAGTCACATACTATGGTAGCATCAAGTCTAATACAGTAAAAATAAAATATTGAAATGGATGGGGACCCACCTGCAATTGGCTCACGACCCAGAGTTTGAGAAACGCTGCCTGAAGGAGTCAGACCTCTGGTCTTCAGAGAAAGGAAAACCCACGCTTTGCAGAAGTTGGAAAAGGCTTACAGTTGGATGGTCAGAGATAAAAATGCCACTGGCTCCAAATGACAGATGGCTAGACTGGGGTACAAAGTTACTCTGTCTAGACTTGAGGGCATCTGTTTCTCCCAAACTGTTACATGATGGTAGAAACGACTTTGTGCTAAGCTACCTAAGATGTAACGGAATCCTTCTTGGTGGCTTCAAGAAAATCTGAACAGGAATCTGTCTAGGTTTTGCGGAAGTGGAGCGTGATTGCTCCACTTTCACTTTTTAAACCCCAGGGAGACCTGCAGAAGGTTGTGCAGGGCTCCCTGCACCCCCTGACAGGCTGCTGCAGGGACTGGTGAGTGCATCCCAGCTATTGCAGCCCCCACCCCTGCAAGAACTTACTGCGGTTCAAACTCTCCCTGGCCGTGGTTCAGTGAAATAGATCATACTTTGTGTGCATCAGGTTCCAGGTTCAATTGTTGGCATCTCCAGTTAGAAAGGATCTTGAGCAGAAGGTCTGGGAAAGACTTCTGCATGAGACCAAGACCAGACAGCTGCCTCCTATCAGACAAGACAGTTTTTGGCTAGATGGTCCAGTGACCAAGTTCAGTATGAGACTTTTATGTTCAAATGAACATGATTTTCATGCACTTCATTTCTTCCTGCAGGGTGAAGGAGATCGGCAGTACAATGTCGGGCAGAAAGGGCACAGATGACTCTATGACGCTGCAGTCGCAAAAATTCCAGATAGGGGACTACCTGGATATAGCAATTACTCCTCCAAATCGAGCACCACCTCCATCGGGTCGCATGAGACCTTACTAATATCTTGCTCTCTCCCAGTGATCACATCATTGCCTGACCAGTTTAGTGAAAGAAGTGTTGATTAGAAAAAGGCTTGTTGTTTTCAGTGCAAAACAAAAATGCTAGAGAAGTCAAACCTTGGAAGTACTGAAGTTATAAAATGGTTGCTGTGTATTTTTAGACAGCTGGGTGCTTGAACATGTTCTTTCTCAGATTAATCTGAAAATGGACTGTGTAGTATTTCCATCTGTATAAAGCATGGCTAACACACCAAAAGTAGTGGGTTTTTGAAACTTTTTGTTATGGGGCAAATATATTGTAATACCAGTCATTACTGTATGTGTGGAAATTAAAGTGAGATGGATTTGTTTCATAAATATGCTTTTGAGACTTGCTGTGAACACCAAAAGGTAAAGTACTTGCTTCTATTAGCAAATATCTAAGTGCAAGCAGAGAAGAATGTGGTCTGTTGCTTCTCAAAAAGCATCTTGACCAGACTGTCACTATTAAAGTGTCCAGCTCCTAAATTATCCCAGTCTATCTGCTGAATAATCCCAGTCTACAAATCAGAACTGCATTTTCCCAAAGTATGGGATACTGAAAAAAATAACCAACAGAAGTACAGCCTCTGTGGATTATACATGAAAGTAATTGCACCAAAAACATTAAATTCAGTTGTAGCTGTTCTTCAGTGTATTGGCAGAGCTAGTTGTGCCACATAGTGGTTATACATTCATAATATACATGTTATTGAAAGCAATTTCAGCATGCATCCAATTTATGCGTATAGTGCCTGCCTAGCTAGAGGATGTGTGCAGGGAAGATAGCTAACTTTGCTTAACTGGATCAGGCTCTTAAACAGGAAATAGCATTAGATAGAAATAGCTTGCATGTCTGAGTGGGTTTACTTGAGAGTAAACCAAAAGTGCTTGCTTCAAGCAGTAGTTGTTTAATTGCCACGCTATAAACATGTTTTGATAATTTTTCACTATTAAGGCAGTGACAAACCTTGTTACCACAAGTACTGTATTTCCTTTTTAGAAATATGGGAACATTTGTGTTTCTTCCACACTACAAAAGAGGGTTGTAATTTATGCAGTGTATTTCTAATGAAGTCAGTAGTTACAAAGGAGCAGGGCTGGGTGAATTTTGTGATTTGAGATGGAAACATGAAACTTGGGGATAGTGGCTCAGCTCTAAATTGCCTCTAAAAGCATGTGACATGGATCTTTATATAGGGTTTTGCTATTACCCCACAGAAGAATAAGTTTGAGAGAACTGAAACATCTTAGTGGAGGCTGCAGAAAAGCAGAAGAGACAGACACTTGCATGGCAGCAGTGTATTTTGCTTATTTGGCATATATCAACCTCCTTTTTAATATTAGAAAGCTTCTAGTGCTTACAGCTTTAAAGACTGCTCTCCTCCTTAAAGCTATGCTTGCTACAATCTCACTAGTGCAATATAGCATAGTTCTTGTTCTTTTGTGTTGCTAGCAGGATTGTGAACATCTGCACAAGATGTACATTTCAGTATTTTGGAGTTGAGGCTACATAGCCCTGAATATACTTTTTTTTAACTATTCAGGCTTCTATATCTATAATGAACAAAAGGGAGCTTATGATACTAGAATATACTGATATTCCTTTACTTTATCCTGTCCTGCTGCAGAAAAGTAGATGTGAACTATTCACACTCAAGCTTTGTTCATTTGTGAAAATATCTAATTAGCAGCTTAGGATGCTCATTACATCTTCACATAGTCAAGGTTAAGGTTTTCTGAAGAGGTGCTGCTGCTTTTACAGCAGTGTCTCACTGTTAGAAGGAATCTTATTAAGATGTAATTAGGCAAGTTATTGCTTATGAAAAATGAAATGATTTGACAAATGATCTACGAAAAACTAGACACGAGAGCCTTGCTAAATCTAATCATGTTTCATGGTCATGACAGAGACAAACTGCCAAGAGAAGCTGATGTTGTACTGTCACATTTGCCTTGTTGCCCTTTTGTCTAGACATTACAGCAGATGAGGTCTGCTGGCTGAAAATGTGACTGTCTCATAAATGGCTTCCGACAAAACGGAAGAGATTCTGCTTACTGTGAATCAGGGGTGGAGGGGCTGGGACACATCTTTTTGTCCAAACTCATCTTCCAAATGTTAGTTTTGAAGCTGGTACTTGACACTGCAGCAAACAAGCACTTATTTGGCATATGTCTTGCCCTGGATTAGTGAACTTCAGCCCACTTAGTTTTCATATTATGAAAATATAAGATCCAACCTTTCTACTCAACCCTCCCACCTCATGGTGTGTAAAGTAGTGGACCCACATTATGCAAAGGGAGGAGACAGATTCCTGAATTAGGGAGAATTCTAAAATGTTTAGACACAAAGCACAGCCTTCTATGGTTCATCAGCAAATCAAAGAAAGCTGTGCTAAGCCTTACCACCAGTGTGCTTATTAACTACATGCAGTGAAGGGTTTCTTGCACAGAGGAGCAGTCTGAAAAATGGTCGCACACACTGCTGCAATCTGAAGTGGAATTGCCCAGAACTTTTGTCACTTTGGCTTACTCTGGATAATGTGTAGACTGGGTTATATTTATAAAATGGTTTAAACTTCACTTGTGCATCTAGGGTTGTAAATGGCACTTCAACCCTGCAAGTCTATGCATATTTACTCAAAAGTAAGTCATTCAATTAATCCCAAGTGCATAGGATTGTGGCCTAAGGCATTATTATCAACTATTGACCTCTAGTTCATTCACAAGAAAATCTACTGGAAGCCAATAACTTTTACAACATTTTCCCCACAACTTTTACGTTTTCCCTGTTAATTGGCAAATTAGCTGATGCAGCTAGAATCATAAGCTGGAAGATACCTTGGAGGTCATCTAGCCTGGCCTCCTGCTCAGTGCAGGTGCCTCAACACCCCTGACAAATTGCCATCTAACCTCTGAAAACCTCCAATGAGGGAAAGCCTGCAACCATATGAGGCAGGCTATTCCAAAGCCAGACAGCTCTTTTAGTTAGGAAGTTAGTAAGTCCTCCTTTTCATTCATGGAACAGCCTTTTAGATACCTGAAGATGAACACCATCTCTCTCCTTAGTCTTTTCCAGGCTGAACATACCAAATCTCTTAACTGTCCCTCATAGGACTTGGTTTCCAGACTCCTCACCAAGCTGGTTGCCTTCTTCTGAACCTGTTTCATCTTAACATCCTCAACATGTGTTGCCCAAAACTGTACATGGTATTTCTAGGGAGGCCATAACATGGAATGATGACTACTTCCCTAACACAAAGGAATGATCCAGTGTCTATGATGATCCAGTGTCTATGAAGAAATGTCCTCTTACTTCATGTTTATGTAACCCGCTGAGTTTTGAAACATGTCACATGATCAACAAGCCTAATTAGAACTGTCCCATCACTCACCATTGAGTTGCAGGTAGCTGCAAGGAAAAGATAGCAGAGGGAGTGCGCATAAACTCTTCAGTGCTGTATATGGTGGTATTTTCAAGGTAGAAGAAAAAGCAGCTCAGTGGTTATTTAGCTACCATTTGGATCTGTCATTACAGATGCTGAGACTTTCAGCATATGAAAGCAGCACAAGGTAAATTTCTTGCCCAACAGCTAGAAGGCTAAAGAGAAATTCAATTTCCTAAAAGAAGCTCTTGTTTTTCATGAAAACTGCCTTGGGTGCCCTTCGGGGAGAAAAGCAGAATATAAATAAATGAATGAATGAATGAAAAGGATTATTGGAAATTCAGTATACTGGACTTGCAAAGGTATCTCCAGTGGTGAGCATTTTAAATAAAATACATAACTTAAAAATTAAAGCCTAAACCACATACTAAATTGGTCTATGCTGTGCATATCAAAAGCGATAATGAGCAGGCACTGTTATTCCAAAGCAAATTATCTCCATCCAAGGAAGTAAAAATGGGGACTAGGGACTAGAGGAGTGCTTCAAATGCTTTTTGACATTTCCCCCACCCTGCAAAATCCAGCATCAACCCTCTAATTCTGCTGACCGCAAAGATATGCAAGCTAAGTTAAGACTCCCAACAAGGAAGAAAAGCAAGGACAGTAAATTCTTCCTGAAATCTATAGAGAAACACCCTGAAGAAAAAGCAATTCTTTCCTGGTCAGATTGAGATGATGGGGAGCAAGGCAGTCACTGTCCTTAATCCAATGCAGGTAACAATTCTCTGCTAAGAGGCATGCAATCAACCTGGGGGGGAGGGGCTGCAGGATCCTGTTCCTCATCTAGGTATTCCATATCAAAGAGGGAGAGGCACTCTGCAGTTTAAGATCTACTGCATTGCAGAGTTTAGTACAATCTGGCCATAGCCTATTAAAGGAGAGCACAAGATGTGAAGTAACTTTGAAAACAGCTGTTCTTTTCCTGCTAAGACTCATCTGCCAGCAGTTTTTAAAGAGGTAAAAACCTTCAGAATAATCAGCGGAGTAATTTGGTATGTAGCCATGGCATATTCTCCCCCCCCCCAAAAAATCTGGGAGATACAGCAGCATTGCTGTAACTCTGTAGTCTGATCTATTAGCTATTAAAGTTGACAAGAACATCTCCCCCACATCAAATGCAAATAAATTCACAAGCTGTGCTGTGAGAGATCTGCTAGCACTCGTAGATTTCACATTGAACAAGTTGTTCTTCCACATTTCTGGATTGGGATCCAATCACAACTCAAGAGACACAGCAAAACTACCCATCCATTAGTGACTGTGGCATTGCTGCATCTCACTGCCCTGGGTTAACACTCAACCAGAAAGCATACCCAGATCTTAAATTCATGCAGAATGATGCAAACATGGGTTCCTCTGTGAATCACAGTTCAACACTGAAATATTCAGCAGCTGTTAATTCAAAAATAAGCATGCCTCAGCCCTTAGAAGCATGGGAAATACAGATCTAAAGACAATATAGGGCTTGGGAACAGGCTGGTAGGACTGGTCACTCCAGTGTAAGAGTTAATATTCCAACAGCACCACTTCTTTAAGGTTAGTGAACAATCTATAGCTGTTAAATTTGGTCCAACCATACACTGCATATCATATATATTGTCAATAACCTTCAGTGTAAATAATAGATCACTTATCCACTGGCATAGCTAGAGGGGGCGGGGCACTAAGTTTTGCAGGGAGCCTCCCTGCAGCATGCAAGGAGCTCCTCCCCTCCCCTTGGGAGCCATTTTGGGGGGCACAAAACTTAGGCGAATGTCTCCCAAGGGGAGGGGGAGAGGCCACTTGCACTCTGCAAGGAGGCTCCCTGCAAAACATAAGTGCCCCACCCCCTCTAGCTACGCCACTGCGCTTATCCAATGTTCTTGCCAGCTGTTCATTCAGGAGATGTGCAAAATGGACTGGAGATATTGAAGCTCAGTAAAGATCAGTAATGGGTTAGGGAAGAAGGAGAAAGCTTTCATAACTTATTTCAAGTGGGATAAAATATACCACAGAAAACCTAAAATACTGTATATAGCTAGGAATTGCCAAGTGCTGTAAATCAATACCTCTCACCACTGCAAACACAATATTTACCAGATCACCAAGGTCAGTTTGAAAGCAGGAAACTAGTCTTCAACAAGTGTGTCTGTAAAATACATGACAATGTTCACACTGGTTTATCATGAAGGCTGAAACACTATGTCTTGTGTCCAGTATATAACTCAGGATAAAAATTAATTAGCCCAGATGCTTGGCAAGGTAAAGACTATTGCAGACCTTGATTATGCATTTTCTCCTTGACCAGCCTTAGCATATGCCCAACTGTTTTTTGTTTAAGTAGTAGTAACCACTGAGAAACAAACCTGAATGGGTGGCAAAGAGTTGCTGAATAGAATTAAAACTGGCAGTTGCCTTGTATACATTTAATGTGCCTGAAATTGTAAGATCTTGGTTTTGTTTCTCTTGGTGACAGGTTTTGCACCTTCTAATCAAAAGTACTGTTGTCTTCTGGAATCCACAATCAGAATCAGTCATGTTGTTTCAATCCACATTGACTAGGGATTAACTGAAGGTACAAGAGCCCCATCCAGATCTCCGAATGGTATAAACTCCTCTGCCCTCACTGGAAAGAGGTGGTGGCAGTCTGACATGGAACATTACCCACCACCTTCCATCAATTCCTCAAAGTAGCTTTCAAAAAACATAATTGCTGCTGTCTAAAATATGTCTGCTCCATATAGACATGTGGCAGTGTGGGAGAAACCCTGGGACTACTTCCCTTTTCCCTGATGTGCCTCTATGCCAGGGCCAAATCAGTAGACTGCGCTCCCACAACAAGGACAAAGTCAAGCAGAGAGACAACATCCTTGGAAGCCTTCCTCCCAGTTATGTAGGAGAAAACCCCCCAAACCTAACCAACAGTATGTAGCCTAGAGCCAAGGAGGACAGGAGTGAGGCTCTCAATTTAACCATTTATAGGCAAATAAAGAGTTAACATAAAAAGAGTGCATTAAACACTCAGGGGAAGGGGACCAGATAATAGATGGGAGGAGAGAACAGTATGGGCATTGACATAGCTCAGTTGCAGATCTTTGCAAAATACAAATCGGAGAATACAGGCAAACCAGAAAAGCAAAATTCAGTGGCTGCATCTAAATTTCACTGTTCCCCAACTGTATCTGCTTACTCAGTTGAGAACAAATCAAAGCATCCTTGGGGTTGATCTTAAGAAACCAGGGTTTAAGAGGTCATTGTCTTGTCAGATGACAACTAACTTGGCATCCTGACCTGCATTCTGACCTATTCAGGTGTGTTCAGCTGTGCCTAATCAACAGGTAAAAGTGGGGCCTCTTATAAGCAGGTGCAAAGCACTTCCTTTTGCAGGAGGCACTTTGCATCTGCTTTCAGTGAAAGTTCCAAGCCTTGAGGAGCACTGTTGCAGGGCTGCCCGCACCTCCTGCAGCCCTGCCTTCTAGAAGTAAGTGACAAGCACCCACCGTATTGGCAACCTTCAGTCTCGAAAGACTATGGTATCGCGCTCTGAAAGGTGGTTCTGGCACAGCGTCTAGTGTGGCTGAAAAGGCCAATCCGGGAGTGACAATCCCTTCCACACCAGGAGCAAGTGCAGTCTGTCCCTGGTCTGTCTCCCTGGCTATGGGCCTTCCTTCTTTGCCTCTTAGCCTCAGACTGTTGGCAAAGTGTCTCTTCAAACTGGGAAAGGCCATGCTGCACAGCCTGCCTCCAAGCGGGCCGCTCAGAGGCCAGGGTTTCCCACTTGTTGAGGTCCATCCCTAAGGCCTTCAGATCCCTCTTGCAGATGTCCTTGTATCGCAGCTGTGGTCTACCTGTAGGGCGCTTTCCTTGCACGAGTTCTCCATAGAGGAGATCCTTTGGGATCCGGCCATCATCCATTCTCACGACATGACCAAGCCAACGCAGGCGTCTCTGTTTCAGCAGTGAATACATGCTAGGGATTCCAGCACGTTCCAGGACTGTGTTGTTTGGAACTTTGTCCTGCCAGGTGATGCCGAGGATGCGTCGGAGGCAGCGCATGTGGAAAGCGCTCAGTTTCCTCTCCTGTTGTGAGTGAAGAGTCCATGACTCGCTGCAGTACAGAAGTGTACTCAGGACGCAAGCTCTGAAGACCTGGATCTTGGTATGTTCCGTCAGCTTCTTGTTGGACCAGACTCTCTTTGTGAGTCTGGAAAACGTGGTAGCTGCTTTACCGATGCGCTTGTTTAGCTCGGTATCGAGAGAATGAGTGTCGGAGATCGTTGAGCCAAGGTACACAAAGTCATGGACAACCTCCAGTTCATGCTCAGAGATTGTAATGCAGGGAGGTGAGTCCACATCCTGAACCATGACCTGTGTTTTCTTCAGGCTGACTGTCAGTCCAAAATCTTGGCAGGCCTTGCTAAAACGATCCATGAGCTGCTGGAGATCTTTGGCAGAGTGGGTAGTGACAGCTGCATTGTCGGCAAAGAGGAAGTCACGCAGACATTTCAGCTGGACTTTGGATTTTGCTCTCAGTCTGGAGAGGTTGAAGAGCTTTCCGTCTGATCTGGTCCGGAGATAGATGCCTTCTGTTGCAGTTCCAAAGGCCTGCTTCAGCAGGACAGCGAAGAAAATCCCAAACAAGGTTGGTGCAAGAACACAGCCCTGCTTCACTCCGCTTCGGATGTCAAAAGGGTCTGATGTGGAGCCATCGAAGACAACAGTGCCCTTCATGTCCTTGTGGAAAGATCTGATGATGCTGAGGAGCCTGGGTGGACATCCAATCTTGGGGAGAATCTTGAAGAGGCCGTCTCTGCTGACCAGGTCGAAAGCCTTTGTGAGATCTATGAAGGCTATAAAGAGTGGCTGTCGTTGTTCCCTGCATTTCTCCTGCAGTTGTCTAAGGGAGAATACCATATCAGTGGTGGACCTGTTGGCTCGGAATCCACACTGCGATTCTGGATAGACGCTCTCTGCAAGTACCTGGAGCCTCTTTAGTACAACTCGGGCAAACAGCTTTCCTACAACGCTAAGGAGAGAGATGCCGCGGTAGTTGTTGCAGTCACCCCTGTCACCTTTGTTCTTGTACAGCGTGATGATGTTTGCATCCCTCATGTCTTGAGGTACTCCACCTTCTCTCCAGCAGAGGCAGAGGATTTCATGCAGCTCAGTGACGATGATCTCTTTGCAGCATTTTAGGACTTCAGCAGGGATGCTGTCTTTTCCAGGTGCCTTGCCAAAGGCAAGGGAGTCCAGGGCCACGTGAAGTTCTTCTAGGGTTGGTTCACTGTCAAGCTCTTCCAGCACAGGCAGGCACTCAATGTTGTTCAGTGCTTCTTTGGTGACTACATTTTCTCTGGAATATAGCTCAGAGTAGTGCTGCACCCAGCGTTCCATCTGCTGCGCCCGATCCTGGATGACCTCGCCTGCTGCAGACTTCAGAGGGGCAATTTTCCTCTGTGTTGGACCTAGGGCCTGCTTGATACCATCATACATCCCCTTGATGTTGCCCGTGTCAGCTGCTATCTGTATCTCGGAACAGAGCTGGAACCAGTAGTCGTTAGCACATCTCCTGGCAGTCTGTTGGACTTTGCTGCGAGCAGTTCGGAGGACCTGCAGGTTGCGCTCACTGGGACAGGCCTTGTGTGCTGCTTGAGCTCTCCTCTTTTCCTCAATGACTGGTGTCAACTCCTCAGAGTGGGCTTCAAACCAGTCTGCCGCCTTGTTGGTCTTCTTGCCGAATATGGACAAGGCGGTGTTGTAAACGGTATTCTTGAAATGTTCCCATCTGTTGGATGCGTTTGCGTCGGCCGGGCCTGGAAGAGATTCCTCAAGCGCTTGTGCAAATTCCTCCACTTTTCTCTGATCCCGGGTCTTGCTGGTATCAATGCGAGGTCTTCCTTCCTTTTTCGTGTGATACAGTTGCTTTGTTTGCAGTTTCACTCTGCTGCACACCAGGGAGTGGTCAGTGTCGCAGGCAGCACCATGATAACTGTGTGTGATCTTGATGCTGGGAAGGCTGGAGCATCTGGTGAGGATCAGGTCGAGCTGGTGCCAGTGCTTTGATCTTGGATGTCTCCAAGAGACTCTATGTTGGGGCTTTGTGTTGAAGAACGTGTTGCTGACACAGAGACCGTGATGACAGCAAAACTCTAGCAGGCGTTGGCCATTTTCGTTCATCCTCCCAGTGCCAAACTGACCTAAGCAAGTGGGCCATGAACTGTTATCAGCACCAACTCTAGCATTGAAATCGCCGAGGATGAACAATGGCTCTTTTACAGGGATTTTCTTGACAGTGGTGGCCAGGTCATCATAGAATTTGTCTTTGGCTTCTGCTGGAGTCGGTGCATAAGCACTGATGAGAGTGATAGGTCCTGCTGATGACTGGAGCTGCAGGGACAAAATTCTTTCACTTCCCACAGTAGGTGGGATGATGGATTTCAGCAGGGTATTTCTGACCGCAAAGCCAACGCCATGTTCCCTGGTTTCGTTTGGTGGTTTTCCCTGCCAGAAAAATGAGAAATTTCTCTCCTTGACAGATCCGGAATCTGGCAGCCTAGTCTCTTGAAGGGCGACGATGTCCATCTGCAGTCTGCTCAGCTCCATGTCGATGATAGCTGTTTTGCGTGCGTCGTCTATTTCTTGCAGGTCATCAGAGAAGCCAGGTGTCATTGTCCTAACGTTCCAGGTGCCCAGCTTTAGGGCAGTAGTTTTCTGTTTTCTGTTGCATGGTGCAGAGTTGTCGATCCGCTTGTCGGTTTTCACCCTAAACCCCACGCACCCCATGAGGTTAACGGACCGTGGCGAGGCAACACCTTACTGGCTGGGGACTGCCCAGCTTAAGGCGGGCGGTAGCTGCCCAATGAGATGCAATGATCTCTCCCACCGTCGGAAGCAGCCCCTGGCGTCATGCTCTACGCCAATCGAGCAAAGACTTATAACTGGTAAACTGCTGCTTCCCGTGTTGTGCCGACGCCATATGGCGAAGTTGGAGTGTCCTCTCCAGTGCGCGAAGCCTGGGTAAAGAAGGTATGGAGGATAGGCTGTTACCCATGCAGCAAATCCCCCCTCTCCACGTCGCTGGAATGGTCCAATGGAAAGGCAGAAGCCAATACGGTTGGTTCCAGCGGCGTCGCAGGAGTTGCCAGAACGTGACTGTGTTCAGCCATGAACTGCCTAAGGGACTCCGGCTCCTGATTTTGCCTCGAGGTTGACTCCTGAAGCCTTTTCCACAACTGGATGTAGCCACAAGGCAGTGGAGGTTTGAGGTCAGAGTTTCCTTCTCTTAGATGAGCTGCCTTCCTAGGCTGACGAGTCCCAAGCACCCACCAAATGGATGCAATCCTGGGGATCACTTCCCTACCTCTCCCCTTCCTCTGCCCCTTAAAGGGACAGGGGAACCTTTACACTAACTGGTGGGTTGCAACCCACCAGTTTGAGAACCATTGCTCTGGAGGGTTTTCTGAAGCCCATGAAGGCTGTGGGCAGACATGGGCAGCCTCTGTGGGTTTCAGAAAGTCCTCTGGCAGTGATCAGAGTGGAGTTCCAGTCACCTCTGGAGGGTTCAGTCTGACCCAAGTCTGGCTCAACATGGGTCTGGGGGACCCATATTGAGCCAGATCTGCAGATAAGTAGGCACAACCTGTATATAATAATCCCAGCACATAAGCTGGCTATTGTTTTTACTGGACCCAGACAAATACAAGTAATCTATAAAACAACCTGTGTGCTTGGCTATGTATTTTCAAGGAGCAAGGAAGCTCAGTCACCACAAGGGGGAAAAGAACCAAGAAATTCAGAATGCACAAGGCAAGTTTAATTAGAGAAAAACTCAAAGTTACCCAGAAATGAATTAGAGGGTCAAAGAAAAATACAGGAATTAACCAAAATGACTACTACTCAGGCCATTATATTTCCCCATTCACTGTTGGGAGTGTTAAAAAATTTCAGTGAGATATGTCCAACTTGAAGATGTAGAGTTCTATCCAGTTAGATTTCACAAAAGTTGGAAGTTAGTGGCAAACGGTTTCCATAATTGCTACCTTATTAAATGATAGAATTATCAGGTTTCTGTAAAATTCAATGATTGTACTACAATCAGATTCATTTTCCTCAGCACAGATCCTTTGCTGGATAATTGGATATGCCAAAAAGACACCCCAGATAGAAAGACAACCTTTAATTCTTTCTAAAGGTGTGAAAACTGACAAAGAACTGGAGCAGAAAAAGAACATGCCACCATTTTAATTGACAACCTAATTCAAAATTCTCTGAAGCACCTGGAATGAAGAGCAGGCTAAATAATATGCAGATATTACTGTCAATTTTAAGTGTTTGATAATACAATCAGAAAAGAAATCTGAGACTTCCTTAGAATATGTTGCAAAATTGTTTTTTTAATGAGTCAAAATATCCAAGGCCTTCTCTCAAATAAGAAAATGAAAACTATTTTCAAACTCTCTGCAACCAAGACAGTCTTGAATGTGGCAGCTCCGAAAAAGAATTCACTCGGACTCCGGTACATTCATCCAGTAAACTCTCTGCAAAGCAATTGTGAAAGGAACAGTGATGTTAGAAGCATTCTCCTTCAACAGAGACATCCACTGAAAAGTATTCAGGTAGTTATTTTGCAACCATCTTGACTATAAAAATAGGGCACAATCCTAGCCAACTTTCCAGCACCAGGTTAAGGGCAATGCAGCCCCGAGGTAAGAGAACATTCCCTTACCTTGAGGAGGCCTCCGTGACTGCCATCCAACTGCAGGGTTCAGCACATAACCCATTAGCACAGCTATGCCAGTGCTGTAAAGTTGGTTAAGATTTGGGCCTTAAATTTAAAAGTATGTCTAAAGATTCCACTTTCAGATTTAGCCCTTGTTTCAGTCCACATCAACATTCCAAATACTTAGCATTTTTTCTTTACCTGGCCCTTTCTTAGCTACCTTTTTCTGGGTTCGTATCTAGGCAAGAGAAGCAGAGTTGGATAGAATCATTCAGTTGGATGGGGGCCCTTGTTGATTCAGTGCAACTCCTTGCTCAGTGCAGGAGATCCAGCCAACAGATGGCTGTCCAGTTTCTAGCTGAAGACCTCAAAATGAGGGAAAGCTCAGGCCATCCCTAGATAATTCCCAAAATGAGGGAAAGCCCAAGCCATCTATTACCAAAGGACAAGAAGACACTTCACCTAACACTCACAGGTACAGACTAATAGAACTTTACATTTCTCTATCAATGCTCTAAATGAGTTTTGAGAGTCAAGATAGTCTTCCCTTTCATTAGCTAGCCAAGATGGTCTTGCCAACATATTGTGTTCTAGTTCTTCTCTTTAACTCTGTGATAACACGAGATA
Organism: Tiliqua scincoides; assembly: GCF_035046505.1. Taxonomy (NCBI): domain Eukaryota; kingdom Metazoa; phylum Chordata; class Lepidosauria; order Squamata; family Scincidae; genus Tiliqua; species Tiliqua scincoides. The sequence goes on from NC_089823.1 coordinate 22,912,118, forward strand.
TCCTCATGTTCATCTCTTACCTGTTTTCTTTGTTACCAGTACCACTTAACGGCTCTCTGTCAAAGTTTGGATTGTATTTTGATAAAATCTAAAAAGAAATTTAAAGAAAAATAAGAGTATGGATGTTTCCTTGCTAATAGCCATGTTTTTAAATTTTACTTGCTTCTCCCACTTTGTAACTTGTTACCCAAAAATGCAGAATTCCAGAGCTAACAGAAGAAAGGTTTAACCTACCTGAAGAATCTGTTTAGGAATGGCTGTTATTTGAGGAGGTGGAGGAGGACTACCAAGTAAGTTTGTGTAGTCTGATATTTTTGGAGGAGAGGGCTCTTCAAGACATTCCAGATCTTTGTCCCAGCCCTGGATAGATGCAGCAGAACTTCCTATAGGATGGTTATTTGGCACCCTGTGAGTGACCGGGATTTGCTGGAGATACAAAATAAAGTGTCCAAAAACAGAATGGGAGGGTGGAGTCAAATTCCATCTCCTGCTTGGGAGGAGGTGAGGGGCACAATATTCAGCAACTCTCTTTCCAGTCACCTATATCCCCTGAAAACCAGCTCCTGAGCACTGGAGAAACCTCAGGAACAAAACAGTATCTGGCATGGGGGAAGGGGGGGGAGGAAAAGGTAAAACAAAAATTAAAACCATCCCTTTTGCCACTCCCGCCACCTTTGCATGTACACATGGGAGCCAGTGCTCGAGCAAGATTGGCTCTAACCACTATTTAATAACTATAAGTACCTCTTTTAAAGTTATATAGGAATACAAATACACACCATTGGATGTCCTATTAAGATGACCTAAGAAATTTACTCTAAAGTTATTTAGTGTGTACCTTAGGTTCTACTTTCAGAGACTGCATATCTTGAAATGTTTCTGTTGCAGGATTAGATGCATCCAATTGGTTAGTTTCTGGAGAATTTGGTAAAGTGAGGTTCTTTCTCGAGGGAATTTTCAAGCCCGGTGTGGAGAACACAGGTGCGGCAGGTGAAGCCATACAGTCATAATCTGAAATATAAGTTTGGACTGGTAATTTTGTCCAGCTAGAGAAGAGATAACAAGTATAGCCTTCAGTGCTGCCCTTCCATCCTTGCACTGAAGGAAATACTGAGTAACCAAAACGGGCCATTCTAAATTTTAATTAGCTGGACCCAGAAGTGGCCTCCACTGTTGCTGCTGTCCAAAATTATAAGGACCATGATGCTTGACCTTGATGCTTAACATACCCTGAAACGTATGTACACATGAAGTAAGGTCTGGTTTACTAAAGGAGGGCTCTCAAAGAACAAAATTAGACAAGCTATAAAATTGCTCAACACACACACGGGCAAGCACAAACAGAACTCAAGTTGCATTGTTAGCATTATTAGATGCCTAAAAAGCATTACAGAGTAGAAAGAACATATCTAATTGTAGTTATGAAGGAAATCATACAAGAGCAGTTCTGGAATAGTAGTAACACATAATACAGGCTAAGTGCCCCTAATCCGGAATTCCAAAATGTGAATTTTGTTTATTTTTCCCCAAAGAAATAAAATCATACAATGTTTTCATGCACAAACCTTGTTTTATGCTCAAAATTATTTAAAAATAGTATATAAAATTACCTTTAGGCTATGTGTATAAGGGGTATTTGAAACATAAATGAATTTTGTGTTTAGACTTAGGCCTCATCCCCAAGATCTCCAATTATGTGAGAGATCTCTCATTATACTAAGTATTCCAAAATATGGAAAAATATGAAATAAAAAATGCTCCTGATCCCAAGCATTTCGCATAAGGGATGCTAGACCTGTAATGCCAAAGTGATATACAGAAACATCTGAAATGATATCTCATTAGAATACGAGACACAGTAGAAATGCCCTCTTTCATCTTCTCTTTGCAAGATTTACAGAGAGGATTTGGCCAATGCAATACAAGACAACCGAGAGCCCAATCCTATCCAACTTTCCTGTGTTGACACAGCCACAAGATAAGGAAGCATTTGTTATCTTGAGGAGGCCTCCATGTCTGCCTCCCCACCACAAGATGCAGTGCATGCCCCATTGGCACAGCTGCACCAGCACTGGAAAACTGGACAGAATTGGGCCCCGAGACATAAAAGATCTTTTTTAACCTTGCAAGATTAAAGATTTAAAAAATTAAAGATTTTTCCCCCCTCCTTGGTTGTTTACTTCTTATTATAGTGAAAGGAGAAGAGGTGGGAATGCACCAGCCATAGGATCACTCTCTTCCCAGGTGAATAGGAGCTAAGAAAATGATGTCTTGACAGCTCTCAACAAATATGCATTTAGACTGTGGCCAAGAAATTTTGTGATGGGGCTTAAGTGTACTTTGGCAGAGTGGGGGAGGGGAAGAAGCAGGGAAGAGGACAGAGAGAGAAATCATCAACATAGAACAGGAAGAGCCAAAATATAGGTAGCCAAATTTTTACAGTTAGCCAATTGTATGAAATAGTCTTCAGTGCCTTTGTACTCTTCCTGTTCTATGTTTCCTTACAGCCAGTGGCATTGCTAGGGGGTGCGGGCCTCACTGGGTGACGCGCACAGGGGGTGACGTGCTAAAATCGCAGTGGTTAGGAGTAATACCATCACATTATATACCTTTGGATGTGGAATGTCCAGCAGAATGCAATGCAAAAAACCAGAGTGAAAAATCTCCTTTCTGTAAAAAGCTATGGCCAAAAAACAAAAAAATGCATGGAGACCTATGGGAAGTGAAACTGAGCCGTATCGCGCATTTACTTGTGAGTAGGCGAACATGCCTTAGTCCATCGGAAAAGGCAGGCTGAGAGGAATCCAACACCATAATGGTCCTGATCCAATGAATGTAGCCCCCAAAAACACCTGAGAAGGAAGCCCTTCCCTCCAAGCAGAGGGATGTATTGAGCCAATGGAAAATGAAACTAAGGCTCACGGTCACATTTACTCGCAAGTAAGCAAACGTGCCTTGGTTGGTGGACAGGCCAGGCAAAGGGGAACGTGAAGCCACCAGAATGGTAATGATCTGATGGAACTGGAGCACAACTAATGCTCCAGAAGGCAGCCTCCCTCCCCCTAAAAAGGATCAAACCAGAGGCTTCAGCTGATAGAGTGAACATTTTTGAGACTTGCAAAGCCAGGTGGATCCTGACAGCGGTCTGGTTTAAACAGAAGTTCTCAAATTGAACTGGGATTTTGGAAGGGGGGTGTTATTGCAGGCAGGCTGCAAATTCACTTAGTGGAACTTCTACTTATTTATTTGTTTTACTTTAAATATTTACTTATTTATTTTAATTTGCCTGATATCACTTCCACCATGACATCACTTCTGGTGGGTCTTGGACAGATTGTCATTCTAAAAAGTGGGTCCTAGTGCTAAAAGTTTGAAAACTGCTGTAATAAGGTGTTAGAAGTTGACACCCGGGGGAGGAGGGTATGTGACACTACTAGTGATCAAAATCACTAAAATCAGTTTGGAGGAATAATACCAGCATGTTATATATCAATCAATGCATAATTTCATGCAGAATGTGTTATCTTTGTTCTATCAAAAGGTACAGCCAAAAAACCAGTGGGGGCAGAGTGAGGGTACATCACCACTCTGGGTATGCCCTGCCCAATGCATGGGGGATGATGCGCTGGCATCCCACACTGGGTGACGTGAACCCTAGTGACGCCACTGCTTACAGCTGCACAAGTAAAAGATCTGGAGATTTAACCCCTCTTTCCCAAGGCAGCTAGAACTGCAAGGGGAGGGCCTGTTGGCTAAAGCCTCATTTTTATAACCTCTAGTTATAAGCGATGTTGCTTGAATGCATATCATTAAACTTAGATTTCAACAGAAGTTGAAACTACTCAGAAGTTTCTTCAAAGAAGTGTACGTAAAAAGTATAACTGTTTCTTGAACTTACCACATAATTTGCTTTTCTGTTTGGGCGTAGCCAGATTTTCTTTTGATGTCAATACTGCTGCTGGTCCATTCAGTTTATTGGTTTGCCTAAGGAAAAGAGAAAAAGATTGACACATCTAGGAAAGGGTGACAAGCCCCATAAATTGATATTGTCTTTAGGTTTACAGAAGCCCCAAATACTGCCAATTTGTAAAAAGGAAGTACAGTTAACACCAACTCATATGAAGTCTTCTACTTTCAGCAGTAGAAATGGACAAGAAAAGTGGGGGGGGGGCGCTTGACATGAAGATCAACTGTTCAAGAAGCTGGACGAGTACTAAGAGGAGTAGCGTGTAGTGCAGGGGTTTGTTGGAATTCAGGGGGATCCATGCATGGGACTTGGGGGCCCGCACACCGGAACACAATCGTAAGTATATGTTTAGGTACATTTTTCTGGGGAGAGGTCCATTAGCTTTCATCAGATTCCACAGACCAGTGGGGTGGAAGAATAGGTAGAACTCCAGTGTCACCACCTTAGGGTGGGGAGACCAGGCTGGGGGAGGGGGAGTTCAGAGAAAGACCTTCCCTCCTAGGTGAATGCAGAAAATACCAGTTCTTTTTTAAAGCCAAAATTGCAGTAGGGACCACAAATAATTCTAAAAATGGAACTAAATTACATCGACTGAAAAGGCAAGGAGTCAAAATATAGCCAATTTATTAAAATGCCAAGGAAAGGGAACAAAAATAGGGGGCAGGCACAAAGAATAAAGCAAGCAGGCTTGGAAAATACCTTGGGTGTTGGCAGTTTCCAGGTGTGGATCTTCACAGCCACCAATCTTAAAATTTCTTAATGCATCCGACAGCCTAGTCCTAACCAACTTCCAGTGCTGATGTAGCCATGCCAACAGGACTCACACTTCATCCTGTGGTGTGAGGACAGTCACAGAGGCAACAATTGTTCCCTTACCTCAGAGCTGCATTTGCACTGGAAAGTTGGTTAGGATTGGGCTGCAAATCTCACTGGCCCCTACCTGGTATTGACCCAAGATCTGCTTGAAGAGTCTATCACATCTCCCCCAGCCCAGGAGTTGGGTGAGGGTTTGGCCATGCACAGACACCATCTCTGATGGAGCCAAGTTGGAACACCCACAAACACCCTTGCTTGACCTTGTTTGATGTCATAGGGTCATTTGACTGGATGAGAGGAATCATTTGATTGTTCTATCCCATTCCTTCACCTAGACAGATGGGCTTGGCTGCCCAAGCGGCAGACACATGCCAGTCCCAGCAGGAAGACTGCCTAACAACTACTGTTTTCAGCTTGCCCAAGACATGGAAACAGAGGCATGCACATCTTATCCATGTGGTTTCTGGGGAACAGCATTTCAAACAAAGAAACACATTAGATGAGCACCCCAGGATAATAGTTCCTAGATTTAACAAAAACAAGCAGGTTTGTCTGGGGGGAGGGGTCACAGCATCCCAAAACTGTCCTTGGTAGGGAGTCAGAAGTGTTCAAAACCAAGGAAAAAAAATGGCAAAAAAGGGCATTCATTGCATAAGCAAAAACCAATTTTGAGAGATTATTTTCTTCTAGGGCTTTGTAAGACATTCCATCCCTTTTCTCACTAAATAAAAAGGCTTATATTGCACCCTTCCCATGCCAAAGCCAATGCCCAAGGTGGCTTACAAATACCACATTAAAATGTATAATAAATCACACAATGTTTGTAAATACCACCACTTTCAGCTACCAGGCCTTATTAGTTTTGATGTTATAGCAGGCTACAGTGGGTCCCTTATAGAGAATATAAATGTTTCATACATAAGACTAAGAACATTCACAAGAGGAAAAAATATTTGCAGCTACAGAACTGCTCTCGTGCTCACTCTAGAGTGACCCATTCTAGCCCTTACTTCATCCAGCAGGAGGGTAGTGATGGGTGCAGGGAAGGAGAAACGAGGAAGGAGTGGGAGACTTGCACTTCATTATGTCACTTTGCTCATCCATGTGTTGGTGGGTTGGATGTGGCCTGTATGCTACTTCCAAAATGATGCAAGAAGGAATAAAATGGTGAGAAATGAAATGAAAGATGCATGCTGCTTACCTAATGTTTTTTGCATTAAGCAGGAAGATAGTTTGGTCTTCTGTCAAATTTGTGGTGTTGTCATTCAAACACAGGTCACATCCATGAATGTGAAAGTGTTCCGTCTTTGGCGATAAGCTTTCAGAATCATCCACTTTGGGCTCTTCTTTCTGCACATATGCTTGGGGTTGTAAATGCAGAGTACTTGGGAGAGCATATTTGGAAAGCCCAAAATCTGAAAGCTGTGGAAGTTGCAATGGACTATGAGGGCCAGATAGTTTTTCAGGGCAAGCAAGATTTTTTGCCTCCTCTTGTTCAGACATGATAGATTCCGGGTGGTTTTCAGCTTCATTCCTTACTTTATTGAAAAGAGAATCTGGTTTTAGTCTCAAGAAATGGCAATATTTGATAAAACACTGAAGTTGTGGTTAAACATATTTATTCAAAAAACTTATACAGTATCCTGCATTTCTTCTACTAGAGGACTCAGAATGGTTTACAATAAAATCTGAACCAACATGTCATAAAGCGGCACCAAAACAGAATTAAAACAGAGAAGACAGCAACTGAGTCAAGAAAATCCAGGAAATGCTTACCGAAAAAACCAAGTCTGACAAAAAGCTGGCAGGGTAGAAGCAAGATGCTTCTTAAGTGGTAAGGAGTTTCCAAGGGTGGTTGCCACCACTGAGAAAGTATATACGTATCACTTCCTGCCTGGTCTTGGAAAGACACACAAGACCCTCTCCCCCAGATCTTAATGGATGGATTCCAATGGAGGAAGGCTGTCCTTCAAGTGACCCAAGTCATAAAGGGTTCCTGTAGGCACCTTGAGTCACTCTTGGAAACAAAGCCACAAAGCCTTGCCCAGACAACTGTTTCTGTATAACCTGAAGTTTCTGAAAGGTCTTCAATGGCAGCCCCACATAAAGTATATTGTGTAATTCAAACATGAGGTGACCAAGTCATGAGTCTCTGTTGCCAGGTCCACCCAAAAATGGGTACAGTTGACACACCAGCTAAAGCTGGGCAGAGGCACAAAGGGCACAGGTGCAGAACTTCCATGGGTACAGATGGTTGAGATCTAAAGCTGGGTGTCATCTACATACTGATGTCACCCATCCCGGGTGACACCCAAATCACCCGGATGATTTCCCCTAGTAGTTTCGTGTAAATGGTCGAGGATGGAGGACACAATGAAACCCTGCAGGGCACCAAACAACCATGTACCAAGCAGGAGTCATCCAGCAGCACTTTCTGGAATTACTTTCCAGGAAGAACTGCAATCACTGCAAAGCAATACCCATCAACTTAATCTGAAAAAGTATGAAGGATACCATGATCAAAGGCCAAAAGAGACTCAGTTCCTGGTGTGGATCATCCACAAAGACAACCAAAGCAATTTCAGTATCAAAATCAGGCTGGAAATCAGACTGAATGGAGCCCAGAAAATCCGTTTCATCTGGGAATATATGAAGCTGGTGCCATCATGTGCTTCATTATCTTGCCCAAGATCTAGTTCATCCTGCTTAAAGAATGGTATTTGCATATGTTTAGTTATGCCAGAATGAATATACACATCTGATTGCAAACAATACAATACTAATCAGTCACATGGAACCGAATGCCTGTCCAATCAATTTACACGGTTCCAGCAAGCAATACATACCTGAACAGCTGCCAAATATTTTATATCAAGTATACAGGATTTTAGCTGAAGTGTAGGCTGCAATCTTATACATTTACATGGTAGTAGGTCCCACTGAAAGCAATAGGGCTTACATCTGAGTACGCACACATGAACTTATACTGTTAGTCAATCATGGCCCTTCAAAATCAATGGGTTTTAATGATGATTGACTTCAGTCATGACTAACTAAACATAGGATACAACCCATAAGTGCAGTACTGAATCTGTGGAAATTATCTTTACATTTCTGTTTGGAGGCTGCTATCAGATGACAAGGGAAAGAGCCTTCTCCATCATACTGCCCCAGCAGAAGCTTTCTGACACTTAGGACACAATCCTAACCTCTTATGTCAGTGCTTTCCAGCACTGACATAAGGGCAATGCAGCTCTGAGGTAAGGGAACAAACATTCTCTTACTCTGAGGAGGCCTCCATGAGTGACATGCAGGATGCAGCACATGTCCCATTGGCACCGCTGTGCCAATGCTGGAAACACTGACATAAGGGGTTAGGATTGTGCCCTTAGTTTGATATCTTTTCTGTACCAGGTCAAAGATTTTTTATTTTCCCAGACTTTTTGAAACATGGATGATCTCCTAGGCTTCATTCTGCCACTATGATTTTCGACATGACTGCTTCAATGGTATCTTGCATGATTTTACTGTCTTGCCAACCTGCTAACTGCCCTGGAAATGGCAATGTTGAAGGGCAGCATACATACCTTGCAAATATATTGCTACACTTTTTCATTTTTAAAGTTCCAGAACATACTCTAGTCTAGAATCCTCAAGCTAGCAAGAGTGAGCATTGAGAAATAAAGTGAAAACAAACAATTTTCAAAGCGAAAGCCTTATTAACCTTCTAGTAAAACAGACTTATGCCCAATTCAGACATAATGGCTCATTACATGTGCAACTGTGGTTTCCACTATGAGAACAAAACTCAGGTCATGGGCTGAGTTGCCCTCCACTCAAGCTCTGCACAAGAGGAGAGTTTTTCTTCCAATTTAAAACAAAAACTTAACAGAGAATCCTGTGGCGGCTTAAAGAACACCACATTTACATATACAACATACAACAAACCTTTATTAGGCATATAGTTTTACAACTAATATCTCCAAACAGTCATGTATGAAGGTATATGTTAAAAGAGAGATAAGAAATAAGGGTTAAAACACAACAATTTGCTTACACAGTTACTCCTAGTTGGTTAGAACCAGCAGCTTAGCCCGTTTCATGTTGCTCAAATGTAAAAATTTAGCAAATGGAAGGGTCACGAATTCGAATTCACCTGCTAGCAAAAGTTGTAAAGAGGTGATCTCAGAGAGTCCTTTTTTGTTTCCTGACAACGAGGGGAGATGCTGGTCTCTGAGCACTTGATTAAAAGCACAGCGCAGAACAATGTGTGGAAGAGAGTCTACCTCTCTGAGGCCACAATTGCAAACTCGTTCTTCTTTCAGGGCATTTCTAAACCTACCAAGTAGGTCATTAGAAGGCAACATGTTGCATCGGGCTAATGTAAAAGCCCTCCTTGCAAAGGGACACTCTAAGAAGGTCAGGTACTTTGGTTGTTTACCAAAAGTATTGTTAAGATGGAAATTTAGGGGCGAACATTTTTTTTGTGCTGCAGCCAAAATCTCTTGCCTTTCTATGTCAGTCAGTCTTGTTGTCAAGAGCCTGATAGAAACCTCAAGTGTAGTAGCTCCTTGTAGATCTTCCTCGAGACCCATTTGTCTAATTTTCTTATTGAATAGAGCTAAGCAAGGAGACAACAGCGAGTCAGTCAATAACCCCTTTAACAATGGGTTTTGGTCAGCCCTGAAGCACACTTTGGCCCAGTATTTTAAGAAACTGGACCAAGCTAGAAACTCCAGCCTATATTGGCCTGTCTCCAGGCAAAGTGCCGCGAAGGGAACGCAATGCGGTACACACCTAAGATCTTGTATAGAAAATTAGAATGGATCTTTTCAATTGAGTCATTTAATGCTGGCATCCAAACAGGAATGCCATACAAAATTTGAGGTGTAACTTTGGCATTAAAAGCCTGGAGAGCAGCTGGAATGAATGAGTTACCCCAAGAGAAGAAAAAACGAGTAATAGCCTGAACAGCTAGTTTGGATGAGTTGATTACTGTAAGACGATGGGAAGACCAGAAAAGCCGGTAGTGAAACTGGAGGCCAAGATACTGAAATTCCTTGACTTGTTGTATTGATTTACCATTGAAAAGCCAGGACTGTGGTTTCCAAGAGTGCCCAAACACCACAATCTTGGACTTTTCATAGTTTAGCTGGAGGGCGTTGTTGGTAAAATATTCTATGCAGGCGTTAACCAGTCTCCTTAATCCTATTTTAGTTCGGGATATCAGGGCCATGTCATCAGCATACAAAAGAAGAGGGATATCCAATGAACCTAATTTGGGGGAATGCGTGTCAAAGTTTGCTAGATAGGGAGCCAGATCATTAATGAAGAGATTGAACAGGGTGGGAGCAAGAACACACCCCTGCTTGACCCCCTTGTAGATTGGAATTGGGGCCGAGAGGCCGCCCCTCGGAGATAATTTCACTTGGCATGAGGTGTTTAATATTAATAGCCTTTTGTCCACTCCCATCTTCTCAAGTTTATCCCAGAGTCTATCTCTATCTATGGAATCAAAGGCCAACTTTAAATCTAAAAAAGCCACATATAGTCGGGATTTATTTTGAGTCCTTTGTTTGGAGATAAGGTGGGATAGTACCACACACTGATCAATTGCAGACTTATTTGGCCTAAAACCCGCTTGCTCTGGGCCTATGATGTTATGGTCCGAAATCCAGACAGAAAGTTTCTTAAGTAAATGGGAGGCATACATTTTCCCTGCCAGGTCTAAAAGGCTGATTGGCCTGTAGCTGGGGGGAAGTTTTTTATCCCCTTTTTTGAAGATGGGAACCAAGATAGATCTAGTCCAAGTGTCCGGAAGTACCCCAAATTTATCAATTCTAGTGAAAAGTTCTGCAATTATTGGGGCCCACCACTCTGGTGCTTCTTTATAAATATCAGGAGGAATTGAGTCTGGTCCTGCTGCTTTACCCAGCTTTAACGGATTAATGAGTGAAAGCTTCATCCACTGAGACTGCAGGCCAATCAGGTAGATCTAGCGGAAGTGGCATATTAACAATGGAGATAGGTTTAGTTTCATCAAAGAAGATGGATTTAAAATGTGCTTCCCACATTTTAGCTGGAATTGCTGTGAAACCAAATGAGTTTTTATAGAAACAGCCTGATTTGATTTGCCAAAAAATCTTGACGTTTTTAGATCTCACAGATTTAATTAAACGTGACCATCTCGCTGTTGCATTGAACACCACATTTATTTCAGCATGAGCTTTAATGGATTATAGCAAATCATGGTGGACTGTAGTCCATAGAAGACTAACATGGCTGCCCCTCTGGAATTTGAGGAAAGCCACAGCTTCGTGTTATGTACAGATGTGAGGCACTCCGGTTTACTGCACACTGTGTGCAAGAAGTTTCCGCTGTCTTCCTCTCATGTGCAAAAGGTGACAGGTGGGGGAAGCAAACAATTTAATTTACAGAGGACGGCTCTCATGACAGAAACCATCGTTTCCCCACTGTATCTGAATTGAGTCCTTTAATTCAGAAATGCACACATAGATAAAAGCAAAAAGAATAGACAGTATTCACAGCTGTCAGGCTTTAGATAAAGAAAAAAGTTACCTGTATTCATGCTAACAAATGGTTTATAACCATATTTCTGGAATACGTCACTTATTTTCCCAAGTTCTGTTGCATTTCTCTTCATTAGAACTTTAATGGCCTTTATGAAATCATAGGTAGCATCTCTTTCTGAAGAACTCTTACATAGTGTATTATCAGCATCAACCTTTGATTAAAAAAATAGATTTTTAGATACCCTATACTAGCATTCGTTATATTTTGAGGAAAGAGAAATGCAATAAGAGCTATTTAACTCTTATATAGAGGTTCTTATGTTCTTAAGTTTTTTGATAACCCAAGAGCAATACAAAAATATCCAACTTTTCTTCCCTAATCCGAGTTACTTAATACAGAAAAGTAAAGGATCGGTTTTCACAAGAAAGCCATTGGACTTTTAGCACGACATACCTTCATTAATTTGAGGCTCACATAAACAATCCCCTCTATTTCAAAAGTTCTGCAAAAATGCCAGCTCCTTGCTAGGAGTTTACTTTTGTGTGCCTGCTAATATTCTAAGGCACAAGCCTGAAATATTGAACAAACTGCCAACCACTCCAACCCTGACAGACTGCCCCACTGGTGGAATATGCTTTGTGCTGGCTGGTACAAAGCAGCTGTAAATTGCACTCCGGCAGCACATGCTGCTGGAGCACCAAGTGGCAAGGCCAAAGCCTTCCTGCACACATCAGCAGATCAATGGAGACCCACAAGAGCAGGTAAGCCTGCACAAGTAGTGGAACGGGGTGGTGACGGGTGGATAAGGCCTAGAAGAGGGGCAATACAGGCAGTGGCAGTATATGCCAAATCCCGACCCCATTCCCAGACCCGATCCATCTTTCTGTGTCAACATGGACTTGTGCCAGTGACTGAGCTTGCGCAGATCTGAGTTGACCCATAACACCTGCTAGGGCTTACTCCAGGTCAAGAGAACAAACGTCCCCTTGTCCTAAGGAGATCACCAACCAAAACACCCTCGCGGGGTGTATCAGAAGCTGTGCTGCATCATCTGAGCTCTCTGGAAGTGAGGGGAGATCAGTTCCCCGCTGGATGGTGGAGCGGGCATTCCCTAGTACCTGCAGTTTCACTTAACAGTGGTGGTTCTGGAACGGCATGTATGCCTAAAAAGAAAATATAGGTTGAGCCTCATTATTCGCATGTGTTCTGTTCCCAGAACTCACATGGATGGCAAAAACTGCACTAAAGCAAATCCATTTAAAAAACAGTTCCCTTGCTCTGGTGATTTAAGAACAGACTTGCTGACCTTTGTGACATAAGGTAAGAGTCATTAAGAAAACAATCCATCAATCAGTCCTCCAAGTGCTTAGAAAGGCACTTCACTCAGCCCTCCCTTCACCAATGCAAATCTTTCACATGCTCAGGGGGAAGGGAGAGGTTGCCTGGAGAGAGAAGGATTGATGGATTGTCAGCCAGCTGCTCCCCCCCTCATTAAGGAAGCTATTGTTAAAGGTCTGTTCAGTTTATTAAACTGATTTTAAAGGGATGCTTTTTTCCCCTTCTCTAGGGATCAGTACATTCCTTCTCATTTGCAGTGGCCATTCACATTCAGTCAAATCCATGTATAAAAAAATCAGTGTATAACAAGGCTGGACCTGTATTGATTATTCCAAGAACCACCAAGAAATCCAATTTACTTGCAGGCAACATTAAGTTCCAACCTATAAAAAACATGACCAAGTCACAATGACCCCAGTACACATCATATATTAAACATCAAAGGAGCATGAGAATCAGACTATTATCACCAAACAGTGGGATAATCAAGAAAGCCAACAAAAGTAGGGTATGCATCAAAGTAAGTAATATATATATTTGCAGGATATTTGGTAAAGGAAAACAAAAACAATTTAACTCAAATATTGTAGTCTCTTAGAATTAAAATAAGATTTGTGTACAGATAATGGATTGAATAGAGAAACACAAACATAAGAGGATTATTTTTTTGCTCTCTTCCTCACTGCAACCCCTCACACCCTTCTGAAAAGCTGATTCCATGGGTCAAAGGATCCTTTAAAATAGCATAAGACATACGGGGGTGGGGGAGTGCAAGTGTGTGTACAAGAATGAATTGACCAGATTCTGGTAGAGATGCACATCATTCCCCAATGCATTTCTAGACCCCAACAAAAACAGGCTAAAACTCCCAAGTATTGATTTCCACAGAATTCAAACTTGACATGCTAATACATAGCCGCTGAAGTTACAAGAAGAAAAACTACATCAGCCATAGTAAAGGCTAAAATATATGTTTAAAAAAGAGCCAGCAAGAATCAAGTACCTTCAGTGCCCCAACTTCTGAGTACAAGTCATGTAAATATCTCATTGGAGAATCATCTTCAAATTCTTGGAGAAAGTAAATTAGAAAAACAAAGCACTATTCATTATCTCATTGAGTTGTTCTGTGGCATACAATATTATTGTACTGTTAAAGCTAAACAGGTCTCAGTCTAGTCAATGGCTAGGTACAGCACTGCCTGGATATCACCAGAACTTTTTCAAATGACTGGTAAATGTACATGCAAAAAATAGAGCAATGCCACACTTGCACTTAAATGATAAGGCCTGGGATACAGACATAACTCTTAATCATGGTTTATTTCCTCAACCCTAAGCCAGATAGCACACTCAATCTTGTTTCAGTGTACAAGTGAGCTCTGACCTGGGAGATGGGAGTGTATAGGTACACACACACCAGTGTGGTCCCTTTGCCTTAACCATGACTAGTTCACTACAGTTGTCACACAGCAATGGTTTCCATATCTAATTCAAAATATGGTTTCATTATGCATTTTGCTGTCTGTTCTTAACTTGCTTTAGGTGTTCAAATACAGCACTAAACCATGGTTCAATGTTACTTCTCCTCAATGAATTCGAGATCCTACCCATAAAAAGTTAACATTCCTGCTATTTTGCAAGTACAGGCAGACCCCTATATCCATGAATCCCCACATGCCCATCCTCACCCCTGCGGTTATGGAAACCATGGATAAAAGGGAACTCTACAAAAAAGTCCAAAAACCTCCACATCTCTCCAACATGCTTTAGAATTTTATAGAATGAAGTGGCATCACCTAGTCTGGGGGTAGGATGAAGAGCAGCAGGGGTGCTATTTTGAATAGTGAGTCTACACACTAAGCAAGTGGAGCTAGCAGGCTCCAACAGCAGCTGATTCAGTGCTGGAAAGCACATTAGTAGGGAGAGCAATGAAAAGAAGGTACCTTTACTCTCACAGCACCTTTGTGTTCACCCTGGGAAGTCAGCCATATGGTCAGACATATTGTTACAATGTTGCAGCTGAAACATCCCATAAATCTGACCAACAGAGAGGGCAAGCTCTAACACCCCACCTCACATTCAGATGTCCTCTCAGATAAACAGACCTCCATATGTGCCTTATCAAACCAAGCAAATGTCCAAAAGTCTCTTTTTTTACCTGTGTCTCCACCATGAAAAATCTGCTTCAGTTGCTCAGTCTGTTTCTCCACAGTGACTGCTAAAGTTCGCAGTTTGTCAAAGAAGCTTCCCGTCACATCCATACTGGAGGAAAACCCTAGGCATAAACTTGTTGCTATTATCATAATTTGCACAAAGAATAAATTCAGCAAGATGAACACATGGCACAGAGAAGTTTTTTGTTTTAAGTTGCAGGGCAGGGCAAGGCATGCTACATTTTCCCTGCACTGGAGAAAATGTTTTATATCTGGGAAACTATATACTACTTTCAGCAGTCATTTGTAATGCTCATTGTGTGGTGTGCAGTTGTGAGATACACAAGAAAATGCACAGTGAGAAAATGCACTGTGCACTGGAGAAAATGCACTGGAGAAAATGCACAGTGAGAAAATGTTTTATATCTGGGAAAACTATATACTACTTTCAGCAGTCATTTGTAATGCTCATTGTGTGGTGTGCAGTTGTGAGATATACACCTACTGGATATTAACTATCATTTCTAGTTAACATGATATTTCTAGATATTTAGATAACATTTCTAGATATTAACTAGTAACAATTCCAGCTCTCCCAAAAGAAGCCTGTAAGATTATTGTAAGTCTCAAATGTTAGTTTTGATCTGCCACTGTGGAGTTATAGGAGTATGTCAAGTAGTTTCTTTTCAAAGAAAGGAGGGCGATTACCTCCTCTGGCCCACCACATTTATGCTCATTAAGAGAGATATGACAATGATCAGGGAGCAAAACTATCCCCATCCTACGGGAAAGGGTATCATGCTCTTGGCACCGAGCTGGGAGTTTGTAGAAATACTGCACCAAAAATAAAGTACACACTTTTAAAACAGAGGCACTTTTTTTTAAATAAAAAAAATCAGAGCAGATGTAAGCTCCCAAAATCAAGAACAGCTTGCAGAAAAATATTCCTTCTCCCCTTCTCCTTGATTTAAAAAAATGTCCAAAATAATGTAACAAAACATATTGC
Source organism: Tiliqua scincoides (assembly GCF_035046505.1). Lineage (NCBI taxonomy): Eukaryota > Metazoa > Chordata > Lepidosauria > Squamata > Scincidae > Tiliqua > Tiliqua scincoides. Next base: position 22,927,932 of record NC_089823.1, read on the forward strand.
CCTTCAAAGACAGAGCAGCTGTAGTTAAATATCTGAAGCACAACCATAGCTTTCATGCCATGGAACATTACTACATTAGCCAAGATATACACACAACCTCTCTTCCAGGTGTTGTGTATTCAGACTGCACAGAAGTTTGTGAGCCTGGGGGCCAGCATGATGTGTGTACAATCCCTAGTATATGTTAAGAGTTATATAACACTAATTGTAACACCACAAAGATAAGCATAAGATCATCCTTATTTTAAAACTTGTGCGAAAAATTCCCTATAAATGTCTTCCTTTAGCAGATTAAGGGCCCAGTCCTACCCAACTTCCCAGCACCTGTTGGGCGCAACCTCAACGCAGTTCTGAGGTAAGGGAACAAGTGTTCTCCTACCTTGAGGAGGCCTCTGTGACTGCCCGCCCATCACAGGGAAGCAAGCTCCATTGGACACTGTGGGATTTACTGCCAAGTAAGCATGCATGGGATTGCTCTGCAAGAGATCCTCGAAAGTCACTGCTGCAGTATGGCCGGGGGGGGGGGGTAACAACACAGAGCACAATCCTAAGAACAGTCCCACTGGTTCAGGCCAGAGGCCCACCTGGTCCAGCTTCCTGTGACTCATGGCCCACCCGTGCCCCAGGGAGCACACAGGTCCCTTGCACCTGACATCCTGAGGTAGGGCACTGCTAAAACCAGGAGGCTGCACACACCCATCGTGGCTTGCAGCCTGGGATGGACTTTTCCTCCAGAAGGCTGCCCAGTCCCCTTTCGAAGGCACCCAGGCCAGGTGCCAACACCACACCCAGTGGCAGGGAGTTCCACAGATCAATGCTCTGGGCGCGAACCCCCACCCTGGTCATAGGAACGGAAGAGCCCGCCGGGCCAGGCCGAAGGGGGCGCCTAGTCCAGCCCCTGAACCCCCGGGGGCCTCAGGGAACGCACAAGAGCCGCAGCTGGCGCCCCAGAGGCCCCCGGGCCAGGCGCCACCCACACCCCGTGGCAAGGAGTTCCGCAGAACCCCTCCTGCAGCCTTCCCAGCAAGTCTACACAGGGTCGCGGCCGGCGAGGACGTCAGTACCTCGGCGCGGGGCTCCCGGGAGAGTCTGCGCAGGCCTGGCCCTCTGGGGGCCCTGAACACTCCCGGAAAGGCAGGAGCCCAGGCCCCCCCCCCCACGCGGCAGCCTCACCAGCTGCTCCCAGCACCAAACGCTTCCCCTTCCCGCCGCCGCCTCGCCGTTTGAATGCTCCCGCAAGCGAGCCCGACTGGCCGGTCCGAAGTAGCCCCGCCCCCTTCTCGCCGACTCGTCCAGGGCGATGTAGTCTCGCGAGAACGGCGTGGAAGTGCTCGGGCTCGGGGCGCCATCTTGTTTCTTTGGTGGCTGCCCGGGAGAGGGGGGAGTCGCTGTTGCGTGGGGGCTCCGAAGGGCGGGCGAGGAGGACGACTGAGCGGCGCAGGCTGCGGGAGGCACCCGGGCAGGAGATCGCAGGCGCCCCGGGAAGAGGTGGGTGGCCTTCCTTCCTTCCTTCGAAGGGCTGCGGGCTCGTCGGGAAGCCTACGAGAGGAGTGAGTGGGAGTGTGGGTGTGTGTGTGTGAGAGAGGGCATGTGTTGTCTCTCCCTACCCCAGCATCCCTGTAAGCCTGTCGGTGAGGTTTCGTCCGCAGTTGTATCCCCAGCTCCCTGGGAGCAAGCCCTACTGACTATAATGGGACATACTTCGGAGTGGACATGCATGGGATTGGCCTCCTAGGATACATAGGATTGGGCTCTTAGGGCCCAATCCTATCCCGTTTTCCAGTGGTGGTGCAGGCACAGCAACGGGTCATGTATTGCAGGGTGTGAGGAGGCAGGCGAGGCAGAGCCTCCCCACTGGAGTCCTTCGAAAAGCACCACTGCTGTGTGAGGTGCCCAAGCACCCATAATTCTCGTGCTCTCCCCACCCACTGCACGTTCCTGATGCTCTGCATGCTGCGTTGGGGGCAATCACAGAGGCCTCCTCAAGGCATGGAAACATGTTCCCTTATGTTGGAAGACAATGTGTGAGGGAGAAGATGGATCTAGAAGGCTCGCACTCTGACATAGTTTCCTCTGTACACAAATTTTTCAGTGGAAGAACATTTTAATGCGAGCTCCACCTGCATTCTGAAATAGCACAGCCCAGATGCAGGTTAACCATTTCAGCAAGACGTCGGCCACAATCATCTCCTGCCCTTTGCACAGGCATAGCTGATGTTCACTGGCCATGAGGAAGTAATGGGAGCAAGATGTACTTATCTGGGATGGTGAGAGAAAATATCCATGTTCTCTTCCACCTGATTTTGCTTCTGCCAGAGGGCTGGGGCTTTTGCTTCATTTGTAGAAGACAAGTGCATGCTTGGTCTGCTTCTTTCAAAATTCTCTCCAGTTGAGAGACTCCCCCTTGAATCTCAGCCGTTAATGGACAACTCAGAGGAGGGGCTGTGTGCTTCCCCTGACAAGCCAACAGGAGTTTTGTATACTTCTGCTCAGCAATGATTTGCTTACTAGAATCTGATAAGCATAACAGCACACTGGTGTATCAGTAGCTAGAAGTTGGCTTTCCTAATTCATTGCCATCTGTGCATCTCTTTAGTATGTCTCTTTGGCCTCTAGTCATAAACTGAACAACATTTGACTTGTTACTGTTAATGAATTGACTATTCAATTAATCTCTTTTACATTTAAGGATGTTTCTGACAACAGTACTGCTTCGCAATAAAATTCCTGGGAAACAATGGATTGGCAAACACAGGCGGCCGAGGTTTGTTAGCCTTCAGATGAAAAGCAATATGATTCGGAGGCTGGAAATTGAAGCTGAAAATGAATATTGGCTGAGTCGGGCATACATGACACAAGAGCAAGAGTATCGACACAATGAGGAACGAAGGCGTGCGTTTAAGGAAGCCATGGTAGCTGCATCAAAATCTAAGTTTCCTGAACACAAATTTGCCACCGAACATCTAGATCACCTTAATGTGACCAAGAAATGGGCAAGCTCTTGAAGATCATATTGCCATTAAGTTGGACTGCTTATATCTACTGACAACTGAAACAATTGGTTATAGTGACATCTGTAAATAAACGTTATCTTTGGTAAACAGTTTGTTATTTAAATACTTTGCTACCAAGTTATACATGTTTGCTTTTCTTTCAGAGTTTTATGCATAAGCTGTTTTTGCTACTGTTCTCATAAAGATTAATCAAAGTTAATTTACTTGCAGCAAATATAGAAATTGCTGAAAAATTTTTCTTGAATCAAAGATGACATGATTAGTGTATAAAATTCTGTGTTAAAAATTGCCTCTTACAATACTTTCACAAGATACCAGCAATGACTGACAGTTACTGTAGAAAGAAAGGTTATATAAGCAGGTTGACCAGATGTCTGGTTTTACCCAGATATGTCTGGGATTTAAGCATTTTGGCCAGCTGTCTGGGAAACATGCTTAAGGGTCCGATCCTATCCAACTTTCCAGTGCCAATGCAAATGCTGCCCTGTGGTAAGGAAACAAATGTTCCCTTACCTTGGGGAGGCCTCCATGACTGCCCCACTACTGGGCACCATGCATGCCCCATTTGCATTGACTGCAGTACTGGCACTGAAATGTTGGATGGGATTGGGCCCTGAGTGTCGTCCATTTTGGACACTCAAGGACTTTGTCAATATTGCATTTCCCTAAAGCCTGCCCATACTTCCAGATTCCATTTGGAGGCCACCAAATGCAGAGCTTGGACATGATGTCATAGGGGGCATCGCTTTGCCCCTACAGTTCTAGTGCAACATTCATTGGTTGTTCCAGTCAGACTTACACAGTGCCTTTCTGTGTACCGAAGGTGTGATCTTCCAGTCTGAGATCCCCTTGGATGTGCTCTTTGCTGGTAAAGCCAAAGAGACAGGGTAGTTCAGGAGCCCACTGCACCTGCATGTGGAAGGGGCTGGTTGCTTAGGTGATGAAAGGGTGGGGCTGTAAACAGCTTTTCAGTCAGATGGTCTGTTGGAGGAGGTGAAATGGTGAGAAGATCAGGGCAGAGGACTGGGCTGCATTTGCAGGTCTTTTTAAAAACTCAATTAAGAAGCAGGAAATGTGTGGGTGGGTCTCTCCTTCACTAGTATGAACATGGACATGCAAGATATGACCACTGATTGCAAGTTTAAACTTGTGAGTGTGCGGCTCCCCCTTCTTTCCAAGGTCCCCAAATAATATAGTATTTCTTGTGCATTTTCAGGCTGTCCCTATGTACTGTAGGTAGCAGTCCTTTGCACTCTTACCTGGGAATAAGCCTCACTGAGCACAGTGGGACTTCTCTGAGTAAACTTGCATAGATGAGTTATGTGCATACATTACATCAGGGGTGCTCAATAGGTGGATCGCGATCTACCGGTAGATCGCGAGGCAAAATGAGTAGATCACGGAGCCCTGTCTCTCCAAACTGTTAATATGTCAGTTTCGTCTAGTGACTAGACGAAACTGACATATTTAGCTGACACTAAACTGACATTGAAACTGACACTTTAGCTGCTCTTCAGGCATGCAGCAACAAAACTGACTAGACTCCAGCAGGGGCTCCATACATTAAAGGGGGTGTCTGTCAGACGCTTCCTTCCCCCCCCCCCAGATCTCTGGGCCTTGCTGGGTTTCAAAGTAGCTCTCGAGCCAAAAAAGTGTGAGCACCCCTGCATTACATTGATTTTCACCCCAGCATGGTATCATTTCCAGTGGCTGCTACTGGTGTCTCAATTGTGAGCTCTTTGGGGACAGGGAACCATTTATTTATGAAAGATTTGTAAACTGCTTTGTGTACTAGAGGTTGTAATGGTAATGCGCAAGATACCTCGAGGAGATAGGATGTGGTGTCAGCAGTGGCCCCTTTAAGGCCTGGGCATTCAGCAGGAGGTGTGCTGCACAGGTGCAGCCACTTGAAGGCAGTAGGGTCCTGAGGCATAAAAGCACCTGATGAAGGGAGCGTTTAGTGTGGGTGGCAGGAGGAAAGCTTGAGGAAGGAGACTGGATTAATGGCTAATGGAACTGTGGATGGGTTAATGGACTTTGGAGCCTGCTGGAACAGACTGCTGCAGACACTGAGATTGGTGTTTGGCTGCCATGCCCAAGACCTGCTGAGGACCAAAGTGCTGCTATAGTGGTGGGAGGAGCTGCTGGCAGGAGAGGGGAGGAAGGAGGACCTCTGCAGTTTAAACAGGCGAGTTACCCTGGTGGTGGGGTCCAGTAGTGCTGCAAGGCAGAACTAGGGTCATTTTTGGGGAAAGAAGGGGAACTAATTAGCTGAAAGTGGGCATAATTCTCTAGGCAGAGCTTGCCCTTGGAATCTGGCAAAAGCACAGGTTGAGTCTCATTCTCAAGTGTTCCCAGAACTCAGAACTTTGGAAAAATCACATTAAAGCAAATCCATTTGAAAAACAATGAACCTTTCCTAGGCGATTTAAAAACAGCCCTTGCTGACCTTTGTGATGTAAGATAGTCATTAGGCAGACAATCTATCAGTCCATCTCCAAGTACTTAGAAAGGCTTCACTCCCAGCCAGTAACCCCTCCCTTCACCATTGCAAAGTGATTCTTTCACTTTCACCTGCTAGGGGAAGGGAGGGATTGCTGCCTTGGGGTGAAGCTGAAGCTGCCTGGAGAGAGAATGATTGATGGTCAGCTGACTGGCTGCCCTCTCTCACATTAAACAACTGTTTGCCTTTAAAGGGCCATTCTCATATTTTGGTAGAAAAATCCATGGATAATTAGGTTATACCTGTAATTCAGTGGTTTTCAAACTTGTGGAGAGTTTGAGCCACTGTAAGTGCTTGCAGGGGCGGGGGGAGGCAGCGGCCTGATCCCTAGGAGCTCACCACTTGGGGCTGCAGGGGCTTGGGTGCGCTTACCCAAGCCTCCTAGGGGTGCGGGGAGCCCGGCGCGACCTTCAGCAGAGCTCCCCACAGCAGTGAAAGCAGGGCAATTGTGCTCCATTTCTGCTTTAGTGGGGGAGGGGTGCAATCATTCCACTTTTACTTTCACTGCTGCTGGGAGCCATGCCAAAAGTCGCGGTGGGCTCTCTGCACCCCCTGGGAGGCTGCAGGAGGCTTGGGTAAGCGCACCCAAGCCCCTGCAGCCCCATGAGCAGCAAGATACTGGGTATTGTGCTGCTGCCTCCTCCCTGCCTCCAGGCAGCCCCCACCCCTGAAGGGGGCAGAGGCCAGGGGCCACAGGCTGGGGTGTCATGACACCCCAGTTTGAAAAGCCCCTGCTGTAATCACTTGCATGACTGTCTCTACAACAGTAAGAAAAATAGTTTTTAAAACTGATTTTAAAGGGATGCATTTTTCCCCTTCTCCAGGGATCATCACAATGTTTATCATTTGCAGGGGCCATTTGTGTTGAGTCAAATCTGTGTATAAAAAATCCATGTATAACAAGGTTTGACCTGTATATAAATTGTTTTTGACCCACCATTCCTCCAAGAGGGCAGCATATCTTGCTCTACCCCCCTTTATCCCCATGACCACCTTATGAGGTAGGTTGGGCTCAGAGATAGAGAAACTTATTGACACAAGGTCAAAATGTGAGCTTCATGGCTGAGTCTCCACAGCCCTGCCCTAACTCTCTACCCATTACACCAGTGGTTTGCAAACTCCTTCGGAGGAGAGAACCACTTATTTGCTGGGTGCAGCGACATGATCTCCAGGATCATGCTGGATGGGAGGGGGGTTGGGTCAGTTACCTCCAGCTAGTGCTTGAGTCCCTAAGTCTGAAAAATAGGAAAAAACAGGCACTTCTGGTTCTTGTGATAAAACCGAAGTGCCTTTTTCAGACTTACAGAGGCACAAGGAACCCTGCAGAGGTCTCCCCGGACCCCCCAGGACTCCAGCACTGGCTGGAGATAAGTGAACAACCCCCTTTGTTCCTGGCAGCAGCACAATCCTGGAGATTGTGTTGCTGCCTTTCCCCTTCTCTGCCCCTTAAAGGGACATAGGCCAGTTCTTCCCTGGCTGGTGGGTTGTGACCCACCAGTTTGGGAACTACTGCATTACACCATGCTAGTTCAAATTCCTCAATTTAATATAGGGCTAGGGTGGAATAAGTAGCAATATTGCCTACCAGCTGATACTATGAGATTTGGACAGGCTGTGATACATAAATGAAATCATTAAGTATTAGATGGGCAGCCCAATCCTATTGAAATTCCCCCTTGCTGATATAGTGGGGCCAACACAGCTTGCACTGTATCCCATGGGAGGAATGTTGCAGTCTGGAGGTCTCCTTGAGGTAAGGATACATTTGTCCCCAAAACCATAGCTGTGGCAATGGGTCTACTCAGACCTGTGCCTGCTGAATTGCAGGTGGAAGTCCATGTGGATCTTGCCCAGGAATTAATTTACAATTAATAAATTATATGTAATTTAAATTTAATAAGTAATATAGTGTTAAAATTAACTACATGATATCAATGAGTGTTTTTCGCTTTTGTCATGTCCTACATTTTTCTTAAATGTCCATTTTGGGATGCCTTGTCCTCTTTTGTAGTTATGACATCTGGTCACCCTGTAATGTAAGCAGGTATGCTCCAACACCACCATTCTAGCAATAAATGATGAATCACTTACATCTGCTTCAGTTTAGCAGATGGGTCTTCCAGGTTACAGTCATTTCCCCAGCAGAATCTGTGATATCTGTAGGTAGGGTTTCAAAGGCCTGGTTTGACATCTGGAGAGATGCTGCTGGTCTGTGCAGGCAGTAGGAGCTAAATCAGTGTTTCCCAACCTGGGAGTTGCAACCCCCATCCCGGGTGGCAGGAAACACTATTCTATAAGCAAACACTGCCCATATTATTTCAGCTATGCATTTTTTTAGTTCAGTACTCCCAGTGTTTAGAAATGTAGTTCACAACAGCCAATAGTTTTTCATGGTAATTTATTTAGTTTTTTTTTTTTTTTGCATTCCTTGTGTCATAATCCATTAATGTATCACCACTTTGGCAAAGAAGGGCTTAAGGATGATGCATTTTTTCCCTTGATCAGTAATAAGTTATGAATGGAAATCAGTATTTTGATAATATAAAATACTCAACGTGATCTAAAATTATTGGGTGGAAAACACATTAAGTCACAAGGTACAGTTAAAAATATGAAAGTCTCAGGCAAAGTGATCTGTGTTCCTATATAATTAATTTATAAAAGCCCATTTAAAAAGTCACTTTGAAATTTTAAACTATTAATAGCAATGTTTTCTTTGTGCATGGGAATATTCCTACCTGCAACAAAAAAAGTTATTCACATTATATCCACCTTTAAATAACCTCATACCAATTTAAATGTGAATACTTACAAGCTTGTCTGATACAATGGATATATCTATATTTAAGTAAAATACTTGCATACACCTTTTTCATAAATACAGTGCAACATATCCAACATATGCAGTGGTAAACACATAGGTTGTAGCAACTCCAGAGATTGAGGGATGTCATTGTTATAGCCATGGAATTTGATAACTGGGGGGGGGGGGGGAAGCTTGTTTTCTCACACTATACTTACAGTCCTAAACCATGTATTTGAAAGTCTACAAGGCTGAGATCAAGAGGACATTCAAATTAATGCATTTAGGCTTAAGGTAAAAGGCTGCAATCCTTAAACCACTTAACTATTGAGCTGTAATCCCATAATTTGGAGTGTCCTTAGAATTGCAACATAATGTTGTAAAGTATATCAGATGTGTAGATACGAGTTCTCCTACTAGTTCTTTGGTACCAAGAAACCTGATCCTGATGCAATCTGAACATGTGACCAAATAACCAGCTATTCATCTCACTGTTGGTTGTAGAATCTTCCAAAACACACCTTCAGTTATTTATTTTGTAAACATGATCATACTCTTCCCAATATTTACAAGAATCAAGTAGTCTGCAAAAAAAACTGGATATTAAGACTAAATGAAAAAAAAAGTTGGTTAAATTATTGATGCAGAGGTTGCATTGTTAGTTAACTAGGATCTAACTTCACATTGTATATTTATGGCTGGCATAATATATGAGAGCATCCTTGGGACTTGTTAACTGAATCATTCACAAAGAGATGCCCACCAGGGGGTAATCCAATTGAAAGAAAGCTAGAATCTGGTACACCTCTAGTCCAAGAGACCCAATTACTAGACATGTCTAAACATAAGATTCAACATTTCTCATATCTGTGACAAAGGTAACTCACAGTAACTTCTCCCAAAACATGGCCAACAAGAATTGGTGTTCAATTAATCCCAGAAAGGGAAGTTTTCAGGAGGCAGCCAGGAATTTATTTATGCTTGCAGAACACAAGTTCCGTTTTCCAATATGTACTCAAATGTGTTGTTCGATCAGCAAAATATGAAGTTACTGAAATGAAGCCTGTAAACATGCCTTTCACAGTATAACAGTAAGCAAGAATTTTACACACTGTACTCTGGTAGCATTTTGTGATACTGATAATATCCCCAACATACATTTTAAATACTGTGAACACAAGTTCTTCTGGTCTAATATACTGATGGTTTGATAAATTTCACCAGTTATTGGTGGGACATTTTCAAAGTGGTTTAAGGACTGCAGAACAATGATCTGAAATATTACATACTGATAATGTTGATTTAAATAACCCCTATGAGGTGGCTGAAAAAGGAATGCATTATTGAAAATATGCAGATACCCAACACGCAAGTGCAGATGAGCCTTTATTCCTATATACACTTAATGAAGCAAACCCTGTTACCCATTCATTTTAATGCACTCTGCATGTTTCTTGACACAGTACTATAAAAAAGAAATTAGAGCTGTAATTGACTTATTGACAAACAACTCATATGCATATGGTTTGGCTCCCAAAATTTATTCCGTCCCATTCAACCCCTCCTGAAGCTACGAACCTCCTGAAGCTCGTATTAAGATATAAGGCACCCCACTTGCTTTGAAACAGAAGGGGACTCACGTGAGAGAGCTCCTAGATACAAGGAGTTGTGAGGCGTAAGAAGTCAAAAGATAACTCGCCATCTCTCAATCCCTACTTGACTAGAGAAGCCACCTACACAGTGCTCCTGTGCCCTTCTTCATTCAAACTGAAGCTAGTGATTGAAACAGTGATTGAGGCCTCAAGTGTAGCTGGCACAGCCAAATCCCAGTATCTGAGCAAGGGGTCGGGTGTAACCAATAGCACAGGAATCTCCAAGCCAGATTATATATTTTGTCCAGGAAACCCTAGGATGGAGTTTTAGCATTGGCTAGTCAAAGCACATATTTTACCTCCTCCATCAGTCCTAACTCAGGACAATTTGATTCATTCATGCATCTAATGAAGTAGGCCTGCAGTTTTCAAACTCTCCAGGAGTTTGAGACCCGCAGTAGGTTCTTGCAAGGGAGGGGAGGAAGGCAGTGGGGGTGGGGGGAAGGCAGCGATGCGATCCCTAGGATCGCGCCACTCAGGGGGGCTGCAGGGACTGGGGTGCAGTCCTGGGGGTGCGGGGAGCCCTGCGTGAGCCTCTGCAGGGCTCCCCAGGTCAGGGAAAGTGGAGCAATCTTGCTATGCTTCCAGATTAGTGGAGGCAGGGCGCAATCGCCCCACCTTCACTTTGGAAGCATCAGGGAGCCCTGCAGACAGTTGCGCAGGGCTTCCCGCACCCCCGGGAGGCTGCAGGAGGCTATGGAAAGTACAGCCAGGTCCCTGCAGCCCCCTGAGCAGCGCGATCCTGGGGATCGTGCTGCCGCTTCCTGGTTGCCTCCACCCCTTACAGATTTCTTTTGTATGCATTGCGCAAAAAAAAACCCACAGCTGATCCCAGATAGCCAACCAACCTCACTTTCCCCCTTCTTTTTGTGTTGCCATCTACCCTGATAGTGTTAAGAATTCAAAAGCTTGCTGCCTTGTGTTGTTTTGGTAGATCTTAAAAGTATTACCAGGCTGTGGCTTCCTGATGTTTACAGTATTTGGCCAGCTGAGATATAGTTCATGACATGGCATTAAAATACACATATCAAGATGGGATGGCAAGGCAGAGGAGGGTACAGTCAGTCCCACACAGCCAAGGGATCTCTTGCACCAGGGATGGCCATACAACATAGCCAATGACACACAATGCCAATGACATACAACCTCCTTGACATGCAAAAAAAGAGATGACCCTCCCACAGTTATCTGTAGTCTTGAACCTGCTCAGATCAGGCTTTATACCTAAGACCTGGATCTATGCTCAGTGAGATTGCTGGAGGGATGGTGCACTTTGTCTTAAGATAACAAAGCAAGTACATGAGAGAGTAAGATACTCTTTCCTCCCTACCTTACTTAATTATTCTTGGGAAAGAACCTTAGCTTGAGAAGTGTGCCCTCAACTGGTTTCAGAGGGGAGGCTTATACTTTGGGACTCCCAATCAGAAATATGGTGCAATATTATTCAAGTAAACAAAACTACGTACGGAAAAATCACTTTACTCATGACATTCCTGATATGGCTTGGATTAAACAAATGTAAGAAATTAAAATATTTGCTCTCTTTTAAAAAAAGAAAAAAGCTGAGAAAACTAATTTTCCAGGCAAATGTACCAAGTTGCCAGAAGGCCCAAATTCGAAAGTAGACAAGCAAATGAATAACCTTACTTGTTGATATTGCTTTGCAACAAAGCGAGCCTGAAGGAAGATTACTTCAGTATCAAAGACAAAAAGGCCAGGATTTTGGACTGACTGTTTAGCAACTCCTACAGGTTCCACTGATTATTGGATAATGGTAGTGTAGGAAGCAAAGATGCATTGTGTCACTGGTCCACCACATAGCATTTTAGCCATAACTGAACTTCAGTTTCAATGGACATACTCCACGGTTGTATAACATTCTGACTGCTTCCTACAGTCCTGCTATGAAGCGTAACTGGCATGGCACTGTCTTTCACATGATCCTTGCAGAAACAATTCCCTTCACTGCAGTGTAGTGAGAATGCATAGTTTCTCCCCTTTTAGAGTCCTGTGCACCCTTGCAGGGTATTTCAGGATTTGGCCCTTGTAGTGGCTTGTCCATGTTGCAAAAATACACATCAAGAATCTTAAGGCATCAAAGTTCCTGCTCTGCAACAGTGCTCATAAGTATCCATTGTATAGCGCACATTTCATGTTTCATGTTCTGTTAACATGCTTGCACTGATCCATTGATACATCAGCATCTTCCATACAAAAAGTAATATCCAAGCACAAGTGTATTGTAGAAACCTATGGAGGGGAAAAAAAAACAAATTGGCATAAGTGCAATATTTGATAAAAATGTACAGATACGAAAAAGAGAAGACTGAGATGCTTTCAGATCTACACAATTTCCTTGTATGAACTGCTGCCTATTTTAAAAGGAATATGCTCTTTTAAATATATTGAAGTATTCAATAAATATAGTGAAGCACTCACATAGCCACCAACAGCTTTGTCTTGCCAAACTAGCAACCGCATTCAAAGCTCATTTCTGTTGTGAATAATAATAATAATAATACAGGTATTTATATACCGCCTTTCTTGGTCGTCAGATTTCTCCTCAGACTTTAATTCAAGGCTGTTTACATAGGCAGGCTAAACTAAATCCCAATAGGGATTTTTACAATTTAAGAAGGTTCTGTCTTTCAAGAACCACAACATTTCAGATGGATCTTTTATGATCTGGTATCACGTTCTGGCCTCCATTTTCCTCCCACACAGGCTGACATCGGCCAAAGAGCAGGTGGAATAACTCGGCTAGGCTTGTCAGCTGCTTCAAGGTCTTGCCGTTCACGGTGCCGGTGGCCTTGAACTGGCGACCTTCGGATGTTATCTTCAGGCAAACGGAGGCTCTACCCTCTAAACCAGACCTCCTGCTCCTTCTGTTCAAACAGAAGCTGCTTATATGCCATTTTTCTTATTTGCCAAGCACTGTCTCTCTCCCTCCTTCCTCCCTCCCCACTGGTCCCTGCAGCTTGCTGAAATCTACTGCCAATTGCTATGAATCTGTTCATAGTAGGACTGGCTGAGACAAGGGGAAATATCTCTCTACAGCAATGGATTTGAGAGGTGGCAAAATCTGCCACTGCATTAATGATGTTCAGCCTGTCCCTGGTCCAGCCATGCTGGCAAAACTAGGAAAGTGCTCTGCTCCTGTGCAGCCAGAGCCTCCTGTGCATGTCAGCCAAGAACTCTGTGCAAGCTCTGAAGTGTGCTAAGTGGCAGCAGCTGCTACATGGGCCTTGCCGCAAAGCCTCGTCAATGCTCTCTCTTTCCACATTATGAACTTTAGGGAAGCAATTAAAGCCTCAGTCTAAATGACCAACTTCTGACCCTCTTGCTAGTGAACATGCTGGGATTTTCAAAGCAAGTGGGCAGGAAGACTGCTCTGTCTCTCTCTTCTTCATTGCCTTCTCTCGTGTCAGTCCCCCCCATACTGCTTTCTCTCAACTTCCCCTCCTTCCCCTTTTCTCTTTCTCCCAACATTGTCCTCTCCTCATCAGTTTGCTTCACTGTTGTTGCCTCCCCACTCCCATCTCAAACCACTCCAATATTGTTCCCCCCATCTTTGCATTTAAAGAACCCATGCCATGCGTCAAGTTTGGACTGCCAACCTGACCAATAGCACAAGCTTATGACTGTCTACTCAGAAGTAAGCCTCACTGAAAGTCCCATTTAATTCATCCTCACTGAACTGAATGGGACTTACTCTCAGTTAAGTATGTACAGGACTGCAGCTCAAGTGTACTTAAGGAGTGCATATTTCCAGAAGAGTTTAGCTATTTCTGGCTTGCTTCCTTTGTCTAAGATCACATGTGTTTATATTTGAACCATCTCTTACATTTCAGGGCTCATCCAATTCTGCAAGTAATGTATTCTGTATTGTCCAAACTGCAGACTGTTGTGGCCCCTACAACATGCTCTTTCCCTGTCCTTTGCTAACCATATGCTTGATGAAGAGTTTTGTAGAACTCAGAAATTGGCCCTTTAATACTTAATTGAGAAAAAACTAAAAGGATCTTTTCCCTTTGAATTGTGGGTATTTCTTCCTGTGGGCCAACACAATGATCTATGATTTTAAGTTGTTTTGAATGGGCAGGAGGGGTTCCCCTCTCATCCTTTGCTTCAGGCAGCAGAATTTCTTTAAAGACAGTTGTATCACCAGAGATTTGTGATTTCTCAAACTGATCCTTCCCTTAAATTCCAGATGTGTGGTATTGTGTGGACACTCCAGTGTTAGGGCACAAGCACTGTCCACATGCTCAGAGAAACTATTCTTCCTGTGTGTCTGGGTTGAGCTGCAGAATTAAAAACCTTCTTGAGCAAGTTTCATGCCTAAGAAATGGTCAATTTAAGCCATATTTTCTTCTGGTACTGGCTAGAATATATAATCTGTTGCTGTCATTCAAATAATCAGTGATGAGCAAAGGGAAAATTAAGACTTTTTCCATTTAGCAATGGCTTGCAATATTATTTCCTTACACCAGCGATTTTCAACTTTTTTCATTTCATGGCACACTGGCAAGCCACTAAAATGGTCAAGGCACACCATCAGCTTTTTGATAATCGACAAGGCACACTGTGCTGTCAATGGGGCTCACATCCCCCAATAGGTCCTATTGATAAATGACCCTCTCCCAAATTCCCGCGGCACACCTGGGGACCATTCATGGCACACCAGTGTGCCACAGCACAGTGGTTGAAAATGGTTGCCTTACACACTCAAGTACCACTCTCAAGTAGTCTTGTTTTTGCCCTGATATATCATCCATAGTCTCTTTTATTAAAAGAACTCAATGTTGTTTCTTATCTTGCGATGTCACAATTAATAACTATTTCTGAGATTATTTCACATATCTTACCTTTCTTCCCCTCACAGAGAGGGATGGACACTGAAACCAAGATCAGCTTTCTAGTGTAACTATCATATGCTTTTTTACACCTAAAAAAGCAAAAGGACCACAGTTCAAGGCATATTTAAAAACTTTATATATAATTAAGTGGGGGGGGGGAGGATAACATTAAGGAAGTATTGGAGTTCTCTTTGTCTCCAAGACCAAATTTTCACCTCTGAATCCCAATCCTCCCCAGACTTAAAAAATAAAAACCAGAGTATTTGAATTATTTTGTCCTGTAACAAATGATTGTAATTCATTATTTAACATTCAATACCTGATTTAACACTGTCATCCTCTGAAGTGACTTCTACCCACTGGTTTTCATTGGCCAACAATCGATTTTGGGATTCGCTGAGTGGCCTGGTGGGAAATGGCTGACTGGGACCAGAGCTGAAAAGCAGAACTGCAGTCAGAAGTTGGATTCTACCACACCAAGGGCTACATTTTTTTTTGGAGATAAAGTCTATTTCAAAGGATAATGCCAATAACTAATATAGTTCAGTTTCTTTCATTAACACGTTAAGAACTACACAAAACATCTGGGAAGAAATGGAAGGACAGCACAGGAAATTAACTCATGTGAGCAGAGAGTAAGAGGACTATTTTGGTGAGAGACTCAGGCAAGGAGGGAAAAAAATCCATCGTTAAGAATTCAAACAATGTTCATAACTGAGCTTTTACTATAAACTTGCATGAAAACTTGCAGGAGTTTGATTTTTTTAACCATTCCAGCTTAACTCATGTGCCGAAAGCTTGCACCAGAATTCCTCAAAGTAGACCGATGCCAACGAAAGGGATATAACAAGTTCTCAATGAGGTTATAGTTTTGAAAGCTGGATGGCAGGAAGCAAGGAGACCAACTTGTCCTAACATTTTTTGCACTTTTGCCTTAGACACAGGCTTCCAAGGCATAAGCCTCTCTCCTATTTTATCCAGAAACCAAAAGACTCAAGCTCAATTCTGGACTTCACTTCTGTATTTATTATAAGTGTTTTGAAATTTATCATAACATGAGAGTTACATCCATGTAGGAAGGACTCTCAGTGCACCTTCCACCTTGTGAGGGGTTCATCTCATACATCTATTTGGGAAGGAAAAGAACATTTTGCTCCCTACAGAACTGAGTTTCCATCTGCAGCTGGTGTGTGGGTGAGGCTGAGGAAGTTTGCAAGAATGTCAACGATTAGTACACTAGGATCCTCTAA
The DNA here is from genome assembly GCF_035046505.1 of Tiliqua scincoides. Classification (NCBI taxonomy): domain Eukaryota; kingdom Metazoa; phylum Chordata; class Lepidosauria; order Squamata; family Scincidae; genus Tiliqua; species Tiliqua scincoides. The sequence goes on from NC_089823.1 coordinate 22,944,010, forward strand.
CTGAGCATGCTGGTCTGTTTAGTACTGACCGGCTGCTTTATGCTCATCTTGGTTGGCATTTTTATAGCAGAACTGAACTTATTTCAGCAGTTCAGTGCTGGCCAGCTTTGATCCCTGGCAACTTACCAAAGCTACCAACATCAAAGGCAATTAACTGAGTAGGCTGGGACTATGCCATTTCACTTCTACTCACCTGTGTTGTCACTTCTGTAAAACTCCTGATGTGCAAATCACTTAGGGCACAATCCTAACCCATTTTCTAGTACTGGCATAGCTGTGCTAGTGGGACATGTGCTGCATCCTACAGTTGGGTGGCACTGACGGAGGCCTCCTCAAAGTAAGGGAATATTGTTCCCTTACCTCAGAGCTGCATTGTCCTTATGCAAGTGCTGGAAAATGGGTTAGGATTGCGACCTTAGTTTAGTTTAGGAACCTTCATTGGCACACACATCTTCATTCACCAATTCATAGGTCATGAATGAATGAATGAATGCAGTTCCCTGGATAGCTATGGCTGAGCCAAATGTTCCAGTTCATTTTTTCCTCTCTCTCAGATAAAATAGTCTAGCACAGACAATACATGAAATCCTTCTGTTAACTGCCCACTTGATCCCAATTCCTTCCAAATGTTACAAATTTTCTCAAAAATGATCCTTCTTGTATTGCCATTTGTCAAGGGATTCTATAGTGATGGATGGCCTATGGCAGTGGATGGCTGGGGTGCTCTAAGGTTACAACACACCATGTCATCAGAGGAACTGGGTGAATAAATAAACGGGGAGGGAGGGAGAGAGAGATGTCTGAAGGTGGAAAATGGCACTACAGGAAGTTAGGCAGGGAATAAAAAAGGAGACAAGAAATTGGGTAAGAGAGTAGGTCAAAAATAGGAGAAGGGGAAAAGAGTAGAAGCAAAAGCAGCCAACAGGAACAGGGGAAAGAGGAAGTTCACATTCAGTGTAATTATGGTCTTCAAAATGCATTTTTCCTTGCTTCACTGAAATGATGTAGCAAGATAAACAGAAGTTAAAAAAACCAGGAAATAAACCTTTTGGCAGGTTCATTTTGGCTTGAGACGGCAAGTTGCTCTGGGTCCATAATCACTAGGCGTGTTGGAAAGTTACAGCCATCTCCTAAGCTGTACAATAAAATAAATATAACACAGTTACTATTTAATTAGCATACCAATGATCAAATATTAACATTAACTAATACTTTAAAATGTATACATAATGGAAGAGGGGGACTCAAAGCCTTCTGTAGGATCAAGAACAAAGGTGGCACATCACCCCTATAGGCTGTTCCTGCAGCAGCAAAATACTGGGTTTGTAAAGGAGAAGGTAGGTAATGTTTTCAGCAACAAAGACTGGATGATAGCAAGAAACAGCTGATTTTAGACACATGTACGTTGCATATCTTTTTTATGAACACTAGAAACCAACGAAACGTTGACAATACACTAATAGAGTAGTTTGCAGATGAGAAAAGTTCGTGTCACCTCTTGAAAGGAACAGAATTCATTAGAGCTGAAATGTATCCTAAGCATGTGCTCAGGCAGCATTGCACTTCCAAGGACACCTGGATGGTGTATCTTTTGTAGTTTTACCAGTAAATTGCAGATAGTCTCTTTAATGCCAGAATTCATGGTGCCATTTAATCTGATATTTTTCTATTCTTTTTGTAACATTTCCAAAGCACAAGATTTAAAACATTTCTGAAGATATACTTGACTAGGTGTTGACCTCACCTAGTGGGAGGATGCATATGTTGTGTGCAATGTATATTTCTAGATTTCCATCAGTTTGTCACAACAACAACTCAGTGTAAGCTGCAGGTTGTTAGCACTTACGATACAACTACAACAGACATCTTTCATCTAAAAATGTGTCTAGCTGCTGACAACGCTACTAGTGTAGAACAATTGTATAAATGTTTTGCTAAGATCCAGTTCCAGTTCAGAATTTGTTTTTTACTTGGCCTTAAGAAAATTTGGTACTGAACCATAAAAACCATTTGGTACTAAACTATCTGGTTCTGCAACCAAATAATTACAATATGATTTCTCCTATACTTATTCATTTGTAAGACAAATGCAGACTGATTCTATTTGTTTACTCAGAGGTTAAAAGTGTTAACAAGACTTACTCCAAGGAAGGTGTGCACAAGTTTTTTTTTAACCTATACAGCCATTCTAAGCCCCATAGAGGCTGCGGGCAGATGTGTGCGGCCTCTGTGAGGCTCAGATGAGCCTCCAGAGGCAGGGGGAACATTCCTGGTATCCGAGAGGATTCCAAAACAAAACCCCCACAGTTATTGGGGCACACCTCCATGCATGCACTTTCACTCACTCACTCAGGGATTTTAAAAATTCTAAAGTTAAATTTTCTGAGACATTTGGTCAACTGCATCTGTTTACTCAGTAATCAAAGCTATATTTTGATATATCAAAGCTCAGTAATCAAAGCTAAAGATATATATATCTTTCAAAACTTTTAAGGCAGAAAGAACAGAATTTTTAAAGAATACCTTGTAAAAATTGGTAGCAACCAGTACTTCTTTTCATCTCCAAAAACCTGCTTCAAGTTTTTGCTGAATCCAAGAGAGAAGCCATTTTTGTCAGGTCCATTTCGAAACATGGGTGCCCTGAAAGCTTCTGTAGCATACACAAAGAATGGGAAAACAAATTAAGCAGGTTAGGGGGCAGGGAATCTGTACAGTAACAGGACATCAGGAGAAGAACTGACATGTCTCAAACAATACATTCATCAACATTTGAACAAACTCATCTCTGTCATTCACAAAACACATAGCATAACAAGCCTGACAGGTAACATTTGAACCCTGTTATGGGAGAGGAATTTTTACACTGCCAACTTTATTCCTTTTGGCCAGATACTATCTAGACCTCAGGGTATAAAAATAATGAGGCTGGAAAATGATTGAAGGTGTTACCAATAGCTCATCAAATGTTGCACTATTTACCTCGAATCAGCTCAACTAGCTATAAAAAGGTGTGTTTTACCTCCAAAGATAAAAAGTAACTTTTTTAAAAAAAGTGTTCTTCCTCTCCTTCTTTGAGAGGCTTGGATGTCCAGCAATCCTCCTGAGTCCCTCACCCCACCCCAAACAGCAGCATAACAGCAAGACTCTAGATAAGTTGCTTTGGAAAACTTGTGAGCATTTCAAAAGTGACTGTCAAATTGCATGAAAAGAAGACAGCCCCCCTCAAAACATGTGCCAAAGGGAGTCCTTTAATTTGTGACTCTTGTTCTGGGTTATTGTAATGGAAGATCATCCGGTGGATGATGTGGTGTTGATAGCTATTCCCATGTTTGATAGCTGGTTGACAGCTCTGTGAAGGGCAGGGCTGGCTCCACAGCTGTAATTAATTAAGGCCAATGGAGACCTGGATGGACACCTGAGCTTCATTTGACCTTGATGGGACTTTGTATGGACATGGACTGAAGAGATGGCTCACCTGAGCCTAATTTGGATTTAACAAGGGGCTGCAGGATAAAAGGTAGCTCCAGGCAGGACCCACACCCCGGGAGGACAGGACTGCCAGGATCCTGCTGGAGGACTCTGACATAGAGGAAGGGACTTTGCTGCGTTGGACTCATCTACGGAAGAGGACACGGAGACACTGTAGGATTAGACTATGCAATTGAAGTTGGATTGTGGACTTGAACTAGAGGCTTTGGACCTTTACCCACTAAGTTAAGTGGAGTTTTGGGGAGGGTAAAGCCTCTGGACAAGAGGAATTGCAGAGTGTGTGTGTTTGGAGCAATGAATTTTGTTAATTGCTCAAACTAATAAGGAGTTCTGTGTTCATTCTTTTGCACATTGCAGCTGCTGTTCTTGGAAAAGGAGGTGTTAATTAGCCAGAAAGTGTGCATTGGGAGATGGAGAATTTAGGATGGGACAGTTATCACCACACTAATATCCCATCTTGAGATCTCAACTGTGCATTTTCTTGTCTACATTTTTGCACTACTTTAAATTACAAGCATAGGAATAGATCTGGGAGGATTTCAGACAAATACCTTCTGGCCTATACAATCAATGTATGAAACATTATTTATTGAGTCTATTATTCATAAGGAAATATTGCTTAAGAATACGTATGCAGCATTACAGTGCTGGAGCTTTCTTTGGTGGTGGGTGCAGGTGCTCACAACATTCAGGAGTAAAAAAAAACAACTGCTTCCTTCTTAATACCAGGTGAAGTGCTAGACAACTGGGCACAGATCTCCTATCAGTGTGACTGCCCAGAGACCATGAACTTCATATGCCAATTATTTACTGACCTATTGTTGATCTGTTTTTGCCAACTAGCCAACAATGGTAGCTAAAAAGTGACAGTATGCTGATGAAGAACATTGCGGCCACAAAGAAAAGGAAGAGAACATGGAATTTTGCACGTGTGTCTTGGAGTTCATTCTGGGAAGAAGGGGGAAAAAAACCAATTAGGAGTGATGTCTTTCAGACATGTTTCTGTTCAGCAATCATTCCCCTGCAAAGCACTCTCTTGGAACAAAACCAGATATCACTATGCTGTTACAACTCTACTTAGGGTTTAAGAACTTTAAATTCAGATCATAAACCTACAAGTCACAGGGCTATTCTGGGATACACTATTCTGTGATGCAGTGTACAAGTAATGAATTAAACTGTGAAAGTGCCTAGAAATTGTCTTTGTTAAAAGTCTATAAAGCTTTAAAGTGCTGTTGTACTTCTGATCCTGTATTTTTTTCTGTGCATAGTATAAACAAGATAGATGATGTGAAGCTGGAGGCAGCCCACAGATGTCACAAACCAGTTTCTCATAACAACAAAGAGCCTGCTTGAGCCTTAGACTTGCATGCTGCTCCCTTCCCTCTTGTTACTTCCAAACTCAGATAGTTGTGATTTGTTTGTTTATTAACAGATTTATGGCTATCTTATTTTAGCTAACCACAGCCTGGACAAATCACAGCTTTGAGTTCAGAATTAACAGGGAACTGTGGTCATTTCAAAAGTGAAAACTGCAAACCTCTATCTCTTACATACAAAGGAGAGGAAAGCTAGCAAGCCTGAGGCTCATGCCATTAGTTTATGGTAATGTCTCTAAACCAGGGGTGTCCAAACTTTTGGGCAGGAGGGCCACATCATGTCTCTGACACTGTATCAGGGGCCAGGGAAAAAAAGAATTAATTTACATTTCAAATTAAATTTTCATAAATTTACAAAAATGAAGAGATGCAACTTACATGAATGAATGAAGGTCTTGCAATAGGCTCAAGGCCTATAAAAGACCTTGCACAAAGCAAGGCTGGCATTTCTATCACTGCCGCTGTTGCATCACAGACGTGAAACACCAAGCAGTGGAGGGAGCCCTCGTTCCGCAGCTCACACAACAAGTTGAACAGTCGCCCTCACTCTGAGAGCAGTTGTGCCAGGCCAACACAGGCTCCAGCAAGTTTCTGGAGGGCCAGAGGCTCACTGGAGACTGGGGGCTTCCTGTGGGCCAAACTGGGAGTCCCCAAGGGCCGCAAGTGGTCCCCCAGGCAAGGGTTTGGGCACCGCTGCTCTAAACCATAGTTTACATGATGACTTGGATTCAGACCATTCAAAAACCTGGTTTCAAAACTGCGAGAAGGGCCCCATGAAATAGGAATTCAAGACACTTAAATCCGAGGGCATTAATTTCAGGAACAGAAGGGACAAAGACAAGCAGAGTTTTCCTCCCTACCAGCAAGGCTTAAACAGACTTTCAGTATGAAACTGCCTAATCACTTATTTGTAAGTTGCAAGTGACCATTATCAGTAAGGAACACATTGTACATTTGACAGTAGATAGGATTTTTTTTACTTGGTTGGATTCTCAACAAAGTTAACTGACAAAACCACAGAAAGAGATTCCTAAATAAATGGTTGCTAAGAGAACTGAGACACATGTTATGTTTTGAAGAAAAAGAACACACAGTAACTACTGGACTGCAGTTTGTTCTATGTCCAAATTAGCTCACTTCATGAAGGATCAAGAAGTTGAGAAGCTGTGGAAAAGGAAAACTAAAATAATTAGGGGACATGTACCACATTTCAGATGAAGTAGGTTTAAAGTTCAGGCTTTTTAGCACAGGCTACAGGGGTAGAGAAGAATGATCAGAGTTTTATTAAATTTGTGAATGGCATGGAAGCAAATCTAAGGAACCTCCCAAAATCAAAGAATTTAAATTAATCTAATTAAACAGAATGGGAAGATTTCAGACAAACGCCTTCCTAGAATATAGAATTAATGTATGAAATACACTGTTATAGATATAGTATCATAAATGATGTTAAGAAGGACCCAGCTGAACGTCCAGGGAAGAGATTGAGCCATGAATACAAGCTTGCCTGACAAGGACAACCTTTATTTCAAAAGGTTGTATAATTCCGACTGCCAAATGACAGACAAAAATAACACTTTTCACTTCCTAAGAGTCTCTGAGTCACTTCCTAAGAGTCCTACATTGGCCAATGTAGGAGGCAGAACAACCAATTAACAGCCCAATCCTGAACTGCACAGAGTGTGGGCTGCAGCGGTGCCAAAATGGCAACTGAGGTAACTAACATGCAAACGGGCAGCCTGCAGTGGCTCCTTGGGAGAAGGAGACTTTTGTCCATTTCTCCCGAACAAGGGAAGTAGTCCCGCAATGGGGCTCCTTGATTCTGCGGGGGCTCTTGAGCTGGCACAGAATCAATGAGTCCCGTGTCAAACCATGTGGCCCAACATGGGGCTCAGAATCCAGTGGAGCTAAGCACTCAAAAGTACTTATAGTAAAGCAGAATTCATACAGTGCAGAAGTTATAGATCAGGAATATATTTACATTCTGTAAAGCAGTAAAAATTATAGGGAACTTTACCCTGAATAATGTCTTCTTGTATTGTGCACGTGTATCATTTGGAGAGAAAAAGGCTCTGGTCTTAATTTAATCTAATGTTCTTCCATATATGTTCAAATTTTAACATTTTAATTAACTAGTTAAAAGTTTAGTTATGCAAGTTCAAAAATCAATTATTTTTCAAATATGACCTTTAAAGTAGAAAAAGGAGACTAAATTGAAAAATTTAAATGGATATCAAACACTGCCTGCTATTCAGCACACTTCAGACCACCAATTTCCTTCCTAGGTATTAAAGCATGTTTTACAAAGACATTTCATGTATTATAGAAGGAATGTTCCAAAATTCCTTCTATTAAGATAGCCTTGTGTGAACTATAGCAAATTAATGTACAAAAAAGGACATGAGAACACTTCAGCTTAAATTGCATTTTACCTTTGGACAATTCTCAGCAGATTTCCTGCGGCAAAGCTTTGTGCAAACAAAGACAATGTATTAAAACGGCTATATCCCTTCAAGGCTGGTGTTCAGAAACAGTAAGAATGTGGTTTGAAAGTAATGGTTTGTGCATGCACAAGGAATAAAGCATGCAACATTCCAATGGCAAGGAGACTTAGTTCATGGTATGAACATGTAAAGGTGAACTTGTGTTTTCACAATGAGGCTGAAGACCAGAATCATTGATTTTAATGGTGTGAGCTTGCAACATTCCATTCAAAGCTAGGAGGTTTTTCTGTTGCTCATCATTTTTTCTGTAACCTCACAGAAGTTAAGATCTTGCAGGGTTGTCAAGTTTGAGTTAACGCTTGTTATTCAGCATAATGTCACGACCACATTATTACATTTTTCTTAGAACGATTTTTTTTGGAAATTATCACAAACTTATAGTAAAATATTTAGTTCTTAAAGTGCTAGGGAAAGAATGGGTAGGCACTGTTATAATGTAGATGTTTACTGTCTGTCATATATTGGATGTAGCCCTTTAATTCTAGCATTTTAGCCTGAACTGCTCAAGGGATCCAGAAAAAGTCTTGTACATCACTTCAGGCGTTAGGTGGTAGGGTTTACAAACACGGATGATATGGTGTTCAGTTTTTTTTCCCCCAGAGTCACACCAACACTTTTTTCAAAATGCAAAACAGAATGGAAACACACACCCCAAACTGAGAATTAGCGCAGACTAGCCAATTCTTTCATCTTCTGAAAGAACAGTAAAACACGTAACAAAAATGCACACAGAGAAATAAACCACAGATTAAGGAATATGCAAACAAGTATTTCAACTAATGACCCATGACTAAAACTTGTATCATATCAGATAGAACAGTGTTCCTCAAACTGTGGGTTGGGACCCACTAGGTGGGTCGCAAGCCAATTTCAGATGGGTCCCCATTCATTTCAATATTTTAATTTTAATGTATGAGACTTGACGCTACCACAGTTTGTAAATGCATTTGGGGAAATGTTACAGACCTTTACTTTTAACAAGTTATTCTGTATATTCTTTTAACAATGATCGTCAACGGGACTTACTCCTGGGTAAGTGTGGGTAGGATTGCAGCTTAGGATTGTTAAATATTTTCCTACCTGATGATGTCACTTCTGGTCATGACATCACTTCCAGTGGGTCCTGACAGATTCTCATTCTAAAAAGTGGGCCCTGGTGCTAAATGTGTGAGGACCACTGAGGTAGAACATTTAGATTAGATGCCTACTGTTTGTGGCTGTCTAGATATATACAGATGTTCCTTTACTTGTATGTGTTCCAGTGTTGCTAAAATAGTTTTGAGCTTTCCCCCTACAGTACAGACGGAGCATTCCTTATCTAAAATGCTTGGAACCAGAAGTGTTTCTGATTTTGGAATACTGACATATATAAGTATATAAAACATACACCGTTGCCAGTGAGTTTGACATTTTGAAGTTGAAACCGCACAGTGGGTAGTGTGCTGGAGTTTTTTGCGAATGTGCTGGTTTATGAAGTTTATTCACACTGCAAGGAGCAGAAGCCACTTCAGGGATGGTGGATGCTTTCCCAAGCTTTTGCCAGACTTGGGTGAAGTCCAAGCTCAGGATTGTGCGGGTTGGGACAGGAAACATAGAAAATGTTGCTCAGTTCTCTGGTGTCAGTGGGCTGAGATTCATTGGAAGGCAGGCATGTTTGGTTTAGTTCCTAGAACTTTCTCCTCTTGCCAAGAGTGCTGAAGCCACTGTTTGCTACTTATCAGGGCATCGGATTTTTGGAAAGTGCAGCCTTTTATCTCTTGATCCTGCCTGCCTGGAAATGTGGAGTGTTCTGCAAAGACACATCCACTTCAATGCTCAGGACCATGGAAGTGTTTTTTGTGGCACCATTTCAGCATTCAAAAAGTTTCAGATTTTGGACCATTTTGGCCTAGGTAGGCTCAACCTGTATATTTTAAATGTCTGTTTTCCTCTTTCTCCTACAGTGATCAGATCAACTGCATTTTCACATTTATACATCTGGTGACATTCATACAACTTGTCACTTCAGCTTCTGAAGTTATCGAAAGCAACAGTGAAAATTAAAAACACAGTCTAGCCGAAGTTACACACTATGAAATCCCACTGAAACCACTTAACCACTGAAAGCAATGAACCACAATGTTGAAACCACCACTGAACCAGAAAATCAGCAGTGCCAAATTTGGCTTACATGTGATCTGATAGCTTTCGCTATAGTTTCAAGACCATTAAAATAGGAAGAGATCAGATGTTCTGAAACCACCTCTATTATATAGGCATACATAAAAGTTTTCTTGATAGTCATAGTAAAAGACAGACACAGAGAGCAGTCTTCCAGTCCTGCAGAATTGCTGATGCCAATTATTGTATTTCTATGGGAAATATGGTCCCAACATATAAAAAGTGGATGCACCACCATATCCCCAGAGTAGTCTAAAGAAAACAGGCTAACATTCTCTTGACTCCTAATTTTTAAACAGTAGACATATAAAAGCATGATGTTCAAATTCGGAGAAAGGCCTCAGCACATTTCTCTGTAAAATAAAGTTAAGCATGTCTTTGTGAGAGTCTGCTTCTTGCCCAAGATCAAATGCACTGACAATTAAAAATAAGAAAATGCTTTTCTGTCAACCAGATCCCTAAAGTTCCTCAAATGTAACTAAGAATCCAGTAATAAGTCTTATGAAATTCTCCAACAATTCATACATAAAATCAGCAAACGGTCCATGCTGTGATAATCTGATCACATGCACACATACGTGCCAGGGAAAACCCTATCACAAGGTTTACACATTTCAAGTGGACATCTCTGAAAACTGAGGAAGTTTCTTTCTGCCTCTCCTAAATCAGCTGAGAAGTACAGAAGACTGTTGCAAGGAAATGCTACCCACTTGGACCAGTGTCAGAGGAGACTACATCCAGCTGCACTTGTGTATAGGTATCCTTCTTCCCTGCTACACCCATTTAACCCAAATCATTACTTTCTATGTTTTCTTCAGCACCAGTTTCAATTCATGAGCCAGCATCCCCAAAGAAAGAAAGAAAGAGCAGAATAGAGATCCTTGGTCCTTCTAGAAAGCAAATATGATGCTAAGGTTAGAGTACCGGCTTTAAAAATGCATCATCCAGGTTTAACTGCTGGTTTAGCCAGAAAGATTGCAAGATAGCCTTCAGCAAGCCTCTTGCTGTCTGCACCAAACCAGCCTCATAGAAAGCTATGTCATGACAGTAAACAAAGTGAAACAAATCCAACTGCATAGAATGTTAAGCACTTAAAGTGGCTATTGCTGGGTCAAAGTAGATTTCCTTTTCTACCAGTGATGCATGCTGTTTTCTGAAATTAGATGTTTACGTTTTGACTTTTTAATGCAAGACATTTTCACATTAAATAAGCTAATTTCTCTTAGCCTGTAGGTCAGTGGTTCGGAAACTGAGAGCTGTGGCTCCTTGGAAAGACACAGAAACCAGCCAGATGAGCTGCGGAACCTTCATGAAAAAACCACCACCTTATACAACGCACAGGATTCTAGCCCTAATGGGGAACTGTGGCCAGTCGAAAAAGGTCTGAGAACCACTACTGTAGGTGGTTAGCCAACTCTTGTCAGGAGTACAGAAGCATGTGTTTTATCGAAACACACGCAGAATCTTGGAAATGGCATAGCTTTTCATTGCATATGAAATGCCAAATACAGCCAAATAAAATTAGATATCCTTTTCAAGGACCAAGTAAATATAACTCAATATGCTGCTCTTAGCAGTAAAGATTATGACATTGTCGTGTCCATTCTAAAATTAAATTAAATTTGTTTGAGCTGGAAATGTTGTACAAATAATGAATTCTTAAAACATGCATTGCCAGCATAAAAGAAGCATGACCTGCAAGATGCCTGCTGTTACGAACCTAAATTGTTATACTGTTTAACAAGACTTATAATTGTAGCTTTAAGCCATTTCTGCCCAGCATTGTATATATGCAACAGAGATCAAATGTGTACACCTGTGGGCTGGGCAGAAAAAGGTTAAAGTAGATTTTTACTGCTTCAGCCACCTCAGCTGTATGTCAAAAATAATGAAAAGGATGCAGCTTTGACATACAGAAGCATTCTGGAAGGGTAACTAAAAAAAACTTACTGTCCAAAACTTTATGAAATACTGGAGCACCGTAGAAGCAACAAACAGACAATACAGGAGGGAATAAAATAAGAACAGGAGGAAAAACTTGTAGTTTGAAAATCCCACGCAGTTATTCACCCTGGAAAAGGCAGGAAAAATTGCTAAGTTATAGAGCAATCCTTCTAAACATTGTCCTGCTTAAAGAGGATATACTTTCTCAGTTTGCCAAAAGATAATATTTGATCAAGAACATTGTTTTATGCAATGTAAATGCTCCTTAAGTGGAACAGTTTTCCTTTAGGTCAGGTAGGTAAGCTCTTGTCTGAGATCATAACACTTGAAAATCAAGCCACAGAACCCATCCCTTTACCAACTCCCAGTGTATTCAGTTGGGCATGCAAGCATATACTTTGCATTTTTGTATCACTGTCCCCATTTTCTCTCAGACTTTAATACTCCCTTTTTATGGTTTCACACTCAATCTTGATTTCTAGCTCTGCACTTCCCAAGGATGGTGTTATTGTCATTCAGTATCAACTGTCACCAGACAGTTAATAATAACGCTTCTTAGCGTGCTGTTCTATATAAGTCAATGGCAAAGCTCCCATTATTTGTAAGGCAACAGGATTGCAGGTTTAGACTTCTATTTTGAGAATGTAGCCTGTTATAAAAACCTAATATAAATTTAGATTGGTAACACAGGGCTGGTCCAAGACCTAGGGCTCAAGGCAGTGTGCCAAATGCTTCCCCCTGGCTTGATTATGTTCTCAAATGAGAAAAGGGGGACCAAACAGAAGAGGAAGTGTAGAGAAGAAGAGACTGGTGGGTCAGAACATCTATTCTAGCACACCATTCTCCTCCATACTTCCTCTTTTGCTCCATTACCCCCTCTTCTATGTCCAACCAGGAAGTGAGAGACTAAGTAGTACAAGCAAGTGGGCAGATGATCCCCACCGACCTGCTACCTGAGACAGCTGCTCTAATCGCTTCATGGATGCATGGCCCTAAGAAGGATTCCTGCCCAGGCAACATCCATATTTCCCCAGAGGTAGCCTACTTATTTCTGCACCAGCTCATCTTGCAACACAGTCAGCAGCAGATAGTTTAATAAATTCTCTCTACATGGGAACAAAGCAGGAAAAGAGAAAACAACAGCTTACCAAGGACAATGATGATCCATTTTCAGTACACATCTAAGGAAAAAAGGAAGACATTTCCAATCAGTGCAAAGAAGATCTTGAAAAGAACATGCATTTTAAACAACTTTGTCTGATCTCAATCTTTTGAAATGTGAAAAAAAATTTTCCCAGCTAGGAAAATGTCTTATCACAGCTCCTACTGAGTAGAAGATGGCAGGTCCAGACATCATGTGGCAGGTGTCTGCAACAATCTTCCAAAGCTGTTTCTAAGTATGCTTAATCTGTACCAGTGGCTACTGATAAGTAACACATTCCAGTTCCATGGAGTGCATTCTTTTCTTACAATACATAAGTATCTGTAGAGTCACTTATCTATGGATCAGGTCCATGCCCCCCCATGCACTCCCCCCAGAACTTCGCCGCCGGAGGGTGCTCCGAGCCCAGCAGTGGCTGCGGGCTCATGATTTCATGTATATTTGTCTTAGATGTAATCTATTCACTAGACAAAGTGAGGTTGTAGAGCTCTGAACTGTTAAACTTCAGATTGCATGTAAGAAATCATACTTTTGAATTCTCCTCCACATGAAACATCTTGCAAGTAGTAAAACTAGAAGATTAGGGAGAGGTGTGCTAAGCCTTTCCATCAATGTGTCAATTTACCATATGCAGTGAGAAGTTGTTGCATGGAGAAATATTCTAAAATATGACCCCACATATAGTCTGAAGTGGAACGGTCCAGAATTCATTTTGCATAATGATACATCTGCATAATACACTGGACCCAAATTCAAATAATAAAATGGGATGTGTAAGGTCATGACACTCGAATATGTGTAATAAATTCTTCAACTTTAACACTCAGTAAATCTTATTCTGGAGAAACCGCTTTTGTCTGGAAAAACTCTGAAACTTCAGATGCACTTTCTAGTGAAAATACTAAGATGCAATAATTCAAAACAAGTCTATGCTAAGAGCCAGCAGGTACTTACAGGTCACAGGCAGAACAGTGGTGGCATCGATCAGGCTTGATTAGCTGGCATCGATCACAGTACCGTATGGCTACATTAAAGAGTTAAAAATCAAGGTGTCAAAATAAGTTCTTTTTATAATAATACAACAATATTACAAACAATGTAAAATAATACAATGTTAGAGACTGAGTTCAGAAGTTTTCAGAATTCATTATATCTCTAAACGCCAAAAAGGGCTGCAGGGAATGGGAAAAATGCAACATATGAATTCTGCTAACATTCCACTTCATCAAAACCTATAAAGTGAATGCAATTGGTGGTAGGTGGATCAAGTACATGGCAAAATGTCCCATAGTTCACCCACCTGTAATTTGTGAAAATTCTAATTCACAGCTCTGTCTATGCTGTGATGCTAGTTTACCTGAAACCAGGTTCTAAGACTAGTTTCAGTGATGTCATGCTGCCCAGAGCGTATTTTGAAATGCAAACACCTTGGCTCACAGTCACAAGGGAGGGAGTGAGGGCAAGGAGGGAAAACCAGAATCTCCTAAAGCAGATATTAAATGGGCATTAACTAGTAATAATTTTTTTATTTATCCCCCCCACCCCGCGATGGTGGTCATGAGGAAAATACCAGCATCTGTTTGGATTAGTAAGTGAACTGGGGAGGTAAGATGAGTGACAAAGGCCCAAATCCTAACCAACTTTTCAGCACTTAGCTGTGCCAATGGGGCGTGTGCTGCATCCTGCAGTTGGGTAGCACTCATGGAGGCCTCCTCAAAGTAAGGGAATGTTTGTTCCCTTACCTCGGTACTGCATTGCCCTTATGTCACTGCTGGAAAGTGGGTTAGGGTTGCGCCCAAAATCTTACTTGCTGAGATTGTGCAATTTAAGTCAGGAAATTTCCTCACCAGATGAAGCAGGTATGTACAATCTGATTCATCATTAAGAATGATAGTTGTTAAAGGAAAGTTACTAAACAAGGTAATAAGAATACAAGATACACATCTTGGATAGCTGTGGTGCTAAATACTTCAAGAACATATAGAAAGACTTTAACAATAAAAGAATATGTTACCTAAATATTAAGTGGAGCATTAGAATACAAACACATAATATTATTTGTGTATTGCAACAGACTAACAAATTGTGTAATTTAAGAAGTAATAAACTGTCCAAATTTACTTCTAGAGATGCCTTCATTTTTAGAAAGCTATTTCTGTCTAAAAACAGAATAACAATGATTCAACACAATCAAATGTGATAGTCTCATGGGGAGAAAGACTGTCTGCCATGCTGCGATCGTTTATAAATTCACCTCTTGATGTTGTTGTTGTATAGATAGGCAGGTCTTTAGCAGCTCGTCTTAAAATTTCCTGTTGGGATTCTGGCCTCTCTTCTTTTTCATATAGCTCCTTATCAGATTTGGACAAGCAGAACTGAAGAGGAGGACAGAAGCATAATTTTTATCCTAGATGCTAGTCAACTAGAGTTAGGCAATCAACTACAGATTTAAGCATTTTTTTCCCCAATACAAGCAAGGATTTCTGTATGTTAACCCAAATGCATAACAATTCTTTGCAAATTATTTCAAAGTACTACTTTAAGGATTATCACCATTTCCGGGAATAAGAAGAGACAAACTCTCATTATTTATGTGATACATAAATTATCTTCAATTACCTCAAGGACTGATGCACAGAAGGGGTGGGGGACACCTTGCTGTTTGTGGCTCTTGAGGGCATGACTGGAATCAATGGGTTGAAATTTCATGCAAGTTGATTTAGGCTAGATGTGAGGCAGCATGCCCTAAGAGCTGTCCAGCGCGGGAGCAGTCTGCATTTTACAGTAGGGAGCTCACCCTCATTGGGGTTGTTCAAGCAGAGGCAGAATGGCTGCCTGTAAGAGTTGCTGTAACAACTGCCTGTACCGAGCAGGGGTCTGGACCAGATGACCTCGAAGGCACCTTCTAATTCAACCATTCTAAAAAGGTGGTTTGAGAATTCTGTTAAGAATCAGGGCTCAGGAAATAATAAAATACAGTGCAGAACTAAATAAAGTTGCATGTCAGTTGCAAGAACCACAAGTAGGGCCCATGTGATAAGGCTTCAGTAAAGACTGAATGTGGGCAGACCACAGTCATGGAGTGGATACAGCCTGTGAGAGCCTCCTGGGCTTCCTTACTCACAATGAGGTTGCTCTAAGTTGCCGTTTCTCATTGCCCAGAGAGCACCAGCGCACACCTGCTGTTACTGGCAGCTATATGCATGTATTTGAAGCCAAATGAATAGCAGGGCAAGGATAATTGCATCTTTGAACCTATACACATGAACCTATAAAACACACTTTGCTGCTCATCACCGACTCTCTTTTTCAATGCAGGCCTCTTCCCTCCCCTCTTGGTTTTGTGCTGTGTCACTTCTGCATCAGCTGCCTCACTCAGCTCAGCTCTTATCGTTTTCATCAGCCCCTTTGCCACACTTTGCACCTTTGCTGCTTCTGCTTGCAATTTTTGCCTCTCATAATCTGCTACCTCACCCTCCTCAAAGAAAGCAGTGAGTGTGACTATCTGTCTGAGAAAGGGGCTGGTGGCATGGCAGCACGGTGCTAGTGCATCTGTATGCACACTTCAGTATTGTGGTCTGAGGGGAAAATTCCTCAGGAGAGAGGGAGAGAAGAAGGGCCAGGATGATTTCAATTGAGATGTATGGTATGTGTGCTTAAAAAGTGCACGTCTAGGCATGCTTATTCAGAAGTAAATGTGTTCAGTGGGGCTAACTCTCAGGATAGTGTCCACGTGTTTAAAGGGTGAAAAAGGAACTGACAGATCAAGGGAAATTTCCTCATGGCAACTGTTCAGGAAATACTGAACTAGCTGTTCTTATAAAATAGGAAACTATTAATTAAAGGGTCAGTAATCCTGAAAAGTCTCAGTAGCATTTTGCCAGCTCACTCTAGAGAGACAAGAACTGCAACTTTCTTTGAAGGCCAGAACATCCAGCAAATCAGATCTTACAGACGAGAGAATAACATGGCTTCAGTTTAGACTGGAATGTCTCAGGCTGGCCAGTGTCATCTGAATTCTCCATTAGAAAATGAGACAATCCAAAAAATGCCCATTCTAGGCTGAATGGCTAGTCTGAAAGCAAACTGCCTAAGTGCATTTGGGAACACCAATGCACAGCTTCCCTAAGAACCATATAGTTTTAGCACACATAAGTTGACGCATATAAGTTTAGCAGGTGAAGCTCCATGGTAAAAGAGAATCTAATAACTATGGTTGTGTCAGCTGGCTGTTACAGGCACAAGAGAAAAACATTTTAGTTTTAAAAAGTAGCTTCCCTAGTCAAAACTCATTCAAAGCACACCCAGGAAGTTAAAAAAGAAGCTGCTCTAATCTGTAATTAAGCATCCAGACTGTCTGAAGGACTTATTCAGTTGATGGTGCAATTTATATTATTCGCACAGCCAGCCCATCCGTGAACCCTACTGAGGGGGCTGCCTCAGGAAGCTTACTGGTGGGGGTGTCCATCTCCACCTGCCCATTTGCCTCCACAGCTACTCCTCAGAGACACCCTACCCTACCACTGTCTTCTCACCACACTTCTTCTTTCACTCTACCCCATTTTCCAAACCAGGGAGTGGGAAGAACAGAGGCTGGCAAATCACTGGTTAAAGGGAGGCAGCATTTGATGCATTGCCTAAGGTGTCAGAAGGTCATGGGCCAGCCCTGTTTACTCCACATGTCAGCCCTAAGTGAGATCATCCTTATGTGAGCACTCTGGCAGCTTGTTTATAGAAGACAGAATTGAATATGTTACCCATGCAGACTTGAGTGACAATTTCACACCACCGCCAGTAATGGACTGATTCAAAAAGTGTTTCTTGAAAGTAATACTCCACTCATATATATGTGAAACACAGGACTGTATGCAAAAGGGAAGCACCACTGAAATAAATGGGATAAGTTACTTGTGATGAACTTAAATCCTATTAATTTCAGTAGGACTTAATCATGACTAATTTTCTTCGGAACACTATATTGCTGTATACTGAGGAGACAGGGCCTAGCAAAACATGTGAGGTACCACACATTCCACCCCTCCCAACTAAGGAGATCACAAGACTATTCTTCCCCATCATTATGTGCTTATGTTCAAAAGAATGTAAGCCTATAAAACAACAAAAACCTAACATTTCAAAGAAACTCCAAAGTGCCTGTTAATTAAATAGGAAAAACAACATCCCTTTGTTTTCTTCTTTCTCTGCTTCTTTCCAGGCAATCAAACAATACCAATTGTCTTGCCTTATTACAAAGTCTATTGTGTAACAGTATCAGCTATGCATTTTATTTTATTTTGATCATGAGAGCCACAGATCACAGGATGCCACACCATTTAAGAATGGTAGCGCCAATAAACTCAAAGTTATTCTACTGTAGGAAACTACATTCAGTATTTGAAGGAACAACCAATTTGTGAACAAATCAGTGCTAACACATGAACAAAAAAGATAGAAGAAAAATATTTTAAGCAGGGAAAATGTTCTTTAGATAGTTTTTTTTAAGCCTACTGTTACAATGTATTTTTTTTGCACCTCTTTTACTGCTATGTAAGGATCCTTAGTAGCATAGTCAAGGTATTTAACAGGAAAAAAAGACAGAAGCGCAACAAATGAGTACTTAAACAGGTAATAAAAGTAACAGTATTCCCAATTTTCAACTAAAAGCCAAATAAGTATTTAAAGTTCCTTGTTTTCCAAGTACTTCATATTTTGTGTTAGAATAATTCAATAGTTCAGGTAATTGTTCCATCTCTTGGGTTCTAAACACTGTTTTCTATAAATCACAACAGAATCAAGACCAAAGATTCAAAAATCTTTCAAAATACTTTATTTTCTCAACATGAAATGTCCTCTAGTAGCAGGGCTGTGCATATTTTGACATTCTATACAAGCACGTAATTTGGTTAAGGTACAAGTATTAGGAAAGAATGCTGCATCTTAACACTTTTCATTATTACAAAAAAGCAAGTGTCTAATTGCTATGATAATAAACTCCAAATCATGCTAGAAATGGTAAAAATTTCAATACTGGGTGCCTGGAGGAATGAGAACTGTTGAGCTGGATTTCTATTGCTAGGCTTCTGAAATAGCACATCAACCCAGGTCCATGATTAAAGCCTAGCATAGGCACGACTTCCCTGTTCTTCTAACCATGGTTAGGATGAGAAACACACAACACACATTCCCACTGTGTTCTCCCCAATTTCCAATTGCCTTCTGTGGTTTGCTTTAACTATGGTTCAGGATTATGTCTGTACTGACAACCAAGGTTGAAAGCAATCAGATTCCCTTCTAAACAGAGTTTGCAATCTCACTTTAAACCATGGCTTTAACATTAGGTTGCAAGGGGAATCCTGATTTAGCATTTATGCAGAAGTAACACTAGAATTAAACCAAACTACAGAAGATTTGTGGGGCAAGTGGAGATTCCCTATAGAAAGAGAATAGCGCGTACCGGATTGCAAATTCATCCATGGCTATGAAATTGGGAGGTAGCATCCCAGAGGAAGGGACTCATGCTTCAGGATGCTATCCTGCAATTATTATTATTATATCTGCATTGGGTATAACATGTGCAGGGCTGCATAACACAGGCAAATAAACACAAGTTTATCTAACTTGCATAATCTGAGTCCAAAAATATGGATTATATGGACAAGAGTCTGATTTTTAAGTGCAGAACACACATGGCTGGGGCCAGCAAATATCTTTCCATTCATATTACATCCTGCTAGGGTAATAACTGTAGAACAATTTCTCTTTCCTGAAATATTTCAGTTGCAAAGTTTGCTTCAGGTTAACTTTTGGTAGAAAAGGAAGAAAAACAACCAGCGCTCACAACAGAGAAGATTTTTGCCGTTTAACTGTGTTAAAACTTTAGAGCAGGGGTCTCCAAACCCGGGCCTGGGGGCTAGATGCGGTCCACAGCGAACCTATTTCCGGCCCACGGCCAGCCTTTGGTTTCCTGAGAGCCTCTGACCCACGTGACTGAACATGACCAGACTCCAGTGTGCTCCAGTCACAACCAGAGGGTGTTCTGAAGACTGGGGAGGCTGTGTGCAGCCTCCCCGGAACATCTTCTAAAAGCCTAACAACATCACTTCCTGGTCTTCCCCAAAACTGGAAGTAACTTTTTTGTGCCCTCTGAAGGCCTTAGAAGGCTTTGTGAGGGTCGGGGAGGCCTCCATTTGGGCATCCATTTGAGTATGTGCTTTATTTTGTGATGTGTGTTGGTGCTTAGAAAAATCCTTGAAATTTGAGCCCATTCATTCATTCGTCTAAGTTCCATTGCTAATGTATTTATTTAAATTTAAATTTTATTTTATTTCCGACCCTCAACACCATGTCAGAGTTGACACAGCCCTCTGGCTGAAAAGTTTGGAGACCCCTGCTTTAGAGACAGACTTTAAATGTTAGCAAAAATACTAATGCTACAGCTGTTTTTATCAATAAAAGCCACATTTTTTAATTAGCCATACAATGCTTTAAATACGTTTTTCAGGAAGAAAAAGGCCAAATTTAATTCAGCCTGATAGGCTGAAGCATTATTTCTGGAGAACATGACTATGCATTTGCACTGCCTGTTTGATTTTTCTCCAGTTTGATGACACATGGAGACGAGCAATTACGTAACAGCACATAGGAAGCTGCCTTATACAGAGGCAGACCGTTGGTCCATCTAGGTTGGTTTTAACAACAAAGACTGGCACATGCTCTCTGGAGTTTCAGACAAGAGTCTGCCCTACCTGGAAACTGAATTAGACACTCTGCATGTAAAAAACATGCTCCACTACCAAATTATGGCCCCTCCCCCAAAGCTGAAACACAGGCAACTGCAACCTGACTCTGTATGTTTCTAGACTGGGCTTTTCTAGAATGGGGACTCAAGGGTCCTCATTCAGCACTTCTGAATTCCGCAAGCCACCTAGTACTCATGAACAGCCCACAGTGATCCTTTCCCTGTCTGCACTGAAGAGATGTGCCTGTGCAAAATCAGGAGCTATGCATAACTAGCAGAATTCAACAGAAAGGGTTTCTCACATCTGAAAGGCAGCACACGGGGCAGAGAACAACATGGTTGTGTGCGAGGCAGGACACAATATGCAGGAACTCCTTAGAACAGGGGTGCTCACACTTTTTTGGCTCGAGAGCTACTTTGAAACCCAGCAAGGCCCAGAGATCTACCAGAGTTTTTTTTTACAATGTTCGCGCCATCATAACATATAACATTTATGTGTACAATGTATGTTGGTGTACCTTGAGCCCCACTGAGTATAACAGGACTTACTCCTGAGTAGACATGCCTAGGATTAGGCTGTGAGGCTGCAATCCTAACCACACTTACCTGGGAGTAAGACCCATTGAGTACAATGGGCCTTACTCCCAGCGTTTCCTCCCAGAGGCACCTGAAAGGGGGGGGTCGGCACTCTGCGATCTACTCATTTTGCCTCGCGATCTACCGGTAGATCACGATCCACCTATTGAGCACCCCTGCCTTAGAAGGTAGCCAGACTACAACCGAAATCCTAGACCAGGGCTGTCAAACATAAACGTGGCCCACAGAAGCACCTTATCTGGCCCTCGGGCTCTCCCAGCACCACCTGAAGCTGCTCTCAGCTGCTGAGTTGTGCTGCGATATCTCTGCTGAAAGGGTAGCCCATGTGATAATTCGGCTCTTCCACATCTTGAAAACATGGTCAAGATTTGCATATTTTCTCTTCTGTCATTTGTAGCTAAAGAGGTGTGACATGAGAACAAAGTGCTAATTTCTGGTCATGACCTGCTTAATGATGTCACTTCTGGCCCTCAGCAGACATCATGAATGCTATTCACCTGCTATATGAAACAGGTTTGACACCCCTGCCCTAGACACATTTGCAAGCAAGTAAGCTCCACTGAACACAGGGGAGTTTCGTTCTGAACAGTCATGCTTAAAATTCCACTACATACCAAAAGCTTCGGAGAGTCTTTTGGTCAGTAGACCAGATTTTAAAAACGTGGTATGCTAAACGATCAGTGACAACCACCCAGGGAATCCTGAGCAAGGAAGATAAAACACTCATTGCCCAGAGTCTAGGTTTATTTGGGTGCTATATGGATTCAGACTGGCTTTTTAACAGGATGAATTACAATTAAGTCATGGTCTTTGTTTAACTCCATGCTTATTGTTTTGGTGCCTTTCGCAGTCTGCACATAATTAGGAGCAGTACTGATACAATTATAAGACCTGGTACTGAACATATGGGGAAAGAGTCAAAACAAGGATGCTTATAGAAATAACATGCATACTAAGTCAGTGCACTAATTTACACTGTTTTGAATCTCAGATTAAAAACGGAGCAGCAAGATCTCATACTTGAATGCTACCTTGTATGGAACATCTGGACAATCTGCATAAAAATTGATGGAATCTCAGTAAGCCAAAGTGACAAGGCAGTTTAGTTTTAGAAAATGATCTAAGGACTTTCATTCACAGTGGTGTAATATGCCATTTACTGAAGGGGGGAAAGCAGCTATGGGTACTTTAAAGTAAAGGATCAGTAGCAAAGGTGATTCATTAGTAAGAATGGCATCAGTCTGCCAACATTAACATTTACCTCACTGGAAGGGGAGGCAGGAGCTGTAAAAATTGTCTTCCAATAGGACCACACAAAATTGACAAACGACAGATGAAAAACCACAAGGTAGACAACTGCAATAAAAATAAAATACAAATAAGGTTTCAGTGAGTACTGCAAAAAAAGAGCAAAAACAAACAAAAATGCAATGGTTTAGGATGCAAAACACAACTATTTATTCCTCAGCATAAAACCAAAACAAATTTTGAAGAGATTACCACAGGACCACAAAAGGCAGGCTACTGAGGTCTGTTCTAAGCAATAGGCACTCGAATTTGAAAGGAATGAAACTGGTGAGGTTTTTCTTTAAAAATCAACACACAATAGTATTAAACTCTACACTAAAGACTTTTTAAAACTGTCTGGTTTAACATAGTACAGACAAGCGATATTTGGTTTAGGTAGAGCCTAACGTTATGGGGTTGTATCCTAATTTATCCTTCCATTCATACGAGGGGACTTCTGCAAGTGTAAGTGACAGCACGAGGTTCTTACGCACAGAAATCCGAATGGCATTATTTGGCATTGCGCAAGACCTCACATATGAACTGACAGTTCCTCATTGTTCTACAATTTCTTAGGCGTGTGCAGATCAGCCCTTTGTTGCTCTTAAAAGTTGAATCCCCATGTTCTAATATCAAATAAGCTGGTTCATTCACACAGCACGTCAAACGGGTTGTGACTCTTAATTATGGTTTGGTGTGATGATTAAACTAACAGACAATAAGCTGGCTGATATATTGCCCAACCAGCCCATGCACATGGAAGGATTCAAGAATATGCTTGCCTTCCCAGTCCACTTAATACATCAGTGCTCCCTTCAGATGTCCACACAGGATTAAGACATTTGTTTACAGCTTACGTTTGCAGCATTTAATGCACTAAGGCCAAAATCATGTAGCCAATTTCTTCCCTGAAATCTTGTAATCAAACATGCAATTCTGATCTATGCATACTAGAGTTTATATGTATAGCTATATTCCAATGTTACAACCCTGCATGGATGCCGAAAGTGCAACGGACACTCCAGGGATGTGGGCACATTCACATCTCTTCATATTTATGGGCTGAACCAGCCTGAAATATCCAATCTGTTCCACAGTTTCCAAGTAGCTGGCATACCAAAATTAAGAACCATGGTTTAAAGTTAGTTTGCAAACAATAGTTTGTGCCAGTTCTGATTCAGTATATCAGAATTGACAAATCATATAAATCTATATTATACACATTATAAATCAGCATTATACACACTGGAGCAATTGCTCCATAATAAATGTAAATACTAGAGTGATTGTGCATAAGGAACTGTTTGCTTGCTTTTTTAGCTGAATAGGGTAGCTGAAATGAGAGGTACTGAATCTGGTAACCAGAGATGAGCTGCGGAAAGTATGCCACTTTCACCATTAAATAAGAGGAAGTTGCTGGGAATAGCAGTTAAAATTTAATAATTAAATTGCTTAGGGTTACCCTGTTGAGATTCAGGATGGTGTCTGTCCTTAGAGCAGGGGCTGTGATGCCTGTGAAGAGTTGCTAGTTCTAAAGCCCTTAACAACATAGTATATGATCTACTGGGTGATATTTATAATACTTGACCCCAAAAGGTGGCAATTTTGCCACTGTTTATTCCATATGTGAGAAAGCTATCCTTAACTGAGTGGCTCAATTCAAACATCACACACAATTATAGATCGGCAATAATTTTACCTTAACCTGTAGTAAACAACTGGACAAATTACAGTTTCAGAATGTGCTTTGTTTTCTGTCTGCTTAGCACACCCAGCTCTAGGTGAAGTGCCACAAATTGGACTACTACCTGGTTAGACTGGTATTCCTAATTTATTATTTCCAACTACGTAAGCTCTGCAATTTGTTCAGTTCTTAAATTATGAATTTTTATGTTTTCCAACCAGATTTACATTCCACAGGTGGGAGAGGGGATGGGGCATGTTTCTGCACAGCAACTACTAACCCTGGCTTCTGGAAAATTCTGAGCACTTGATCTATGGGTTACTGTCTTGTGTGCTGACGTGTGTAGTTAACATCCACCCTAATGCAGTCTGATAAGGAAAGAGGGATCTATTAATATATATATATATATATATATATATATATATATATATATATATATATATATATATATATATATATATATATATATATATATATATTTCTAATTCAGTATCTAATTTCTCCACTACTTTTCCTCTCAGCTAAACAAACTGCCTTCTGTTTTCCCTCATAAATTTCTAACCCTTTTGTCATATGCTGTCCTCAGAGATCTCTCCAATCTGTTTGTATTCTTGGTTTAATACAAAGAGATTAAAATAAAATGTGATCCTGTGCCAGATGGAGACATTACATATGCCCGTTTGAACAGCAGCACTGCTTGCCTCTCCTCTCTTACATATGTGTTTATGAATGTTCTTTTATGCAAAGGAGATCTTCGGAACATTGAGGGGTCTTCAATATGTTTTCTTACTGAACTGTCCAACAGTGAACTGCCCAACAGGAGAAACTAACTTTAATTTAGCACTGGAGTTACCTGAATATGGAGAAGAGATTTAGCACCCTAGTTCTCAGGCATTAAATAGTTGCTTGTGGATTGAAACTGCCTACCAGTTGAATTGTATTTTGAATAACCAAACAGAACTGGGGCAATTTAATTGCGTTGATAAATAACCACTGATTAAAAAATTATTATTATTAATTATTAACAGTATTTATATACCGCTTTTCAACTAAAAGTTCACAAAGCGGTTTACAGAGAAAAATCTAATAACTAAATGGCTCCCTGTCCCAAAAGGGCTCACAATCTAAAAAGATGCAAAAGAACACTAGCAGACAGCCACTAGAACAGACAATGCTGGGGTGAGGTGGGCCAGTTACTCTCCCCCTGCTAAAAAAAGGAGCACCCACTTGAAAAAGTGCCTCTTACCCAATGACATCCTGATTTAAATTAGGTAAAACATACAGAAGAACTAGAGATAATAGGTATTCCCAAGGATATTGAAAGCCATGGATGAAATAATCTGTAAAGAGTCTAAAGAAGAAAAAACTAATTTATCTCCGACCGCAGACTTTTCTCAAGATATTTAGGATCAGGTCACCATAAAGATTCATATTCAAGCACCAGTGCTTGGTAAACCAGTTTTATAATAGAATGCTGTACTACGATATCATTGTTAATTTACTGTTATTAAATTGGTGCTATTTAGGTCACCAGGGCAAGGCGTACAATCGTCTCTCAAGCATCGAGCATTCCTCATCCAACCTCAGTTCAAGGAGGAGCTAAGAACCACAGAAACCAAGTATGTGAATCACAAACCTACTGTCCTGAACTGATGAAACACATCTTTGATCAACATAGGCAGTAGAATCACATCACCACCACTGATGCAGGTGCAACCAAGTCAAAGCATCAGCAGCTCCAGATGGGAATGGGACGGCTTTGGCTCCTCTGGGCCAGTGGTGGTCCTGGTCATTTCGCCACCCTGGGATGAGCTTGGAAGTGCCACCCCCCTTCTAAGGCCTTTGGAGGACCTTAAAACGTTACTTCTAGAAGTGACGTTTTAAGGCCCTCCAGAGGCCTTAGAAGGCTTTCTGAGGGTCGGGGAGGTCACATGCTGCCTCTCCGGCCTTGTCAGAAAGCCTCCAGGTATGGAGGCAGTGGGCATGAGCGGTCCTAGGGAAGCCCAGCTGGGTGGGCAGTGCTGCCCCCCAGCCATACTGCCAGGAGCACCTGCACTTGCTGACCCCCTCCCCTAGGTTTGGCAGTGCTCTAGGCTGTGCAGTATCTAAATCCCAAGGATGCCTAGGGCTTACCAGGGCTTTGCCTGTACTGGCGAGGGAAGCTACTACACTGTTGTGAGATTTGTGAATCCCACCGTATAAACTCAAGATCAGTAGAATCAGTTAAACTTGTCTGTTAGTCTGAGATGGAAACTCTTGACAAAACCATGAAGTATAGCAAGTTAGGTAAGATTTATTGTTTTTAAATAACTTACTGTTGCTCCATTAGACTAATCCAACCTGATTTCCTAAACAGTCATATTTCCAACTTAAGCTACATTAAGAAGATAATGGAATACTAATTACCAGACTCACTATTGCATCTTAAATCTAAGAGTTGCTCCAGTGCCTGTCAATCACATAAGACATTACACTACTGAGTTTTTAAAATATTAGGGATGGTTGAAGAAAACACCTTCTCTAACTAACCGTTAGGGAGGGAGGGGGAATTGTCATGTGGAACTAAGAGGAGCTCCTTCTAACATGAATGTTTAATGCTCTTTCATATTCTCATGCCAAAGTAGAAATGATTGACCTACTTTCCAAGCTGATAAAGGATGAAAGTTTAAGAAAAATTAAGCTTACAGTACAATCCCAGAAACACCAGATTTCACCTGCTGTAAAAAGGTGCTATTTGCACACACCGAGACCTTCCTGTGACTTCCTTCATTTTCATAATCAGAGTTACACAAGACTCTGAGTGCAATCCTAACCTTCCCCCTGTTAATTCAATGTGCTGCATGCAGTGAGGAGGTAGACTGGGAGGCTTTGGAGGGGAAAGGGGAATTATTAACCCTTACCCAGCTCTGTAGCTGGTGCAAGCTTGATAAGAAACAGGCTGGGAGACTTGAAAAAGAGGTGATAGGATCCAGCATGTACCATTGCTGCCAGATCTACCCTCTCCTACTGCCTCTTTGTCCTATTCCTCCTTCATCCCTAATGTTTTTCAGAGTCCAATCTGAGTGTGTGGTTAAAATTGAGTTCTAAATGGCAGAATCTGTGTGGAGAGGTTTGAATTTTAAAGTATCTCAATCTGTATTTCATTCACCAAAAATTCCACAGTTAACTTCAGTTGAGGCAATGACTGATTTCTTGAATTAATGCATGCAGCTACCTACATTTTGAACTGATTTTTTTTTGTATTTGGCAATAAATAGTTATCATTTTGTTTGTTTTGCATACTCTGCCTTTTTGCTTCCTTTTTGGGGAGACAGAGAAAACTCTGAGACTGTACTACTGTTGCATAGCCCACATGACTTGGAATGTACAGAGACTAAAGTCTGTGTTTTTGCTATTATGTAATTTTTGAAACTGAAAAACCTCCTTTAGAGCACAAGGCACACATGTTATACCACAAATACTGCAACAGTATGTTAGAAGAGGAAGAAACCAAAACCTAAAGGGTAATATTAAAGCATGAAAGAAGAAGAGCAGAACTCCAACAAGTGGCAAAATGAAGCTGATGGGATGGTATCCTTGGAAAACACTAGATTAGTAATACAGATCAGCAAACATAGTTTGTAAGAAGAATTTTCATGGAAAAAGGCAGATCCTTTAGGAATGCTTCTAACTAGCATCTCAAGGTACTACTAAAATGTTAAAAAGTAGGACACTTGGAAAAAAGACACACTGCTGGCTTCAACTGGTTGAACAGACATTACCTCTCGTGAGAACTGTAATTCTATTCTTAGTCTGTAACAGAGTTCTCAGCATCCTCATCAAACTATGATTTTGAGAACCCTTTGGGAAAAATCACAGCAGCTAAGCTAAGTCTGTAGTGTAGCAATGACCTTAGTGACCAGACAGTCCACGGAAGTATGATTGGAGCAGTCTGGATTTCTCGCAACAGCAGTAACTCCAGAAAGACAAACATTTCCTAAAGATATGAGAAAGGCATAAAATTAAAGGGGACCAGCTCCATTATGTTACTGTCAAGATATTCTAAGCAAACAGGTTGATTTCAATAATCATCTTCTGAAAAGAGAGACTGTCTATCTTAGATCTATGAGAAACAGGCAGTCACCCTCCCCCACTTCTTATAAATAGGGAGATAATATATAGGGCAAATAATGAACAACTCCTAGCAGCCTCTGAGTTTTTCTGCAGGAAAACTAACAAATGCTGAGCCCCACAGATGGGAGCAGGAGCGGTCATGAAGATCTGGGACCCACATATGAATGAACCACTACATTTCTGCATAAATTTACAGGGATGTAGATTGCTGATTAGTTTCTCCAGGCTTTTCAAATAGGCGTCAGTTCTTAGTTCCAAACAGACAGACCATTTCTGTCTTAAAGAAAATTCACCACCACTCTTTTTAAATAAGTCATAGCTACATTGCTTATAACTGAATTACAGAGTTATGACAGGTAGTAAGAAAAAAATAAAAACATTTGGGGGATAAAAATGTAAAATAAAAAGATGAAAATATGTGCATAAGTGGTGCAGATAAACACTGAACATGGGAAATTTGTGAAGCAGCACTGTGACCCCGAAAGACTCACACGTACAGAATGCCAAGACTGAAGCACAAGGACTATGAAATAATTAAATGACAAATTCAAGGTTCAGGTACGACCTTATTCAGAAAACAGAGGGAGATTCATACCTTTTTCTCCAGTTGAGGTAATTGTAACTAGAAAAAAAACAAACAGAAAACTAGAGTAAGTACAATTGTAGTCTTCTTGGAAACCACAAAAAAATAATAAAAAGTGAACAAAGCTGAGCGAAACATAAAAGTTAACCCTTGTGAAAATTCATTTTCCCATTCTCCTAATTCAAAATATTTGGGAAAAACTCAAAAGACAAAAGCTCAAGTGCACTGGCAATAAATGAGCATAATCCCCTTCACAAATACCGGTTTGTTATGAGAGCTAAACGACTTAACAAAAATATTATATCCATTTTAGCTTTGGGTGGATGATTTGCTCTGTAGGCTTTCATTAAGGAAGAAAGTTACCAATAAACAAAAAGAAATTTAGAAAATACACTTTATGCTATTTTATAGACTTTATTTTTCCTTCAGGACCCTGAAGCTTGAGAACTGAAAGTGTAATCCTAACAATGCGTTGATCTGGCATAGCCATCCGGATGCCAGCTCAGAGTGTTGCAAACATGCCAGAAGACATGTTTGTAGCTACTCATGAACCAGCAGCACCAGACGAATGGCTTATACCAGCCTGCTGAGTCACATGTAAAGTTGCGCCAGCTGGTGCAGGGGCTGGGAAACAGTGGCTTGGAGGGTGTTTTGGAGCTGGGGAGGGAGTGTTTCTGGGTGGGGGGCAGAATGAGAGGAGAATCGGCAGCAGTGTTTCATGCCGCATTCAAACTCCCTTCTTAGCCAGGCAGCACTACATACGGCTTCCTGGATTTGCACCAGCTATATAGCTGGCACTAATCCGAGAAGCTCCATAGGGACAGCTGGGGCTTTACTTACCCCAAGGAGACTTTCAACTGCCTCCTGAGTTGCACTGGATGCAGCAGCATAGTCCATACGGTCCCGCTGTGCTAGCACAGTTTAGGACCGGGCTTTGAGATGACCAAAAGCGCTTAAAAGCCAATGTGGTATGGAAGCCAGTATACTGACCTGCTCAAAGACCTAGTTGCAACACAAGGCAGAACCTAGACTGCATCCTTGAACAAGCCATAGTTTCACAAACTCAGTTTAACAGAAAGGAACAATAACTGCTCCCACAGAGTTGTTGTAATGTCTTTCTCATTCATCATTACATCATACAACTGTTTGCTACCAAGTGAGAGTTACAGCAAAATATCAAGAAATGATTCAAGTAGTAGGTGCAATATTCTTGTAATTTGGCATTCAATAATTTGTCTGAAAATGTTTAGAACAGTGGTGTTGTACATAAGGCCTGCGGGCTGGATGCAGCCCCCAGAAACAATTTTTCTGGTCCTTGTTATAATTGGGCTCTCCCAGCATGATAACCGGGCTCTCTCATATCTTGAAATTATGAACAAGTTTTGCACATTTTCTCTTTCTATGTGATAACAAAGTGCTTATCTGCTTAAATAATGTCACTTCCAGTCCCCAGCAGGCACCATGAAGGCTATTTGGACCACTATATGAAACACGTTTGACACCCCGGTCTAGAACATGTTTCTACTTTGAAATTTCCTTGGGCTAATATTACCCTAAACAACTGGAAGACTGCAGAACAGAACCATCAGCAGATCTATTCAGAAAGAGATTCACAGAAACATGGGTTACAGTGTTCAACTTTTGCAGTGAAATCACCACCCACGTGTCATGGGGAATGCACAAAAATGCAGTAGCTGCGTTCCATGTTTCCATCAAGCAACTGATACAAATATCTCAGTTTAGCTTTACAGCATCCACTGGATGTCCACATTGATATTCTAAACCAGCCATTTTCAACCACTGTGCCATGGCACAATGGTGTGCCACGAGTGGTCCACAGGTGTGCCATAGGAATTTGGGGGAAGGTCATTTATTAATAGGGCCTATGGGAGATGTGAGCCCCCACTGGCAGCATGGTGTGCCTTGTCAATTGTCAGAAATCTGGTGATGTGCCTTGACCATTTTAGTGCCTTTGTCAGTGTGCTGTGAGATGAAAAAAGTTGAAAACCACTGTTCTAAACTGTAACAAAAGTTTACTTTATTCTCTGAACTTGGGATTAAGCCAGCCCTAAAATATTTTGTGTGTTTAGAAATATTAGTGCAAGTTATGCATGCTCAGAAACCAGACAAAATAAAATAAGTTGAGATACAGCTAGCTCTGTCTCTATATTTATTTATAGCTTGCCTTTCAGCAAAAACTTCCAAACACAATTTCCACTACACTGATCCCATTCACTCAAGCAGTAAATCACCACAGATATTCGCCTATAAGTCAACCCCACAGATAAGTCGAGGGCAGCCAGCAATCATGGAATTTTCTATGACCCTCAGATAAGTCGGGGGTTAAACTTAGGGGGATGTCCGACTATAGATTTTTACCCGAGGCCAGAACCTGAAAAATAACCTACCACTAATTGTTACCTAAGAACTGTAGTCTCTAATTTATTAAAAACATAATAAAAGATCATAAGATACATTTTTATTCTTTTTTAAATTCTGGTCCTCACCACCTTTTTGTAAACACTATCAGAGTAAGTGCACTGTAAACAACATACCAGTAAAACAGTGGTTCCCAACCTAATATTCATGTACTCCCAGGGACACTCAACAGGACCTGTAGGGGTACTTGAAAAAGAATGGAATAATGGCAGAAAAAGGCAGGCCATGCTCCAGAATGCCTTACAAGGCAGGAATGCCTTGCAGGGACCAGCAAGGCAGAAAGGGAGGTAGCTAGTTGGCTGTGAAAACCCCACCAATAGCTAGTTTTTGGTCATCAATTCATGTATGAACCAGTGATTGAAAACCAGCACAGTAAAAAAGCTGAAATATAATATGGAGAGTGATCAATCACCCAGAATTTCTTAACACACTTCTGGTGCAAAACAGTGCAAAAGCAGAGTCTTCTGTTCCTCAAACAGATGAAAAGAGAAAACATGTGATGAATACATGAAGTCTGGGCTTTCATATGGAGGAGATGAGGGCTTGTCTTACTAATCACAAACATTTTGCTAATAGGAAGGGTACAATTTATGGAAATGAGCTGCCAAGGGATATGCCAGTGAAAATGGTTGAACCATGAATCAAATCCACCTTTAAGGTGTCTAGTGTGTTAAGCCAGAAGCTCTACATACAACATACAACCCATAACACGTAACTGGGAGTGTGCAATTCAATTCACAGCGGAGAGATGCAATTGCATATATTTGCAACCCTTTTTACTCAGAAGTAGACCCACTGCTTTCCATGGGTGTTATTCTTAAGTAATGTTGCACTGAATTGTAGCCTGGGAAGGATGATCCCAACCTGGTGTTTCCAAAAACAGACCTGCTTCGCAAGCATTTGCCAAGCAGAACCAGAACCAGGCTGCAGCAGAAGGAAGGAGATTAAAAGGTTAACTTTGTCTGGAATTTCCCAGTTGCTGGAGAAAAGATCTCTGCCCTGCCTGGCTGGTGCCTGCCTGCTGCTTGAGAAACTTGTCGCCTGCCTGCCTGCCTGCCACTTGAGAAAGGAAACTGTTCAGAGTTGAAAGGCTCTGCCCTCCGAATGACCCAGAGATAAGGCGAAGTGATAATTGGAGCTTGATTACTTGGCCAAAATTTCATGTACTATACATGGTGAGTATCTATGGTATATTATAAAGTGTTTTCATGAAGCATCATTTTTCAGATGATCAATACCACATTTCTTCTACTTTTGCTTGGAACTTAGCTGGAAAACCAGGGTATCTTTGTCTATCAGACCACAACTTACTACTGTTGGTCTGACAATGTTGGCTGCAAGGAGTATCTTGGGTCTTCCTCCTCCAGGAATCATGAGCTGTCACAATCTTTAATGTCGGAAAGTGGCAAGATGTTTTGCTTAATACACAGGGCACCAGGGCCTCTGAGAGGAATTTTATCAGGGGGTACAGAGTTTCTTTTCAGCCCCTTCCCAAAGTGGGAGGGGGTGAAATGGAGTGGGGGGAGGCAATGAGGGTGGGCAGAATGGGGGCAAGGGAAAAGTGATAACAGTTGGAACAGTCTTTGGAGCTCAGGTCTACCAGTCTTCCCAAAAAGAGCCCAGGTCTACCTTCCTGCCCAGTGTTGGCAGTTAGATACAGTAATATGGAAAACCAAACACACTCCTAAGTCTCTTTAAAATCTTTCAAATATAGAAAATCACTGCAGGAGATTAGTATCATTGTATTTAGGCTCACACTAGAATGCCCTGTGTACATCAGAACTGACTTCTGCAGCAGCTACAGTCCCGCAGCTGTGTCCGATACACTCCTTCATGGTAAACAGATCCACAAGCCAAAGAGCTACTGTAGCAGGTCAGTTTCCTCCCAGATGTGACACTGTTAAGGAATGTATGCATTCCTGGGCTGGTGTGTTTGGCTTATGGCAGTAGTCGCCACCTTGTGCACACAGTAAAGCCCTCAGCATCCCACATGGGCAGTAAGTCTGAGTGAGACTGGAAAGTGTAAGATCCCAGGAACTTTCTGGGTCCCTCCTTTGGCTCCTGGGTCCTGTTTCTGACCCTGGTCCCAGGTACAAATTACCCCCTTTACCCCTCTCTCTAGGCCCTACAGGGCACAACAAATTAATGTATTTTGGTATCAGAAAGGAATGCGTCACTTTACCGATTTATCTGCAGTTGCTTGGTTCAGTAGCCAGTCATTAGTGTGACAGCTACCAACCTCTCTTTAAAGCCCACTGTGTAAATTAAGGATTCAGATAAGGTACATGAGTGTTTAAAATTATCATACTGGGTTTTGGAGCAGGTAGACACATTTTGACCTGCTTCAAAACTCATCACAACATGAGTGAGGGTCCCCACCATCTCCCAAATCTGCACATGTGAGACTCATGTTGTGCTGCGTTTTGGAACCAGATGCAGAAGCTTCCCTTCCTAAAGCTCATCATTAGAAATTTAGACAGCTTTAGAAATCAAGCTCAAACCTCTGGGAGAGGGAGGCTGCAGGGCAACCTCATCTGAGGAAAGTGTCTCAGGCAAACAGAAGCCTTCTTGCTTGTTTTAATCAAGTACTGAAGGCCACACAGAGTGCTGAATAACTTTCTTCTCCCCATCTCTCAACTGTAGCTAACTGGTCCTGACTTGGGCGGAGAAATGGCTAAATCTTTAGTTCTGGTCTTCTTGCTAGCCCTCAGAGGAGTTCGAGTTATTAGATAGGAGTTATTTAGAACGGCATGATTGCATAAAGTGAACAGAGCTGGGCTTTAAAACAGATTTCAGTTACAATTGCTGTCATGGTCTTAAGACTATTTTTATTTACAACAGCAGGATTGCATAAGTCTAGGAACAGATTCAACATGTTTAAAATAACTTTAATCTCATGTAAGAGTGCACAGGAATACTGACTGTTCGTGACATTAAAGAATCAATTTAGTACACTGGTGTACTCAGACATAACTGGGATGTATTGTAATACATGAATATCCTATGAATACTTTCCAAGTACCTCATTAAATACAAATGGACTAAATACCAGTTTGCTAAGCCTGGCCATGCAGACGTATACTACCACCGAAAGTCAATATGGCCACCATGTATGTATGTTGGCAACCTTCAGTCTCGAAAGACTATGGTATCGCGCTCTGAATAGTGGTTCTGGAACAGCGTCTAGTGTGGCTGAAAAGGCCAATTCGGGAGTGAGCCATGTATGTAGCTACACATCAAATACATTTGCCTAGTGTTCTACTCTTAGCCTTAGATCCCATAGGTAAAATAGGTATCACGGAGAAAGCCACATATGATGTGACATTTAGTATTGTTGTCATGCTTGTAATACAGAGTGAATAAGCTTTTATGAAGACAGACTTCCGTGCTCAATCTCAGACTCCAACTAAAAAACAACCCAAAACAGGCACAGACGATTCAGTAAAATCTGCATTAAAAATATTTACATTGTTAAGAGTTTATTCCAGCAACATTGCCAGTCCTTACATTTACCAACATCATATGGTTCATCAAGCAGATGGAATGTGCTAAACTGGTGTGTTGATTCTAAGGAATAATTCATACCTTACAATGGGAAAGGAAGAGGCACCGTGGCTAGAACAAGAAAAAACACACAAGCTTCTTCTCAGAATAAAAGCCCCTCATAACTGGGGCCCAATCCTATTCCATTTTCCAACATAGGTGCAGCCACAATGCAGCTACAAAGTAAGGGAACAAATGTTTCCTGACCTTGAGGAGGCCTCCATGACTGCCCCTCCACTGCCCCATTGGCATAGCTACACTAGCATTGGAAAACTGGATAGGATTGGGCCCTGAACCCAGTAAAATAAGGACTGCCTCAGAAATTGTGTTTATAATTAACGGAAACGTGTTCCAAATATTATAGTATTTTAGTTCCAAATGCTGTAAGGAATAATTTTGATTGATCATGGAATGATGCTAAATAAGTCAATTAAAGCAGTTCACGCCCTATGATCCAAACTATATGCTTCTTTAAATAAATATTTTGAGCCTTCTCTGCTTGCTTTTTAAAAAAAAGTAAAATAGCATGCAGGGGGTGGATGTGGATCTGGACTGCAGTTGGGGGAGCTTTAACCCATTCCTCCCCAACATATCCCTGATCTGAAGAGGGTTACACCTTCAGGGATCAACCATTTATTGATTTTACTATTTAAACTGCTTTGTGAATTACTCTTGTTGAAAAGCAGTATATAGTACAAGTATTCTTAATGATAAATGCTGGGTAGCCCAAACCTAACCAGCGCTGTAGCAGAGGGGCTGCTTGACCCATGCTTTATCCAGCACTGGAAAGAAACAGGCTGGAAGTCTTTTCAGGTTAAGGCAGTGGTTTCCAAACTGTGAGCCATGGCTCTCCAAGGAACTGCAGAAACCAGCCAGGAGAGGAGCAGAATCCTCGTGCAAAACCCACCACCCTATACACTGTATAGGATTGTACCCCAATTAGGAGCTGCAGCCAATGGCCCAGTAGGTCAAGGGAGCAGCCAGCCAAAAAAAATTGGGAACTACAGTACTGGGGCAAGGGGATATTAATAGTCAGTGCAAGTTCCCACTCCTATTCCCTATTTCCCCTCTCCCATTAACAAAACAGAACACTTGCCATTGCCAAAGCAGTTCAAGTGGCAATCTTGTGTCTGAGGTAGATTTACACACTAGATTTACAGCACAATCCAAAGCACTAGTAGTGCCAGTGTATCAACCGCTGCACTGGCCAAGGGTGTCAGAAAAGCAGCATAAAGCGTTCCACAACACCCGATGAGTAAGGAGTGCTGGCATGTTAATGAGAGAAGCAATGTAAGCTCTAGAAAAAGTTAGCTGGGTAAGAGGTAAGCTAACTGGGTAAGAGGCACTTTTTCAAGTGGGTGCTCCTCTTTTATTTAGCAGGGGGAGAATAACTGGCCCTCCTCAACCCAGCAGTGTCTTTTCTAGTGGCTATCTGCTGGTATTCTTCTGCCTCTGTTTAGATTGTGAACCCTTTTGGGACAGGGAGCCATTAGTTTTTGATTTTCTCTGTAAACTGCTTTATGAACAGGAGAAAAAGGAACAAAATGACAAGCTCCACACTTTCTGTATGCCTTGCAGTTAGGATTCCTGCTACTGGGCAGCTAATTGTGCTACTGGGCAGCTTTCACAAGTTTCAGAGATGTTTGCACAGGAGCAGTTTTTCAGTGGATTGTGTCCAGTGTCTTTTGATCGCTTCCAGTCCAACCTGGATTCAAGCCAATGGTGCTATTCTGAAAGTCTTGGCATATCTTTATCCACCCTGAGTCATCAGGACTCCACACACAAATATCTGATATTGAATAATTTCTGACAGGCCAAAACATTTATTTTGGAAAAAAATTAAGAGATTGGCAGGCTGATTATTTCTAGGAAAGATTCAAGAGTGTTCCAAATTACCTAGAAGTGACCACTTCAGGCTTCTTCAATTACAGTATTTCACTCCAATTTTCTCAATTTAGTATACAAAGGGGTTTCTTCTCTAAAATTATAATAGCGAGAACTACATGCCTTTTGCCAGTTCCCACTTTCATCTTGCCTTACATTTAAATGTAAGCTGATCACACATGAATTCACCTCTTACAGTATCACTGGTTAACAAACAGCTTGCAGTGTCAAGACAAGATGCACAGCACAACTTCACTCATTGTCACTCAAACTGCTATTTGTGCAACAAAAGTGTTGTACACCTCTGGGATGTTTGCAGAAATAACTTCTCTGTTTCAAAACAAATTCCCAGTTTCCAAACCTTGTACAACACTCAGGTTTATTTCAATGACCAGAAGGTTATTAAAAAAACAACAACAAAAAACCCAATACAGTCCTTATAAACTGCTGGTGAACAGGAAGAGACACCATAGAAACACCAGTTCAGGGAAGGGAAAATGAATCAGACATGAAAGGCGATACCAGACCTAGTATCCTGTCTAACATAAAACACAGATGTTTCCTATTCTGCTAGGCATTGTACTGTCACCACCACATATCCTCACAATTCCCCAGGGGAATATACTGCTGTAGCCAGGCTGCCATCTGCTTTTCATGATTCTTCTCAGCGGTCTTGCTAACCCTTCTTCCCCTTAGAGCACTTAACACTCTACATATTTCATGCCTAAAGAACGGTGCATAGTAAGTTCATTCCAATGTTATCCATTTACTAAATTAGAATTTAGTAAATGGAATTTTAACCAGCATAGACTACACAATGCTGAACCTTTGTCTCAATGCATCTATCTGCAACACCACTGTGATGCTCCATGAAGGTGCTATAGATGGAGAACACTGATGGCCTGGCTCCACTACCCTACTCTCCGCACAAGCTGAGGCCTGCTTTTCCCAAAAGGAAGTTAAATGGACACTAAGGCAGTTTTCCACTGCTGGGCACATTCAGTGCAGATGGTCTGACGGAAATACCGTAGACACACAATGCATGGAAAGCCCAGGCTAAACCCTGC
Organism: Tiliqua scincoides; assembly: GCF_035046505.1. Taxonomy (NCBI): domain Eukaryota; kingdom Metazoa; phylum Chordata; class Lepidosauria; order Squamata; family Scincidae; genus Tiliqua; species Tiliqua scincoides. Next base: position 22,981,583 of record NC_089823.1, read on the forward strand.
CGTCAGCATTCTATTGGGTCATCTTGTGGACCAGCAACTGACACTACAAATCCCTATTCAATCTGCTACCAATTAGTTTTGTGTACCTATTTACCTGTACACCAAGGTACCTTCCCTCGGCCCCAATCCTTGCCTATGTTGCTGCCACTCCTAGCCCTGGGTTTCATCCTCTGCCTTTGTCCTATTACAACTCTTCACAGGCATCAAAAATTGCCACACTCACTTGCCAGCCATTAGAATACTGCCATAATATTGTGATGTTCAAATATGCCCCGATATTGCTTCTTCCAGCATTATATGCTTCTTCCAGCATTATATACTGGTCCAGTAAGGACGATTAGGCTATTAGATGGGTACCCAAGATCACAGTCTATGGCAGTAAGTCTCAGTCAAATGTTAACCTTGTGTCCGAAGACACCCATATCACCAGAGACAATTGTCTATAAGTCGATCTCACAGATAAGTCGAGGGCAGGGTTTGAGCCAAAAATCATGGAATTTTCTATGACCCTTGGATCTCAGGGGTTAAACTTAGGGAAGTGTCTGACTATAGTTTTGTCTGATTATACCCAAGGCCACATCCTGAAAAACAACCTACGAGTAATTGTTACCTAAGAACTGTACAGTCTCTATTAAAAACATAGTAAAAGATCATAAGATACATTGTTATTCTTTTTAAATTCTGGTCTTTGCCACTTTTTTGTAAGCACTATCAGAGTAAGTACACTGTATACAACATCCCAGAAAAACAGTGGTTCCCAGCCTGGGGTTCATGTACCCCCAGGGGCACTCAACAGGACATTTAGGGGTACTTGAAAAAGAATGGAATAATGGCAGAAAAATGTAGGTAGTGCTCCAGAATGCCTTGCAGGGTCAGCAAGGGTTATCTGCAGATTTGGGACTCACAGTTTCACCACACTGTAAATCCCAATCCTGCAGATCTCCCCTCCTGCTGTCCTCTGAACATGACCTGAGCTGTGCTTTGCTCATATTTGGAGGCCCTTCTGAGGGCTGGGGAAGCTGTGCATGGCCTCCCCAACCCTCAGGAGGCCCTCTAAAGCCTCCTGAAGGCTGAAAACCAGCATTTCCAGTTTTTGGCTGAAAACTGGAAGTACCAATTTTTGGCCCTTCCAGAGACCTTTAAGGGTCTCCTGAGGGCCTCCAAACACAAGCAGAGCTCCAATTGTGTTCAGAGCAGCAGGTGGGGAAATCCACAGATTTGAATATCTGTGGATTTCGGTATCTATGGAGGGGATCTGTGAACAGATCCCCCACGGATACCAAGGAACCACCTGTAATTTAGCTTCAACTATAAGGTGTCATTTCCCGGACCAGATAAATAAGTAAGAACGCTTATTCTTACAGTCTGAGCCATGACAAATTTTCAGGGAAGAATCTCATCCTCATCCTTGTTTTTCCCCCGACATGATTTCCACATTAATCAATCTTTGCCTAGGATTCTGACACATCAGCATACAATCAGAAAGTTTTACTAAACATGTAATAAACATGTTTTAATAAAAATGTAATAAAGAGAACAAACTCATCACTTAGAAAGGCTTTGGAGTCAGTACACAAGATCTCCAACTCCACCCAAAATGGCCTCTGATTCCACAGGGTTGTGGACCTGGAAGTCTTGTGTACAGACACCTGGTGCATGTCAAATGCAATGATTTTTACAGAAAGGACATCGGGAGGCTGCCTAGAAGCACCTTAAAACAAGGGGAAAAAGTGTTCTGTGCTATTTAGGGTCAGATCTTTGTTGAGAACATTCTCTACAGTTTCATGCATAAGGCACTTGCATACATGAAACTAATAGGGTACATTTACAGGTCATGCCGGCATATCTGCAGATTTGTAACTCACAGATTTTCCGGACCTGTAATTCTCCAAAGGGAGTGGCCCGACCTATGGATTTGATTATCCATGGGTTTCGGCATCCATGGGGGTTCCAGGAATGGAATGAATGTACTGAGGTTAATACTCCAACCACATGCTTTCCACATGCTTTCCACATGCGCTGCCTCAGACGCATTCTCGGCATCACCTGGCAGGACAAAGTTCCAAACAACACAGTCCTGGAACGTGCTGGAATCCCTCGCATGTATGCACTGCTGAAACAGAGATGCCTGCGTTGGCTTGGTCATGTTGTGAGAATGGATGATGGCCGGATCCCAAAGGATCTCCTCTATGGAGAACTCGTGCAAGGAAAGTGCCCTACAGGTAGACCACAGATGCGATACAAGGACATGCAGCTGGATATGCAAGAGGGATCTGAAGGCCTTAGGAGTGGACCTCAACAAGTGGGAAACCCTGGCCTCTGAGCAGCCCGCTTGGAGGCAGGCTGTGCAGCATGGACTTTCCCAGTTTGAAGAGACACTTGGCCAACAGTCTGAGGCTAAGAGGCAAAGAAGGAAGGCCCATAGCCAGGGAGACAGACCAGGGACAGACTGCACTTGCTCCTAGTGTGGAAGGGATTGTCACTCTCAAATTGGCCTTTTCAGCCACACTAGACGCTATTCCAGAACTACCTTTCAGAGCGCGATACCATAGTCTTTCGAGACTGAATGTTGCCAACATGATGACTCCAACCAGGATGGTACTAGCAGATATGCAATTACTGATATCTCTCTCTCTCTCTCTCTCACACACACACACACACCAATTTTGTTGTGCGAAAGAAAAATCTGCACCTGCAGCATCCATAATGGCAGGCTAGGAGACCAGACTAGCCCCATATGGCTTTCTTGCAGTTCAGCACAGTCACTATTGCTACATACATTAGCGATAGTGTGACTGCAAGAGACTCCTTAATTCCTGTATATCCAATTCTGATTTGATAAATGGCGAGTGGACAGAAAAAGCACTTTTCCAATTTCCTGATGTGGGTCTGAAAGTACATCTCTTGCCTGAAAGACCAGAGTTTAAATTCTTTGATGTCTTTAATTCTTCAGCCTTCATTTTACCTGGGTGTGGCACAGTTTCCTCACTCCTGCTCTTTGCAGTGTGATCTTTACAGTGCAGGCAAACCTGCAAAGAACATTTCAATGTTGAAGAGCCATCCTTAAAGGAAAAGGCTGGAGCAGAAACACCACTGCCTTTCCAACCTTACATTTCTAATCCTAGTGCCTAAAAACTCAGTCTCAAACTCTTGATGAGATTAAATGCTGGTTTACATAAACACTCATGAACAAGAGCAGGATTCTAGCAAAGAAGCTCATGGGTGTAAAGAGCAGAATACTTGCTTAGGAACTGTATTTCCACACATACCATTTAATGCTACATATGGTAATCTCTCTCTCTCTCTCTCTCTCAAAAACCCCTTCTCAGAACCCACTTTATCTGTGAGACTTGAGGCTTAATTCTTTAATTCCAATAGCCAAGTTTACACAGTGCATCCTTACTCAGAAGGAAATCCTACTATGCTCAATAGAACTTACTCCCAGGCAAGTATGGATAGGAGATCAGCCTTAACTATGTGTAACTGCATTTATTCATGTTCCTTGTTTACTACCCTTCTCTCTTCTCCTACTCCCTCTGTTGTCTTCTTCAAAGTTTATTTTGGATTGCATGTGCCTTGGGGCAGGGACCTGCCTCTTTTCAGCTCTAGACTGCTGCAAGCACTGGTGGCACTGTTTAAATGTCAAGATTCCCTGTCTACACAAATATTTTACAATATGAAGTTATCAAGGGAAGTTACCCTCACTATCAAGACTGGGCCCGATGAGTGGAAGAACAGTTTTTTGGCAGACTTGCTTACTCAGAGATAAATCCAGCAGAAAGAGTGCTCTAAGCTGCAGGGCCAAAAACTAGCTAATTCTTCTCTTTTTGTGGTTAAACAAGCTAATTCAAGGTGTTTACACTCTGAAGCACCAGCAAAAAGAATAGTTTTTTTTAAAAAAAACCTGGAAGAAAAGTAGTAGAATATTGTTTCAGTAAATTTATATATCTTCTATTTCTAATGTGTGCTAGAACGTAAAAACCATATAGTGCATTCCATATAAAGCCATGTACATTAAAGTGCCTCCCTGCAATGACAGGCATTGCATGTGCATCAAAGCAAAAGGTTCTTGAAAGTATTCTGGAGCCGTTGGCTTTGTGCATTTCAGTTACTTAACCCAGAATTATAAACAGCTTTTAAAATATGCTCAAGTCAACACTTCAGGCATTTTGCTAAGAGAAGCTTCATAGGACTGGGATATAGATGAAGTTTTAACTTTTAACAGATACATAATTTAGAGTGATTCTTAATGCTTTCAGCAAAGTTAAAACTTCATCTATATCCTTGATAGTTCCCATCATGGTCTCCAAATCCGAAAGTAACTGATGGTGATGTCATTGCCAGTTACTTCCAGTGGTAACTCTGAGGATAGCATAGGGGGAAGTGCTACATTGGGAAGCAGCATTGAGTAATGCTGCCCTAGGCCTCATTTCTCTGGGATAACCATCTGGGATATAGATGAAGTTTTAACTTTTAACAGATACATAATTTAGAGTGATTCTTAATGCTTTCAGCAAAGTTAAAACTTCATCTATATCCCAGTCCTATGAAGCTTCTCTTAGCAAAATGCAAACAGCTGAGTTTCCTGAAAGGCCTATATCCATAAGATTACCATCATAAATTCATCACATGTGAACTCAGCCAATATTAGGTGGGGCTTCAGTCTTGTGGTGTGCTCAAGTGACCAAGGCAGAGGATATTCAAATGTGTGGAGGTAAAGAGGTTAAGATTGTTTCCCCTAGTAGTCCCAGCCCCAACCTTAACATGCTAATCCAGCTCTTTTGCTAGAGCCTATGAGTGATCAAGCTGCTTGTCTTTAAGCTCCATCAGTCTCTCTGCAAAGTACACTCTGCATGTGAAATGGGGCAAGTGGGCATTAATCTCAGTTCTTCACTTCCTGTACTAAATAACCAGATTTGGTTGACCAAATACAGCTGCTATGCATCAAATTTTAAGAATCCTTCATTGATAACCACCTTGCAAAGTAATTCATTATTCTTCTTTTGTATACAGAATGAGAAATGAGGCCTAGGGCAGCATTACTCAATGCTGCTTCCCAATGTAGCACTTCCCCCTATGCTATCCTCAGAGTTACCACTGGAAGTAACTGGCAATGACATCACCATCAGTTACTTTCGGATTTGGAGACCATGATGGGAACTATCAAGGTCAGTATGAGGCTCAGGGCAGACAGAAAAGCTTTTTCTTACACTCCAAACCGCACACTAGAGCTCTGCCCCCCCCCCCCGGCTCAAGCTTCCTAATGGCAGTGGAAGCTCCCATTGTAATCTTACTGCCAAGCGGTGGGTGTTGTGTGTACCACCCAACACTGTCTGACGTACCACCAGTTGAGAACCCCTGGCCTAGAGAAAAGGGTTTTGAGCAAGTCATGACAGACATTCACAACAGACATTCACAAGGATTTGAACAGTGTTCTTCCAGGTCATAATATCACACTAGTCTCACAGGAAAACATAACATTTATCAAGGCAACAAGAGTCAAATAATACAGTGCAATGCAACCAATCACTTGAAGAATCCTAACAGCCCATACTACAACAGTTCCCCACTGAGTTCAATGGGATCTACTTCCAAGGCAACTTGCATAGGCTCAGGTAGCAAGTCTAACTACTTGTATATTCACCCATAAGGAAATACAGTTAAGCCATTTCTGCCCAATGCTACATATACACAACAGGGACCAAATGTGTACACCTGTGGGCCAGGCAAAAATGGGTTAAAGATTAAAGCCCCTGGGACTTACTTTCAAACAAACAAGAGTTAAGGCTACACTGCAAGTCTCTTACATTACTAATGGACTATGTTTTAGAACTAAATTAGGAGAATTAGGGTGCAATCCTAACCCCTTATGTCAGTGCTTTCCAGCACTGGCATAGTGGTGCCAGTGGGGCATGTGCTGCAACCTGCAGTTGGGTGTCACTCACGGAGGCCTCCTCAAGGTAAGGGAATGTTTGTTCCCTTACCTCAGAGCTGCACTGCCCTTATGTCAGTGCTGGAAAGCACTGACATAAGGGGTTAGGATTGCGCCATTAGAATGTTTTTAATTTGCTCAGGTTTTATTTTGTGAAACAGGTAGATTGAATCCTTAAAAATTATATAAAAAATTAATTATGAGAGGAAAATAAATAAAAAGTCAATGGAAATATATTCCAGTGCTTCCACAAAGAGTACTCAAATGATGCTATGATTTACAGAATCAAAGAGCCTGAAGAATGAGGAGTGAATTAACAAGAGTTGAGAAATCATTACTGTAAAGGAATATGCTCAGAACAATTATTTAATTTGGATTAATCTGAAGAGTTGCCAGGTCCTATACTGGCAATCGCTGAAAAATAAATATGCAGTGATGGTATTTTGAAAAATTCTCTCTTTCATCTTTTTAATTACCCTAATTGTGCAAAGAAGTGTTGTGAAAGCAGAGAGCTAATGGATTAAGTCAGCAGTTCTCAAATTGTGGGTCTGTGGCCTACCAGTGGGTCAGGACACAATTTTTAGTGGTTTGCAAAACTGACAGCGCAGATTAGGCTATGTGCATCAAGGGTTAAACAACCTGCTTTTTTGGGGGGGGGGTACACTGCTGCTCAATCACCATGACAGTCACAGAGGCTTAAAGTATAACTCTTTTTTAGGGGGGTCCCCATGCTAAAAAGCTTGAGAACCACTGCATTAAGTGATCATGAGTAGGCACCCTCAACCACTCATGAAAAGGCTTAGGATCAGTTAGCGATCATACAAATGCATCTCTTCATCACTCAGCATTGCTTTTGCAATTCTAATAGTTCCAAAGTGAGCATTTTGCATCAAGGTGCCTTACCACCCAGAAAGATCAATGAACAGATCTTTCTGTTGGCACCAGAAATCTGCTCAGCATCTGTTCAGCGCCTTCCTTCACAGAGCAAGCCAGGCACACTGAAGTGCTGCAGGAGTACTAAAGCACTGCTGTGCTGCTGCTTGCATTCAAATGCACTCCAGTGAGAGAGAAGTGTGCAAAAACATTTGAGCATCTGCTAAAGCACCTCATTCTCACCTTTGCAGGGCAGCCTCAAAAACTTGCAGGGGGGAAAAAATTGACAACCCAAAGCTGTTAGCATTGGGCAATATGCAGTTACACCGGCAACCCTGCACCAGTTCTGAGCTGGCACCAAAGGTAAACAATGGGAGCCGAGCACATTAATTGCCCAGGCTGCACACTCAAGATCACTTGGCGCAAGAACTTGCTGTTCCGTGAACACCCCAGTGGCACTCACAACACTCAGGGCCACTACCAAGGCTGGATTTCCTCTCAGACTGGAGGCTCTACTTCAGCTGAAGGATTCAAAGCACAGACCTGGGACAAGGGAGCTTTCCCAAAATGTATGAATGCAGAAGACTGGGGGGCAGGGGGGGAATGCTGACCCCCAGGCTCCAGCCCTGAGCCCAACACGGAAGCTGGGCTCAGGCAACAGGTCTGGCAGAATTCTTTAGGGCTCCATCACCACAGGGCTGGCTGTGGGGAGAGGAAACAGAGCCCAACCCTAGGTATGTCTGATCAGAAGTAAATCCCATTATAATTACTCCAAGGTTACTTAGCCTTACTCCAGGGTAAGTAAATCCCATTACAATCAATGAAGCTTTCTCCAAGTAAGTGTGGCTAGGATTGCAGCCACAAGAAGTGAGGGGAGGCAGAGGAGGCCGGTCTACTGGGAGGGAAGTCCCACGATAGTCAATGGGGCTTACTCCCGGGTAAGTGGGGACAGGATTGCAGCCTCAGAGCCGCATCCTGCGCCAGTCTACTCAGAAGGAAGTCCCACTACAGTCCACGGGGCTTCCTCGCAGGACTGCAGCCAGAGCCCAGTGCGGGGCGGGCGCAGCTACTCACAGACACAGAGCTCCACCACGTAGGCGTAGTAGGACCAGGCCACGACCAGGGCGATGAAGGCCACCGGCACCCACGCCAGCGCCTTCTGGCAGCACTTGAGGACGTGCGAGGGCGCCATCTTCGCCGCCGAGCCTCCGCCCGCAGGAGCCATCCACCCTGCCCGGCCCCGCCGCCGCCGCCAGCAGCTCCCGCTCGCTCCTCTGCGGCGGAGCTCCTCAGCCCCGCCCTCGCCGCCGCTTCCCACGCCAAGGGGCAGGGCCGGCAGGGAGCCTCCGCGGGGGCGCCTGCGTGTGGGTCAGGCTCCCCCTCCGCTGCCTCCGCCCACGCGCTCCCCTGGAGAACGGGGAAGCGGGGCCCGATCCTGCACACGCTTACCCGGGAGTAAGCCCCATTGACCACAATGGGACTGACTCCTGAGTAGACATGCATGGGACGGGGCTCAAAGAAGGGCTGCCACCTCTCCAAGGCTGCAATCCTAGCCACATTTTCCTGGGAGTAAGCCCCACTGACTGTAATGATAGAGATGCCTAGGATTGGGCTCAAAGAGGGGCTGCCCCCTCTCCAAGGCTACAGTCCTTGGGAATAAGCAGCACTGATTGTATTTCCTGAGTAGATCTGCAGAGGATGGGGCCCTTCCATACAGCGCTGCCCACCTCCACAGCAAGAGATGGAAGAGCGCAGCAGCAGCAGCACAGCGCATGGCTTTTGGGTGCTTGGCAGCACTTTTCAAAGGACTCCAGTGGGCAGCCTCTGCCTCCCCACCCACCGCATGTCTTTGGGGTAAACAGAATGGCAGCTGCAAGGGAGGGCACCAGGATGCAGGTCTCTTGTTGTTTTTTGTGCTCCCTGAGGCATCTGGAGGGCCACTATGAGATACAGGAAGCTGGACCAGACGGGCTTTTGGCCTGACCAGTGGGGCTCTTATGTTCAGCCTCCAAAAAGGGCTCCAGACCAACAAACCCAATCATCCTCTGGGGACTCAAGGACACCATGTGCACAAGTATGCCAGACAGTGATGCTGCATCTGACAACCAGCCAGGCGTGTGTGTGTATGTGTACACTTGCTTTGGCAAGGCACCTGGAAAAGACAGCATCCCTGCTGAAGTCCTAAAGTGCTGCAAAGAGATCATCGTCACTGAGCTGCATGAAATCCTCTGTCTTTGCTGGAGAGAAGGTGGAGTACCTCAAGACATGAGGGATGCAAACATCATCACGCTGTACAAGAACAAAGGCGACAGGGGTGACTGCAACAACTACCGCGGCATCTCTCTCAGCGTACTAGGAAAGCTGTTTGCCCGAGTTGCACTAAAGAGGCTCCAGGTACTTGCAGAGAGCGTCTATCCAGAATCGCAGTGCGGATTCCGAGCCAACAGGTCCACCACTGATATGGTATTCTCCCTTAGACAACTGCAGGAGAAATGCAGGGAACAACAACAGCCACTCTTTATAGCCTTCTAGATCTCACGAAGGCTTTCGACCTGGTCAGCAGGGACGACCTCTTCAAGATTCTCCCCAAGATTGGATGCCCACCCAGGCTCCTCAGCATCATCAGATCTTTCCACAAGGACATGAAGGGCACTGTTGTCTTCGATGGCTCCACATCAGACCCCTTTGACATCCAAAGCGGAGTGAAGCAGGGCTGTGTTCTTGCACCAACCTTGTTTGGGATTTTCTTCGCTGTCCTGCTGAAGCAGGCCTTTGGAACTGCAACAGAAGGCATCTATCTCCGGACCAGATCAGATAGAAAGCTCTTCAACCTCTCCAGACTGAGAGCAAAGTCCAAAGTCCAGCTGAAATGTCTGCGTGACTTCCTCTTTGCTGACGATGCAGCTGTCACTACCCACTCTGCCAAAGATCTCCAGCAGCTCATGGATCGTTTTAGCAAGGCCTGTCATGATTTTGGACTGACGATCAGCCTGAAGAAAACACAGGTCATGGTTCAGGATGTGGACTCACCTCCCTGCATTACAATCTCTGCGCATGAACTGGAGGTTGTCCATGACTTTGTGTACCTTGGCTCAACGATCTCCGACACTCTTTCTCTCGATACCGAGCTAAACAAACGCATCGGTAAAGCAGCTACCACGTTTTCCAGACTCACAAAGAGAGTCTGGTCCAACAAGAAGCTGACGGAACATACCAAGATCCAGGTCTACAGAGCTTGCGTCCTGAGTACACTTCTGTACTGCAGCGAGTCATGGACTCTTCGCTCACAACAGGAGAGGAAACTGAACACATTCCACATGCGCTGCCTGGCAGGACAAAGTTCCAAACAATACAGTCCTGGAACAAGCTGGAATCCCTAGCATGTATGCACTGCTGAAACAGAGACACCTGCGTTGGCTTGGCCATGTTGTGAGAATGGATGATGGCCGGATCCCAAAGGATCTCCTCTATGGAGAACTCGTGCAAGGAAAGCGCCCTACAGGTAGACCACAGCTGCGATACAAGGACATCTGCAAGAGGGATCTGAAGGCCTTAGGAGTGGACCTCAACAGGTGGCAAACCCTGGCCTCTGAGCGGCCCGCTTGGAGGCAGGCTGTGCAGCATGGCCTTTCCCAGTTTGAAGAGACACTTGCCCAACAGTCTGAGGCTAAGAGGCAAAGAAGGAAGGCCCATAGCTAGGGAGACAGACCAGGGACAGACTGCACTTGCTCCCAGTGTGGAAGGGATTGTCACTCCCGAATCGGCCTTTTCAGCCACACTAGACGCTGTTCCAGAACCACCATCCAGAGTGCGATACCATAGTCTTCCGAGACTGAAGGTTGCCAACACATACGCACATTTCTGGAGGAAAACTCCATCACAGGTTACAAGCCATGATGGGTATGTTGGCAACCTTCAGTCTCGAAAAAGACTATGGTATCGTACAGTCTGAGATTAGCTGGCTGCTCAGCATGAGGACTGGGTAGGAAATTTTTTCTGTCATCCATATTGGCCATGAATGGCAGTTTTTTCACCTATCCCAGACTGGTGAGGGAGGGAAGGTGCGTTCAGTAGGTTTCATAAGTTTAAAATTGGTCACTTATGTTTAATAAAGTGGTCCAAGTTAAACTGGAGCGTGGTCTGGTGTCTTAAGTTGGGAGGTGCAAGTGTAAATAGACTGCCAGATGTAGGAGAGTGGCAGTGAGATGCAAGTATCTTGTGGCCTTGTATTCTCTGAGGCATGTGGTGGACTGCTGTGCCATAAAGGAACTAGATGGGCCCTGGGCCTGATCCAGCAGGGCTCTTCTAAGGTGTTTATGAGTCCCTGACTGCTTCTGTCATGCTCCAGAACCATAGACAGGGCAGAATTCTATGGGGATTGCCCAGAGGACAAAGAGCAGCTATCCCTATTCTGGTCTCCCATAAGCAGGGTGACCAGATGTCATTAACCACCTGAGGACAAGACACCCCCAAATGTAGGACATCCAAGAAAAATGGAGGACACGACAAACTAAAAGTTAAAAGTACTCAGTGATTTCATGTGGTTAATTTAAACACAATATTTTTAAATTTAAAACCACATTCCATATAATTCATTAATTACAAGAAGGCTGCCTGCTCACAGGGAAAAGGAGAACATTTAAGTTCTTTTCCAGAGTATGGCTAAAAAAAGAGGACTGCCTTGGTCGCCTTGGTGGATGACCTACGCCGGGGACTGGACAGGGGGAGTGCGTCCCTGTTGGTCCTGCTGGACCTCTCAGCGGCTTTCGATACCATCGACCATGGTATCCTTCTGGACCGATTGGCCGAGCTGGGAGTTGGAGGCACTGTTTTGCAGTGGTTCCGCTCCTACTTGGAAGGTTGGTCCCAGATGGTGGTGCTGGGGGATGCCTGTTTGACACCCTGGCCCTTGAAGTGTGGGGTGCCGCAGGGTTCAATTCTGTCCCCCATGCTATTTAATATCTACATGAAACCGCTGGGAGAGGTCATCCGGGGGTTTGGAGTGGGGTGTCATCAATACGCTGATGACACCCAGCTTTATCTCTCCTTTCCTCCAGACTCCAGGATGGCGGTTGAGGGCCTGGAGCGCTGTCTGGAAGCAGTGAGGATCTGGATGGGGGCTAACAAGCTGAAATTAAATCCGGATAAGACAGAGGCTCTCCTGGTTCGGAAATCCTCGATGCAGGTGCTGGATTATCGGCTTGCTCTGAATGGGGTTGCACTCCCTCTGAAGGAGCAGGTGCGCAGCTTGGGGGTCCACGTGGACTCGCAGCTGCTCCTGGATTCCCAGGTGGCGGCTGTGGCTAGGGGGGCCTTCGTTCAGCTTCGGCTGGTGCGCCAGCTGCGTCCATACTTGGATCGTGCAGACCTGGCCACGGTGATCCATGGTACGGTGACATCGAGGTTAGATTATTGTAACACGCTTTATGTGGGGCTGCCCCTGAAGACGGTTCGGAAACTGCAATTAGTGCAGAATGCGGCAGCCCGTGTGGTCACTGGAGCTAGGCGGTTTGACTCTGTCAGCCCGCTTCTCCGGGGGCTACATTGGCTGCCCATTCGTTTCCAGGCCCAATTCAAGGTGCTGGTTTTGACCTTTAAAGCCCTATACTGCTCTGGGCCAGGCTATCTTAGAGATCGCCTACTCCCGTACAATCCGGCTCGTCCTCTTAGGTCGTCAGAGAAGGCCTTTTTACAAGCCGCCGCCTAAGGAGGTACGTGGGGTAGTGGCAAGAAATAGGGCCTTTTCAATAGTGGCACCAACGTTGTGGAACTCCCTTCCCCTTGACTTGAGAATGGCTCCCTCTCTGGAGACTTTTCGGCGAGGCCTGAAGACCTTGTTGTTTAATCAAGCCTTCTGACTTCATGGCCTTTTAAACATCTTTTAGTTGCTTTTTACAACAACAACAACAACAGGTATTTATATACCGCCTTTCTTGGTCTTTATTCAAGACTTTATTCAAGGCAGTTTACATAGGCAGGCTTTATTTAAATCTCTTATTAAATAGGGATTTTTACAATTTGAAAGAAGGTTCTTTCTTTCAAGAACCACTACATTCAGGTGTTTCATTCCGATCTGGTTTCACATTCTGGCCTCCATCCTCCCACGCTCAGAGCAGATGGAATAGCTCGGCTTCAGCTTGTCAGCTGCTTCAAGGTCGCACGGTGCCGGTGGCCTCGAACTGGCGACCTTGTGGATGTTATCTTCAGGCAGATGGAGGCTCTACCCTCTAGACCAGATCTCCTGCCCAAGTGGAGATCTTTTACAAGCACTTTTACAGGCTTGATTCCTCTTAAGTACTGCTGTTTTATGCTCTTTTATTCTTTTATCTGACTACTGTTTTTATGGGTTCTGCTAATGTGTTTTTTAATGTTTTTATCTGTTTGTGAAATTATGTTTTAATCTGTTTTATATGTTGTTAGCCGCCCTGGGTCCCTTTGGGGAGAAGGGTGGGATACAAATAAAGTTTTATTAATTATGATGATGATGATGATGATGTTCTGGGAAAAGAGGACATCTGGTCACCCCGCCCACAAGAGAGACTGGGATAAAGGCCTTTAAAAGGTGCACTTTGCTCACAAGTGTTGCAAAATGAAATAAAGGTCCCCAGGAGGGACCTGCCTGAGACCTCCCAGCACCTGAGAAGCTCATCCAATGCTACTCCTCTTACCTGGTGGTGTGCCAGTGTCTGCTCCTCTTACAACAAAAACAACAACAACAACAGGTATTTATATACCGCCTTTCTTGGTCTTTATTCAAGACTTTATTCAAGGCGGTTGTCAGCTGCTTCAAGGTCGCACGGTGCCGTTGGCCTCAAACTGGCGACCTTGTGGATGTTATCTTCAGGCAGACGGAGGCTCTACCCTCTAGACCAGACCTCCTGCCCCAATTCTGGCTTACATTCTGGCTTGCCAAAGAAAGAGGGGAGCAAGCAGAATGTGGTTCCACAAGGTGGTGTTAGCAGAAGACACAGCTTCTTTTGCTAGTGGCTGGGTATGAATCAGATTCTTATATTACTTCTTCCCCTATCTTTTTCTCTTTATCTGTTTAACAGCACAATCCTATGCATGTCTACTCAGAAGTAAGCCCCACTGAGTTCAATGGGACTTACTTGCAAGTAAGGGTGGATAGGATTGCCCCCCCCTCCTTCTCCTATGTGTCAGCCAGGTAGGTGCTAGAAGGGTGCAGTGGGAATTAGTGACTATCGGAAGAGAGAATGAGAGTATTGCCAGGACCCAACATGGGGTTGTTGGTGAGATATGGGTCATCCTTACCTTTATATTGTGGTTTACTAGGGCTGGTAGTGAACACAACAAATGCTCCCAAGATGAGTGTGGACATATGAATTTATGTCATATTGAGTCAAACTCTTGGTCCATCATATTAAACAGAGCTCACACTAAATGGCAGTGGCTCTTATGGTTTCCAAGGGGGTGCTTTTCAGCTCCATCTGGAGATATAATGGATTGAATGAACCTGGGATGTTTCCCATAATTGGTCAGTGAATTTAAAAGAAACGCATACTGAAAAGGACTGAAGGCCATAGATTGGAAGAAAGTGGATGGGCGAGGGGAGTATTTGCAGAGATTATTTTCATGAGCCAAAAATATAGCTATACAGTTGTATATCTGTGGGGGATATGTTCCTGCTGTTCTGGTCGCCACATCTCAAAAAGGCCATAGTGGAAATGGAAAAGGTGCAAAAGAGAGTGACCAAGATGATTACTGGGCTGGGGCACCTTCCTTATGAGGAAAGGCTATGGCGTTTGAGCCTCTTCAGCCTAGAAAAGAGATGTCGGGGGGGGGACGGGACGGGACATGATTGAGACATACAAAATTATGCATGGAAAGGATAAAGTGGATAGAGAGAGATGCTCTTTACACTCTCACATAACACCAGAACCAGGGGACATCCACGAAATTGAGTGTTGGGAGGGTTAGGACAGACAAAAGAAAATATTTCTTTACTCAGCATGTGGTTGGTCTGTGGAACTCCTTGCCACAGGATGCGGTGACGGCATCTGGCCTGAATGCCTTTACAAGGGGATTGGACAAGTTTCTGGAGGAAAAATCCATTATGGGTTACAAGCCATGATGTGTATGTGCAACCTCCTGATTTTAGAAATGGGCTATGTCAGAATGCCAATGCAAGGGAGGGCACCAGGATGCAGGTCTCTTGTTATCTGGTGTGCTCCCTGGGGCATTTGGTGGGCTACTGTGAGATACAGGAAGCTGGACTAGATGGGCCTATGGCCTGATCCAGTGGGGCTGTTCCCATGTTCTTATGAAACCATAGATAGCAGCAAACCCCATACTTAATGTTGCTCTGCACAAGCCCTTCAGACTGTTTCCTCTTTGTCTTCTTGTTAACGCTTGCCCTCCATTGGAGGCAAACAAAAAGAGGAAGCAGTTTGGGGGACTGCAAAAGCTATCCACTCCAGCAGCAGCAATGGCAGAAGCAACTGAAGCAAGAAGCAGATAGCACAGGAGGCAGCAAAAGAGGTCAAACAAAACAAAACAGTCTGTGGATGTGTGGGGGGACATGGTATATAAGAGGAGCACCACTTTAAATGGTCCCTCTTTGTGCAATTATCAGGGATAATTTCGTATGCCTGGCACAAACAAAAACAGCAGAAATACATTGCAAAAGCCCCTTCACTGAAGGGCTACAATATACAACTTTGTTGCAAAACTTTATTTAAAATATACATTCTGGAAAAGTAGTATTCAATTCAACTTGCATTAAGCAAGACAATCACTACACTCCAGGGCTTCTATTCAAAACAGCAGACTATTACTCTGTCACTCTGCAATGCCAGTAGGCAAATTCTTGTAACCTAAAAAGAATTTGCAAACAATTTAGAGAAAATTCTTTATTGGGATGGTATTAATCCTTCCAGGGCAGAGGTACAGAGTATCTTTAATAAATTGAATTTTCCTCATCTAGATGCATCTTGCCACACCCATAACGGACACAGAAACAGAAAATATAACTGAAAATCTGAAGAAAGCAATGGGTTAGATCAGTGGTTCCCAAACTGTGGGTCCGTGGCCCACCACTGGGGCATGACCCAATGTTTGATGGGTGGTGAGATTGACAAGGCAGATTAGGCTATGTGTATCAAGGGTTAAACAACCTGCTACTTGGGGGGAGCACGGCTGCCCAATCACCATTATAGCTACAGAGGCTTGAGCAACAACAGCAAACTATTCTAGGCAGTGTGTAAATTTTCTTTTGATCGCCTGGTATTTTGGTGTAGTGGTTTAGAAAGGACTCTGATATTTTCACTCTTATTATTTGATGCTTCTAAGGATGATCCCACACGTTGAACTTATGTTCTAGACAGCCCTTGGTCAAATTAACCCATTTTTGCCCGGCCCACAGGAGTACACATTTGGTCCCTTTTGCGTATATGCAATGTTGGGAAGAAATGGCTTAAGTGCTGCATAGCCTATACTTCTAACAGCTTTCCTATACTTGCAATCAGTGCTGTTTCCAGGTTGCCCCCCTATAACACCCTTGCCACATACTGATGGTGTATTGGGCCCTCCCCTTGCCACTTGTACACAGGGTTCTGGTGGTGGCTTCTAATTCCACCCCTGCTTGCACTACCAATCTGCACAACCTATGGCTATTGTCCCAAACCTTAATCCTCAACTTGTTTCAAACTACTCATGACTCAATTATCATTTCTCCCAGGGCTCTCACACAACCTGTCCCTCAACATATCCTCAAATGGTACCTTGTATCCAGTCAGCCTTCAATCCTCTCAACTCTCCACTCTGCCCAGAGCATTAACAGGTTCTGCTTTCTGCACCTTCAAATTCATATCTACCTTGCAGGCCTGGAAGCCCCAACCCCCTCTTTACAATACCATATGCTCTCAACTGCCTTAGTTTTCCAGAGTTGAATATAAAACCTCAAAATGAATCTTTAAGGTGCAGGCAAAGTTTCATCGCAATGTCTCATTTTTCAAGGGACCACACTGTTGTTTTACATCTTTCTTTGAGTGCTTTTGAAAACATGCTGGGTTCAAACCTGAAATGCAAAATATTGACCTAAACATGCACATCAATTTTTATCATGATAGCTCAAACTTCAAAGCAAATAATGTGCTTTATTTTAAATTTTCCTTCTCCCACTTGAAAATAAGTGTGGACGTTGAGATTCTATTTGAATCTGAAATTAGAATTGCGGCTTGTGCCAAATGTCATTCCAACATGCCAATGAGTATAGCGTGATTGCATTACAAGCCAACTGATGCACAGAATACCAAATGAGTGAATTAAACCAAAGGCCTCACTCACTACAACTGCCTAATTATGACATTTATGTGATTCTTTAATTTTCATTTCTGTGATGCTTTAATTTGCATTTTTGTGATGCTCTAATTTCCTTTGTGGTAATTCTCAGTGTCTGCCACTACTGTGAACGCCACAACTGTGAGATAAGATACCGAGCAAGAGACAGATTGTGAGTTTGCTGATAAGTAAGGATTTCAACCCACATATTTTAGTGCCAAGTGAAGGGACACACATTACAGTCCACTTCATTGCTTCTCTGTGCCTAATCTTTAGACTTAAATCATTTTCTATTCCCTGGTATCAATATGAGCTTACCTAATGAAATGTGCTTGTCTTTGGCCAGAATCCAGAGATCATTGTCTGCATGCAGAGCAGCTCATACAGGAAGCTTGTGAAAGGAAAATCAGGTTGCATTCAGCACATTTAACACAGCTGAACAAACATACAGGTTGTACAGCTCTTGTGTGCACCCGTGCCCAGAACCAGTGGAGCAGTCCTCAAGTCCCAGCTTTCATGACTTACTTTGATTTGTAACCTGTCCAAGGATTCAAAACATTTAACAATTAATTGTTAATTGTTAATTAACAATTGTTAATTGTTAACTGTAAGTGCAATTGGCGAAGTCCTCCTGATATTCTGCGGGTTGTGCTATGGAGTAGATTTGAAAGTCAACCAGCATGTTAAAACCTGTATACACTCATTTTAAAGAAGGACTAATTAATCCAGCTCTCTTGTTTCTCAAGGAAATGGTTAGTAAAGTTAGGGCTCCACCTTGTGGAAACTGGAATAATATACTGTATTTTTTTTTTTCACACAAGAACCACAAACCTAAATTAAAAGGACAATGATCTTAAATATCTCAGTCACATACTTTTCTGTGAACACAACTCTGAGATACAATTTGTGAAAGTTATAACTGAGGTGCTGTATTACTTAGAATTAATGGCAACAACTTTAATCTTTGCTTCCTCATATGTATAACTCACTGTTCTATTGAATATACTCTAGCAGATAATACAAACTGAATGAAGATTCATAAAATAACACAACACAAATGTTAAAATAAGAATCACAAATCCTAAACAAAGTACAGCTAAGAGCCTTGAGAAGTTCAGCGGTTTCAACCCAGCTAAAACATATCCTACTAAATGACCCAACTAAAACATATCCTACTAATTGACCATTAAGGCAGGGCTATGCTTCTTCTGTTTGTAGCAGGAGTGGAGTTTAAGGGCAGAACTGGGTAAGAAATATGTTCCATATGTGAAAAACTAGCATTATGCCTTGGTAGTGCTTCTCTTCGATGCTCCAATACCAGTGTGAAATTTTCCCTTATTTTATGAGAAATATTTAGCCTGAAAACACAGAACAGTCCATCACTTCCCCTTTGCGGAAGTACAGCAGTGTCTTATCATTTACGACTGAATGTACTTTCTCACCAACAAAGATACGTGAAGGTTAACTGTTCCAAAAGTAAAAATTTATTGGCAAACAAAGATATCACACAGAGTTAAAAACACAAAAGTGAAAAACCCACAGAATATAAGGAGGTACAACAAAAACTTCCAGCCCTGATAAATAAAGCCAGAGCTAAAAGCAAATTGCACTGAATCCCAAAATTGAAGTACGAGTCTTAGGAATGCAAAGCAACTGGGAGTGTACTGTATTAATTAAAAAAAACAAAACAGCATTCTAAGATTACACCACCAGTTCTTAAAACAGTCTGCCACATGTGTTCATGTTGGCAAAATGAGGAACTGAAATTTTGATGTCCACTGTATTATTAACAGTATTTATATACCGCTTTTCAACTAAAAGTTCACAAAGCGGTTTACAGAGAAAAATCAAATAACTAATGGCTCCCTGTAAGAAAGATAGTCTGGTCCAAAGGTAGTGGGTTATTTCAACTGATTGTTCACAATCAGTTACAGATTCATCTCCATAAGACAGGTCTGTACTATATCCTTCTCCAAAGATTCCCAGCTTGCACAGATTTACAGCAGTGATTCTTCCCTAGGATGAAACTGAACATTTCATACAGTGCCACACAAAAATCACTGCAGCATTGAAATTGGAAGTTCTGTTGTCAGTGCACTTCTATCACAATCACATGCAGGTTTACTCAGACATCTCCACCAAGTTCAGGAGTACACAAATGGGCATAAAATTGTAGCTTTGATCGTCTTTTTTATTTCCCAGAACATTCTATTGTAAGACTTCTCTTAATATAGCAAACCTAAGCTTTTTTTTCTGAACTGCATCCAAACAGCAGCTTAGGGTGCAATCCTAACCCCTTATGTCAGTATTTTCCAGCTCTGGCATAGCGGTGCCAATGGGATGTGTGCTGCATCCTGCAGTTGGGTGTCACTCATGGAAGCCTCCTCAAAGTCAGGGAATGTTTGTTCCCTTACCTCGGAACTGCATTGCCCTTAAGTCAGTGCTGGCAAGCACTGACATAAGGGGTTAGGATTGCGCCCATAGTCTTTCTCCTCTCCCTGTACCCACAGAAAGGTTTTTGTAAATCTTGGTGATTTATGGATCACCAAGAACCACCTTAAGATTTAAGTGCCATCCATGCATATATTTAAAATGTGTAACTGAATATGTTTTTCCTGCAAATTTCCTATAATAGAACTCTTGGCACAGTTTAAAAACACTACTAAGGTATTGCAGTTATGTATTGGTAGTAGGCCAATAAGTTTCTCAAAGTAGCAAATGCAGCAGAATGAAGAAAAGAAAGACAATGTATGCATTTAAAGTTCAAGGACACAAGGTAGCTGCATTGCCTCTATGACCAACAGATTTGGTTCAGACACTGATTAAAAGGTAGCTGGATCTGAACCAACACTGCTGCAGAACAACAGTGTTGCACACACACACCACCTTCTATTAAAGGCGAGGTGCCTCAGGATTCCTGATCTGATGCTCAACCTGGTTACTCTAGAACAGTGATTTTCAACCTTTTTCATCTCATGGCACACTGACAAGGTACTAAAATTGTCAAGGCATACCATCTGTTTTTAGACAATTGATAAGGCACACCATGCTGTGGGTGGGGGGGGGGGCTAACATCCTCCAAAGGCCCTACTGATAAATGACCCTTCCCCAAACTCCCACCTGCCAACCATTTGCAGAACATCAGAGTGCTTCAGTACAACAATGTGCCATGGCACAGTGGTTGAAAATGGCTGCTCTAGAAAGTGTAGGCAAGGGAAAAATTTAAGCACCTCTCCTGTCATGCCTCTGCTTTAAACCTCCTCCCACTCTCCAAGTGCCTTCTTTAAAAACTCACTGGAGCACCGTTACGCATGGATTTATGTTCCATAATTTTATTTGTGTTTCCAGACAGACAAACAGACCTATTTATGCTAGCTTTCGTCCTCTTTTCCATTGATCTCTTGTGATAACCAGGCCCCATCCTGTGCTTAGGCACAGTAAAACGGTAGGAAGCACATAGCAAAAGGGTGACTGCAGGGTAGAAGATTACTCACTACATCCTGGTAGAATCTTAGTGATAAGCAAAGCCAGCAGCCATTTCATTCATATCTACTCAATAGGCCTTTGTTTCTCTTCAAAGTTTGGTTGAACCAAACTTTTAAATCCACACACTTTCACACCATTGACAATCTCCTAGTTTATGTAAATATTTTCATATTCCCAAATCAGGGACAGAAAGCCTACAGCAAACAACCAACAGATGTATTTGCATAAATGAACAAAAACAATTCAGGACAATACAAGAATATCATTAGCATGTGAAACAAGCTTCCCTAGGCAAGAGAGGTTTCAATATCCGCAAAGTGTTATTTTCTAGAAGCAGTACTTGAGTGCTAATTTTTCACTTTTTATGTACCATCATATAAAGTTGCAAGCCTGTAATCACTTCACAGCTAGTAAAATCCAATGGGGGAACTAATCAGTGGTTTGACTATAATTTTTAAATGATATTGGCCTTGTAAAATTGTAGGATTCATGGTTGTTGTTTTTTTGGCTGGTACCTAGAAGGAAGGAGGACGATTCACTGTCACAGCAAGGCCACCTTCTTTTTGTAATACTCTCAGATTAAAATTCCAGGTAGATTGATCAACTAAGGAAGTTTGATCGTATTTATTTCTGAGAATTTTGGTATCACCTGAACATTCATGAGAGCCGGAAATCATAATAGTCTCCCCAATGCAAACCTGATTAAATGGATAAATACTGTAAAATTATGATGAGAAAATAAAAGTGTTTCATACTCAACTGTATAAATTGACTGTACTGTATCTACTAAAGCTAGCATGTAAACAAGAATACATGAAAAATGACATTTATAGTTATAAAATGATGCTCTTATGGGTATGTTTAACAAGGGCTTTTCCCAGTTTGTTTCCAGACTTCTTTTGCTCCTTTAATGCTTTCTCTTTTCACACATTTCCAGTAACCTTGGACTCCTTGCTGCTGAGGGACCTGTTCAGAAAAATAGTAATTATTGCTCCAGTTGTGTTACGTTACACCACTTGGTTGACTTTCAGGAAATGGTGAGACACCTTACCTTGGACAACTAGCAGGTTGGTTCCTACCCTCCTTGAATACTCTGCAGTGGCCATGCCACCTAGTCACTATTTAACCATGTAACATTACAATTACTTGGCATATTTTTTAATATGACACTTTTCAACAAAAATGTCTCAAAGTCCTCAAGTGTTAATAAAACTAATTTAAGTGATTGAGAATCCAGCTGAGGGACTCGCTATTCTGCACACCAACTATGCACTGTTGCATATGCATATTGCAAATTGACTATGAGCCCAATCCTGAGCTCGGCATGCCAGCTTACTGCCGGTGCACCCTGTCGAAAATGTGCCATAAGGCATGTTTGTGGGCCCTAGCACCGGGCAAGCACTGGAGGTAAGTGGAGATGTGGGGGAAGTGGGCGTTTGGGGAGGCGGGGGGAGGGCAGGCATTACAGGGAGAGAGCGGGGAGGAGGCATGTCGGGGGAGGGAGCAGGGAGGGAGGGAGGTGGGACTGGTGGAGCTTTGCTCCACTGGACCCAAAGCCTCCATGTCAAGCTCACTGCCCGACATGGAGGCACTTGATTTACCACCGATCTTATGATTGGTGGTGAATCGAGTAGCCCCATTGCAGGGCTACTCCGTTTACCTGGTGGAAAGGGTAAACAGCCATTTTTGGTGCTGCAGCAGCTCCACACCCCAGGCAGCTCAGGATTGGGCTGTATGAATATTTTGGTTAGTCTTCCCACCTTCGTGTTTGCTGTTTGCTCTTCCTGGTTTTTTGTTTGATTAATAGTCTGCTGTGTTGTTTTTAATGTTTTATTTACTCTTTATATGCATTTTTTACTGCTGATTTTTATTGCAATTTGGTTTTATGGTATTTTAATTTATGAATGTAAGCCATCTTGGGTGCTCCACTGTTTGGGGAACAGGGAGGGATAACAATATCTTAAATAAATAAAATAGTGCCTAAAAATTTTAACCTGATTCATCAAGAACAGTCTGTCCAGGGCAAGAAAGGTCCCATCCTTACTTTAGGTGAATCATATGCTAGTGTGCCATTTAAAGACACCTCTCTGAAACCAACAAGGATCAATTCCCAGAAAGCTAATGGAATTTTTATTTCTTCAAATTCCCTCATGACATTTGTAACATGAGCTATCTGGGTGTTATCAATTCTTGAGCTCTTGGCATCTGTCTCTCACATCCAAACTCTGTTTGTGGCAGAGCAATCTGAACACTGTGGATAAATCTGATCAATCAGTTGGATATAAAGGATCCTGAAGCAGAACAAGTAATTATGGCAGATGACATTCAGGACCCTACAGTCCTGAAAAACTGACACTATACTGGCATGGAGCATGCCTCATGTCCATAGGATTGGATGGTTAAGTAAAGATTTATGAGGTTACCCTAGTAGCAAGGAATCTAATATGCTAGCAAACAGTTCAAAGAATTCATAATTTGAAAGTTCCCTATTTTTCAATTTAATTATAATTAATGAATTATAAATTAATTATATAAGGTTGCATTCTATGTGCATTGCGCTTGTGCAAATTCAAGTATATGTGCTTGGCCACAAAAAAAGAGAGAAACACATAAATAGTGCCCCACCATTCCACTAATGAAGTAAGTGCCCTAGAGTGAGCGCAAGATGGAAGAATGAATCTGCTGTTCCTTCAATCATCTCAGTTCCCACCTGTCTCTCATAGTGTGATTTTAGTTTAAGAGACAGCATGTATTTTTCAGATTTAAGATAGTTTGTTTCGACTATACATGATTTTCCCCTTATGCGCTGATTCCAGAAGCTAACTTTTGTGTAAGATGTGACCTGTCTGTAATTATATATTTTTCAATATATAATTGAAATATATGTCTCTTATAATTCCAAAAAACAGTCACCCTTGAAAGCAGCAGCCCCCTAAAATGCTCATAGCTATCTGTTCCTACGAACTATTTCCATAAGGATTATACAGTTTGTATGTTGGTTCTAAAAACAATTAAACAGTTCTATTGCACATTTTAGGTAACTTAAGACTTTGTTACCCTTAAGCCTCGATGCATCCTGTTCTTTAGAACTCCAAGGAACTCTGCATGACTAAGGCAATTGTCTCCATCTAAATCAAAGATCTTGAAGATAGTGTCCAAAATGTTGTCTGAGAGCTCCTGTCCTGTAGCCACTTTCACAGCCCTCTTGAATTCAGCTAGCAAGAGAAATAACATGCTACTGTTACAAAGAAAGATAGCTAGCTAGTGAGATTGTGAAAACTCAACAATGGAGGAAACTAAATATGGAGAATGAACACTGGAGGGGTGCCTATACATTTTAGAAACCAGTGTCTCTGAGCATCTTACACTGTTATGTGCAATACAGTGAACCCACAATCTAATTGGGGGAAAGAAGTATTTGTTAATACTGAAGGTCCATGAAATCCAAATGCATTTAAGTCAATGTAGACAGGTGTGTGCAAAATGTATATGCTAGTTTTAATGAAGCAGAAAACATCCATTGTTTCCGAAGTCTGTTACATCAAGGTCCTTCAAACTGAGGAATGTTATAAATTAATTCAATGCATTTCTTCAATAGTTCACCTCTAAATCAGAGGATCATTTAAGGGTCATTTTGCAAGTTGTAAGCCTCTGTGGTTCAACATGTGGCCGCAAGGCCAGTTATGAGGTCCTTGGGAGGCTGGCAGCTCCCCAACCACCCCCAAGTCTGGTGAGCCATGGCTTGTCTGCCTGCCCGTTCACTCTTGTGAACGGAATTGCTGGAGAAAAGATACCTTGCGAGGCTAGCAAGATATTTCAAAAGTTTTGTGGTAACTAGAGGCAGAATCCTTTTGGAAGGCGGCAACACCATGCAACTGCAGCTTACAGTACACATTTTCAGAAACCTCTTTGCTCAGCATTCAACTACACAAAGCTTTGCACATCTTACCCTGTTTAACTGGACGGTTGGCCACAGTAAACATTTTCAAGGCAATTGAAAAGTCTTCTAGGCGGTTTGTAAACTGGCAGAAAGTCTTAAATTCTTCCATACTGATACTCTAAAACATCAAAACAGACCTCATTAAGCTTTTCAGGTTAGAGAGCCAAAGCCAAGTATTTTCCTAAGAGGAATTTATTAGATTCCAAATCTGACAGTCAACAGATACGTATGTACATATCCAACATTTGAATTATACTTTAGAAGTGTCATTCACATTGAGGCCCTCTATACCAACCTCTCCTGCTTGAATTCTCTGTTTCACATTTTGCCAGTACACTTCATTGTTTTCTTCATTAGTAAAATAAAGCAGCCATTCTATGAAGTCCTCTTTTGTCATAATGTTCATGCCTTTGGCAAACTGGATGAATTCCATTTCTTGCACCTCTGTTTGTAAATTCTGCATAAATCTAAGAACAAGAGTGGCAAAATACCTCTGAATACAAATTAAATTTAGTGCTATTCAATAATATGATGAAGGCATTCAAATTTACAGCTAGCACTATATCAGTAAGCAACATCACCTTGCTTCACAATTTTCACCCTACTTGCACAGGAAATGCAACAGAAACTTCCATGACCAGAGACTCCTTTCAAAGTACTGGAGATTACAGAAGGTGAGACTTGCTCATGTGACTGACAGAACCTGGCACTCAGTAATGTCTTTCAGTACTTTTACCACTAGGGTGCTCTCTAAATCCATGTACCATTATGAAAGCAATAAGCTATGGGCTGAAAGAGTTGCACTGCTACATGCATGCATAACTGTTTCCCGAATGAGGGAGGCTACTTGGAAAATGTACCTGAGCAGAACATGGAAACATGATGGAAGGTATGGTTTTAAAACAGACTTCACAAAGAACTCTAACATTATTCATGTGACCCATCCCATTGTTTAAAAATCCTTCATATATACGTATATCAAAATACTTGAGAATTTTACAAAAGCAAATTTACGTAATTCAGATTCTCATTTGAGAAATGTTAATGTTATTCTTCTCTAAATTCCTAAGGCGCAGAAGGGAAATAGAGGCAAATCTTAAAGATGGGGGTGGGGAGAAGAGGGGATGCCTACATTTCAATTCCTTGAGTCCTAATAGAATATGACAACCAATTCACCTAGAATCAGCCTGCATGTTAACCCGTATTCATTCTACTCATCAGTGCATCTTGTTCCACCCACAAAGTCAAACTCATTTATTCCTGCATAAGCTTTGGTCATCATCAAGTTGCACCACGTGGCTACGAAGACAGCAAATGAATTTTAGCCTGCATTAGTAGAATTGTTGCAGAAGTTGTGGTTCGGCTTTACTCCACATTGATCAGACCTCACCTAGAGTACTATGTCCAATTTTGGGCACCTCGTTTTAAGAAAGATGCAGCCAAACTGGAGCAGGTTCAGAGAAGAGCAAGGAGAATGATCACAGGGCTGGAGAACAAGTGCTACAAGGAATGGTGGAGAGATGTTGGTACGTTTAGCCTGAAGAAGATAAGGTTGAGAGGGATATGATAGTGCTCCTCAAATACTTGCAGGGCTGTCATATGGAAGAAGGAACAATTCTGTTCTTAACTGCCTTTGAGAGTAGAACTAGATCAAATTAGTACAAACTGTAAGAGAGGAGATTCTGGCTGGAGAAATTATTGATGGTCAAGGAGGTTTTGGCAGTGGAACATATTTCCGAAGGAGGTGAATTCTCCCTCACTGGAGATTGTCAAGAAGAGGCTGCTGGAGATGCTCTAGGAGGATTTTCTGCTAAAGACAGGGGGTTGGACAAGATGACCTTGTAGGAACCTTCCAACTCCTAGATTCTATGTCGATTGTAGTCCATGAAAGCTGATGCTGAAATAAATGGGCTAGTCCTGAAACTGCTTCAAAACTGCTGTTTTTGCTACAACAGACAAAACACAGTGACCCCCAAATAAGTCATCATCCTAACCACACCAATTTTGTTATTTTAGCAATTTTCTAAATTCGATATAGTGCTTCATTGTGAAAGGAAATGGAACTTTGCTAATTGATAATTATTTGGAACTATTTTTGCTGTGGTGAGGTTTATAAGAGGATCTTTGTTTCTGACACCTAGGAAGATAAGGAATCTTTAAGAATACGGATAAAATTTCCTCAGTCTTCAAGATTCTCACATGTGGTGGGTGAGGCCAACACATGTGAACTTTACAGCATGAATGGCCCATTTCTAACCTCCTCCTCCACCAGTGTAACTAGTATTGGGACACTTTAGGGCTGTTGCAAAGCAGCATCTGCCAATACATGCTACAGGCTGGCAGGATCCTCCTGCATGCTAGCTGGCCCACAGGCAGCTGCCTGACTAGATGAGCCTGCACAGGAGGTTGGAGGAGGTGGGGAGAGGGTTGAACGGACAGGGGAGGGCAGAATAGGGGAAGTGTGAGCAGAATGGAGCAGAGACAAGGTGGGGAAGGGTGCAGATCAGGCATGGGAGGGGGTGGGACTGGTGGCAGCTGAGGTACACGCAGAATCCTGACCTCCTTCCTGGACCTAATCCACCTTCATGGACCAACACAGATTTGCAGCAGCAATTGAGCTGGCACAGTCTGAATTGCCCCACAGTAGCTGCTGGGGCTTACCCAGAGACCTCCAGCAGCCGAAAATCCCCCACGGGCTGCAACGGAAGCTGTGCTGGCACCACTGCATCACCACGTAGGGATTTAGGCAGGGTTGGGCTGTAAGAGTTCTTAGTTATATCTGTGTTTTTGGAGAGGCTGTACTGAAACTGGGAATCAAGTATGGAGACATCAACTTCTTTGTTAATAATTCTTGTTGAATTACAGAATCAGAATGGGAAGGGATCTACCAGTTCACAGAGTCCAACCCTCTGCCAATGGCGACAGTTCACAACAACAACATCCCTGATAGATGGCCATGCAACCCTCCAGCAACAGTCTTTTCTTGCTCAAGAGGGTCATTAGAAGCAATGCAGAGATTAGTTTCTATAGTAACTTCACTGGGAAATTCCAGCCAAAGTTAACCTTTTATTCTCCTGTTCCATTTTGCAAATGCTGTTGCAGCCTGGTTCTGTTAGCAAAGGCTTGCATTTAGCAGAGATCTGTTTTTTTTTTTCAACACCAGGATGGGATTCTCCTTTCCATTTGAAGCAAAGTTCTAGGCCACAATTCAATGCACCATGACTTAAGAATAACACCCATGGAAAGCAGTGGGTCTACTTCTGAGTAAAAAGGGTGGCAAATATATGCAGCTGCATCTCTCTGCTGTGAATTGAATTGCACACTCTCAGTTATGTGTTATGGGTTGTATGTTGTACGTAGAGCTTCTAGCTTAACACACCAGACACCTTAAAGGTGGATTTGATTCATGGTTCTGCAGTGGTTTCCAAACTTTTTCACTTGCATATCCCTTGGCAGCCCATTTCCATAAATTGTACCCTTCCTATTAGCAAAATGTTTGTAATTAATACAAGCCCTCATCTCCTCTATATGAAAGCCCAGACTTCATGTATTTATCACAGTGTTTTCTCTTTTTATCTGTTTGAGGAACAGAAGACTCTGCCTTTGCACTGTTTTGCACCAGAAGTGTGCTGAGAAATTCTGGGTGATTGATCACTTTCCATATTATGGTTCAGCTTTTTTACTGTGTTGGTTTTTAATCACTGTTTCATACATGAATTGATGACCAAAAACTAGCTATTGGTGGGGCTTTCACAGCCAACTAGTTATCACCCTTCCTGCCTTGCTGGCCCTGCAAAGCATTCTGGAGCACGACCTGCCTTTTTCTGCCATTATTCCATTCTTTTTCAAGTACCCCTAAAGGTCCTGTTGAGTGCCTCTCAGAGTACATGAATCCCAGGTTGGGAACCACTGTTCTACTGGTATGTTGTTTACAGTGCACGGATAGTGTTTACAAAAAGGTGGTGAAGACCAGAATTTAAAAATAAAAATGTATCTTATGATCTTTTACTATGTTTTTAAGAAATTAGAGACTGTACAGTTCTTAGGTAACAATTAGTGGTAAGTTATTTTTCAGGATCTGGCCTCCGGTAAAATCAGTCAAAACTATAGTCAGACACGCCCCCCCTAAGTTCAACCCCCAACTTATCCAAGGGTCATAGAAAATTCCATGATTTATTTACTCAAATTTTGCCCTCGACTTATCTGTGGGATTGACTTATAGGCAGTTGTCTGCAATAGTTCCTCAAGCAGTGCTATAGGAGATGTAGTTGAAGGAAACTGGGGCTAAATGGCCAGCTGATTCTGGCTGATTGGTTGATTTTAGTGTTGTTTCACTTATAGTCAATAGGAAGTGGAACAACACTAAAAGGTACAAGCAGTTCCATTAATCTCTCTTCCTTGTGGATGGGATTCAATCCTGAACACTGAATCTTCTTTAGAAAATGAATGGGATACCCTGTCACTGGACTGTACTGACAAGAAAGCTCTCTGGTGCACAAAGGATTGGAGTGGGGTTAATGATCTCACTTCTTATTCTGGAGTCAAGTGAGGAGAAGTCTGCTACGTGACTGCCCCTACCCCAATTGGCAATTGCAGTATGGCTTTACTGGATTCAGAGCCTGAAGAAATCTGGCTTTGCAGGAATCTAGAAGTTGCTAGATTAATTTTAGAATTTTAATGAGCAGCACTGTGGAAGGGCCATGTGGGAAGGTGCAGGCCCAGAAAAGAACACTCAGCTAGATACCACAACATTGACACTTTGAGCCTTTTAAACTGGTTGCAGCATTTAATGACAGGATCAAGACTAAATCACATCAAGACTTGAGAAGGGCGCCACAGAACATTCCCCTGCAACACATATTTCAGTAACCTAGCTTGAGTTAACAGGTGTGGCACAGGAATCTGTTGGCCCAGTTTTCTGAATTGTATGTTGACCCTGTGATTTTTTTAAAGTAAGTTTTGCATGCTTCATAAAAAGCATTCCTGAAGAATGTGTTACCTTTCTTCACCCAGCCACCTTCTAATATTTAGAAAGGGTTTATTGGTTTCTGCTCTAGCAACAATTGACTACTGTGCTACATCCAGGTCCACATGAGACTTCATATGTCCCTTTCAATCCCCCTGCCATGGTGTCTTCTGAAAGGTGTGCCAATCAAAAGAGACTAAGACTTCACAATAAAGATTCAGGAGCTCAACTGAAAGCCAGTACAAGCCAGAGAACTGCAAGCAGTTCACCATACAGACTGGCAAGTTTTTTCATGCCACTGTAAATGGTTTTTAAAAAGGGTCTGAGTGGTATGGAGAAAAACAATCACTTGATCCAAGTAGCAAACCGATACACACAAGAGTGACTTTCCATATACAGTAGCTTGATTTAAAAGGACTTTGATGAGGTTTACCAGCTCTGTGGAATGGAATGTAAACAAAAACAATGATAAAAAATTCTGAGACCTGGAAAAGTAAATAATAAAGCAAAGTTTCATTAGAGAATTATGGAAGAAAATCTATTAATCACACATAATCACAGCTAAGCCTTACAAATGATTTTCCCCCATTTTAAGAAACCTAAATTACACAGGTAACTATATCTAAAGCTTGTGTGACAGGTTTTAATGCACCCTAATCAAATGTAATCACTCCTGCTTTCGCTAGCTATTCTGCTGATCAATGGAAGGCCTTTCTAACAAGAACTTGGAAAATGATAAAAGCATTTACCATCTTTTTTTCCCCTGCCTTTGACAATGATCTATGTCTGTACAGCTCATCAGTCATCTCTTGTAAAAACATCATGGCACTTTGATCAAAAGGCCAACAATGGTTTCCCACGTGAGGTAAAAATGTTGTGAAAAGCCAGATAAAAATCACATTTTCCTTGAACAATAGAAACCCAGAAATGATGTGCTTGAGTTACTTGCAAATAAAATAATGCGAAAAGTGATATCTCCACAAAGCAGGTTTTTTCTTCTTTTTCGGTTTTTTGTTTTTAAAAAAGAGACAGACACTGATCCTTTCATTCACCTCTCTGTGCATTAAAACAAACTGTACTGTCAAGTCACAATTGCAAATGGAGTGGGTATATATGGGAAGTGATAAGAAGACACATTCCAAGTGCATGAAAAATAAATGCCACTCTTGAAAAATTACCTGTATTAAACCCTACACTTTTCCCAACAGCTCTGAGAGCAAGAAGTGGGAGCCCAATTTTGATTACAAGCTTCTATCTGTGTGGCAGGCAAAGGTCTTTAACCTACATTGCTGAACACAGTAGGTACACAGTATTATCAAAGTTATGCCTCATTGCAGGATTTTATCTAATTACCCGAGACATTTCAGTTCACACTATACATGCAAACAACTTTTTACGGGTGCACTCTGGCCTCAACTTTGTTAAGAGGGCCTACTGTATCAAGAGAAAAGAGAGCAAAAGGAGTGTTTGCTCAAGAGAAGTTTAAATAAGTTAAAGAACTTCAAAGCCTTATTGGCTGGTGCACACCTGAATCAGTAGAAAGAATTGTTTCACACCACATTAGAAACACCCCTCTTGCCTGTTTCAAAGGTAAAATAAGAATTCTACAAAAAATGCATGTAGCCATGTTGGTTCAATAGGTGAAACAAATCCAAGCACAACAGTTGGGTAAGAGCTTTATTAGTTCCAACTAAAAGATCACAAGTAGTGAGGTAGCCTTTGAATTCTCCCAATCTCTGTTCAAGCTGTTAATCTTTTTTTTTTTTTTTAAAGAAAGGCAGTAGTCTGCCCTTAGTAATACAGAGTGAAAGGGATGTAATGCAGATCAGTCTAAACCAGCAGTTTTCAAACTCTCTCAGAGAGTTTGAACCACTCTAAGTCCTTGCAGGAGTAGGGGGGAGGCAGCGGGGGTGGGGGAAAGGCAGTGATGTGATCCCTAGGATTGCGTTGCTCAGGGGGCTGCAGGGGCTTGGGTGTACTTACCAGAGCATACTGTAGCCTCCTGGGGGTGCAGGGAGCCCTGCATGACCGTCTGCAGGGCTCCCAGAAGCTTCAGAAGTGAAAGTGGAGCAATCCCACTCCACTTCCGGTTTTGCAGAGGTGGGGCACAATTGCTCCACTTTCACTTTCAAGTACAGCCAAGCCCCTGCAGCCCCCTGAGCAACGTAATCCTGGGGATTGCATTGCTGCCTCCTCCCTGCCCCCGCCCCTTAAGGGGGCAGAGGCCAGGGTGCTCAGGCTGTGGAGTTGCGACGCCCCAGTTTGAAAACCCCTGGTCTAAACCATACTAGATATAAAAGCAAACTGCTGAAAGTAGAGGTGACTGGGCTGACTGGATATAAGAAGCAGATGAATAAAGACCACATTTTATGCTGCTTTGATAAGAAAGCACATTGGTGAATGTTCTAGACCTGTTCTGTTTCTTGAAAATAATCTGATTTTCTTTAAAAAGTGTAAAAACATCTTTCTTTTTTAATGCTACCTATTATGGAAACATAATTTTCAGGTGCAAATAGCAACAAAGCCCTCCTATATAGTTAGTGTGAAGAGCACAGGATTCACTGCTGTGTGGCTGCATTCAATATGACAATAATGTCAGGAATTCACATTGGAGGTGCCCGTAATGTTGCCACTTCCTACACTAGCAGTAGCCTGCCCCGAAATTGGGAGAATGCCTGAAGAAATGGCATTACGGACTTCTCTAAGGGTGGTTTGAGGGTTCTCATTATCTTTGCAGACTACAAAGGAGCCACATAGCAGACAAAAGACAAAGCAACCCAGATATACATTCAAGAAATGTGGTGCTAAGCTGTGAATCTGAGCGGGACAGATGAACCATCTTGGTATTTGTTTGGTTCTTTCTGAAGACTGTCAAACAGAAAGGTGCTCATGTCCTTTATTCTAGCAAGAAAATGCTGCTGTTATACTCCAAAGGAAAATGCTTCAGTCACAAAAAACGTTTAGTGCAATTCCCACAGAAGCAGCTCTAAAATGAACAGAAACTGTATACCAGTCACACAGTAGTCTCAGACAACATGTGACACCAACCGGCAAAACAAGGTTGGCAACTGGAGGTGCTCTATGAGGTTACGTCCTCTTCCTCTTTTCCCCCTTCTGATTAATGTTAATTTAGCTGGCATACATATAGTTAGCCTTTAGAAGCTGTTTGTTATCTCTGGTTAACTATGTTTAGCAGTAATAACTATGGCTACGCTGGTTAAGATACAACACTAAACTACAATTAACACTAAGCAGGGAAGGAAAGTGGATATTTACGAAGTCAGCACTGGAAGAGCAGAAAAGGTATTGCTCAGGATGACATCAGGAATGCGACACAATATAGGGATACTGTTTACTGCTGTCCAATTTCTCTCCCCCCTGGATTGCTCCCTCCCCCCAGAACATGGAGCAAATATATGCCTATGGGCACAATCCTAACCAACATTCCAGCACTGACTTAGCCGCAGTGCAGCCCCCAAGGTAAGGTAACAAACATGCCCTTAGCTTGAGGAGGCCCCCTTGACTACCTCCCCACTGCAGGATGCAGTGCACACCATATTGGCACAGCTATGCCAGTTCTGGAAAGTTGGTTAGGATTGTGCCCTACGCCTTCTTGTGCATCAGCCTGCTGAACCATTCCTAGATTTTGGCACCTGAGTATACACAGGTATTTCCTAAGCAGTGTTTTTCAGCAGGACAGTGATTTATGGGATAATGTCTGTGAATGAAAACAAACATATGAAGTGGCCCCGAGGGAGTATACACATATTGTTTTTAAAAAACCACAATTCAAGCAAACATATTTGGCTTATAGATGGTTCTGAAAAGAAAAAGATTAAGGTAAGCACACAAATCTGATTATTCTGTTAGCCGGAAATTTTTTCTTAAGCCTTTTCCTAGAAAGACATACAGCTTCAAATGTGTTCTACCACTGCCTTAGACAGATACAATTTTGAATGCATTTAAAAAGTAGGAGAAAAGTACAGAAGAAAGGAGGACCAAAAAGTAGGTATTTTTTCTAATATCAATTAATCCAGCTCTGATTAGCAGTTGGCTAAAATTTAGTTGAAGTCTAAGTTCAATTGTAGTAAGCATTATATTTTATTTTTATTTATACATGCTCTCTTCTTCAAATAAGATACACAGCGGTGCACAGCATGAAATAAAAATATTTTAAAAACAGTTTAGACAATGCCCTTTGGGGAGATAATGCAGGGTACAAATTTAGTCAATAAAATTAAAAAAGGAAAAAAGAAAAAAGGTAATGCTAACTCAGAGTCTTCATGAATTGCTAGCCAGAAAGAAAAAAAACAAAAAGGGTTTTACTGAGCATCTGAAAATGGCATATTAGGCCATGCATCTTGGTAGAGCATTTCAAAGTTCTGGTGCCACAACAGAGATGTTCTACCCACAGACTGAATATTATGTGGACAAAGGATTCTTTGCAGAGTCTTCTGTCCAGATCTTAATATTGAAAATGGATGTAGCCTTCTGTTTACTATGAAGCTTTATGCATTTCAGGTTTCATCATCCTCTGCAAAACGATTTGTTGCAGCAAAGGTCAACAGTCATCTGTCAAACCTTACTGAGGTTCCAGTAGGAACCACATAAGTGAACAGTGTACAATAGGGATTGATGAATGACGACATGTGTCTTTGGAGTTCTAAACCCTTTTGGCTAACTCCACCATTTTGGGAGACACCATGGTATTCAAGGCACTTTATGGACTCAACAGTAAAAAAAGTGGGCAGAGCATCCTGCCAAAATCAGGTAGAAGCGCACAAGTGACAGTATGAGCACATCCACTGTTGGAAATTGAATTCTACTATGGGACCATATCAGAGAGAACTGCTGTGTTGACAAGATGGATGATGCAATTATTGCAATATGCCAAGAATGTAATTCTGTTTAGGATCTCTTTTAGATTATAGATACTATGGGGGAAAAAATACTGCTTTGAGAGCCACACCCAAATAGGATAGCATCTTGATTTGGAATACGTGACAAACCACACTTTAACAATCTGTCCATCTCACAACAAAGTGTAAATAGAGATTGTTGGCAGACTATTAATTAGCCATTTTTTATAATGCTACCTGTGAAATTCAGAATACTGAAGCTTCTCTTTTCCTCTTCTCCCAAAGAAATGGACAAGCAACATGGTATTGATGTCAGAAGCCTCCAATTCTGTTTCCTGAAAAAACACACAGCTATACTAAATCATAATATTCCCAGAGTGGTTTGGAATTTAGTTATTCTTCTTGGAGCTTACAAACAATGAAAAGCCCACAGTAAAGATTGAACTTTTCCATTTGTGGACTACTACGCAACATACAATTTGAATTTCAAATGAAGGAACAAGGTATTCAGACAGCAATCAAGAAATGAATCAGTGTTGTAACTGGAAGCAAAACCCTGAACGTACAGTAACACATGTGGTATATTTTTATGGGACAGGAAGCACTTCCCTTCAAGATGATTTATGAAAGTGACTGTGGACTTTGGGTAGGATCCAATAAGCTACTTTATTCACACCCAAAATAATTTCAAGACATTTGTTGTGCAGTACACGTAGCTGCTGTTCAGGAAACACATGTCCAAACCTCTGTTGCATACATGGAACTAGCTGCGCAGTTATGTAAACATAGGCATACGTAGCAGTCAGCATATTCAGAACAAGCAACATCAATATAACGGGGCCCCCATATCCACGTTTTCACTTATCTGCAGATCAGGTCTGTGGGGGCCCCACGCACATGCCCCCACTGGAGGCAAGGGAAGCTTTGCTCTCCTCACTTCTGGAGGATCTTCAGAGACGAGCAGAGGCCGCACGCATCTGCCTGCAACTTCTGCTGAGCTCAGGATAACAACTATAGGCCAAAAAACCCAGCTCCCCTCACCACCGGAGGATGGGGGGACATTCCCTTGTATCCACAGTGCCACTTAACTGCAGGTGTTCCAGAACAGAACCCCCACGGATACAGGGATATGCCTGTATTATAGGAAATATGATAGTAGACATTTAAAAATGTATCCCTTTGGGTCCAAAGGTACCTTTTGCCAGAAAAAAGACCAGCGCAGGCCGGTGCTGGGCTAGAGCAGGGTGGTGGTCCAGGTTCCACGGCTTGGTGGTTTCCCGGACCGCCGGGCTGCAGAACGGGAGGCGGGGGTGTGGGGGAGGTGTGCTGAGAGGTGAGCAGGAGGAGGATCCACGGAGCTGAGCTCTGCAGGATCCAGGGCACTCGTGGAGGGCTGCGCGCCCTACATGAGAGCCTTTACTCAGTGAGTAGCCCCACTGCTGGGCTGCTTACCTTACTCAGGGGAAGGGAACGTTTGTCCCCTTCTTCTGAGGAACCTCCTGCGGTAGCGTGGGACACGCAGGATTTGGTGGGATCCCTTTTTGGTGCCGCCGAGCCTGGGCACTCCGGTCAGCTCAGGATTGGGCTGCCCCTTTTCAGTTATATCTTACCCCACTGACACATATATTTCTGGATTACAGAAGGAGCCAAAGGAGAATGGATATTTATCATACTTTTTTTTGGTCTTTTATAAAGACAAATTTTGAGACTTGGTGTGGGTAGTAATTAGAGATATGGGTGGTTACCATTAGCCAACGGACCCACTAGTTGCTATGTTCAGTTAATAAATCTTTGGTTCTATTAGAGGCCACCAATATTACTGTTCATTTAGGAACTGCAGCTAGGATGGCGATATATCGTATCGTATTTTTTTCAGAAGAAAAGAAACCCTCCTTGATTAAGGGAATGATTAGGTAGCATTTGGAACATGATGTATATGACTAAAGTGGGCTATCATCAGGGTAAAGAAAGGGAGGGTAAACAAAGGGAGGCAAGTGGTTGCAAGTGGGGATTATTTAGAATGACCTAGAACTATAAGTTCCAAGATGCCATTTACTTCATATGGAAATGCTTATACTCAGTGCTTATACTCAGAGGGAGTTTTCAAAGCTGATAATCAAATTAAACGAAATTTATATTATTTGATGTAGTAGTTCTGGAGTTGAACTTCGACCTGGAAGATCCAGGTTCCAATCCCCACTCAGCCATGAATCTTCCTGGGTGAGTTCCTGACCTTGAGTCAGTTACTATCTCTACACCTCTCACAGGGTTGTTATGAGGACAAAAGGAGGGAAGGAACTATGTACACCACTCTGAGTTCCTTGGAGGAAGGGTGGTATAAAAATGTGAAATATTAAAATAAACTATCTTTATAAATAAAAACTGGAGTTCAATTTGTGAGCATGGGGATATTTCTTCAAATTCTTTTTGTACATACATGTGTATACTAAATACACAGGGTGAACCAAAAGTAGGTGGACAGTAAATGATAACATTTATTTTGAGATTACATATACAGTTATATTTACTAATACAATTTAATATATTATAACACAAACGCTATAGTTATAATGAACACCATCATTATAGTATAACCTTAACACAAACCCTATTCCACCTACTGTCCACTTGCTTTTGGTTCACCCTGTATATTAAATAAACAACCAAATTATTAGAAAAATCTCAGGTTTGTTTGAGAAGGAAGGCAGAAGATAAATAGTACAAAACCAGCTATCCAAAACCCCTGGGGGCTGGAGAATAAGAATAGGCCCTCAGTTTGGCTGTACTTGTCGTAAGAGGCGACTAAACAGCCACCGGTAGATGAGACTCATTAGCCTGGGAAGGCAGCTCATCTGTGAGAAGGAAAACTCTGATCCCAAACCTCCACTGCCTTGTGGCTACATCCAGTTATGGAAAAGGCTTCAGGAGTCAACCTCGAGGCAAAATTCGGAGCCCTTTCCAGTTTCTGGTCTGGAGGACGATAGTACGCCCCCAGTATTACATTGCTCCTCAGGCCTGGTAATTTAACCCACAGAGATTCTATGGTGGAGTTGGACCCACCTTCCATCTCTACTTTGCTGGATTCTATCCCTTCCTTAACATAAACAGGGCAGGAGGTCTGGTCTAGAGGGTAGAGCCTCCATTTGCCTGAAGATTAACATCCACAAGGTCGCCAGTTCGAGGCCACCGGCACCGTGCGACCTTGAAGCAGCTGGCAAGCTGCAGCTGAGCTGTTCCATCTGCTCGGAGCGTGGGAGGATGGAGGCCAGAATGTTAAACCAGATCGGAGTGTAACATCTTGAATGTAGTGGTTCTTGACTTCTTTCAATTTGTAAAAATCCCTGTGTGGATTTAATAAGCCTGCCTATGTAAACCGCCTTGAATAAAGTCTTGAATAAAGACCAAGAAAGGCGGTATATAAATACTGTATATTATTATATTATTATTATAAACGGACACCCCACCTCCAACACGCCCCTCCCTGTCTCTCCAGAAGAGTTTATAGCCCAGGATTGCGGTATCCCACTGATTCTCCGCATTCCACCAGGTTTCCATTATGCCCACTATGTCATCCCTGCTGAAGTCCTAAAGTGCTGCAAAGAGATCATTGTCACTGAGCTGCATGAAATCCTCTGTCTCTGATGGAGGGAAGGTGGAGTACCTCAAGACATGAGGGATGTAAACATCATCACGCTGTACAAGAACAAAGGCGACAGGGGTGACTGCAATAACTACCATGGCATCTCTCTCCTTAGCGCTGTAGGAAAGTTGTTTGCCCGAGTTGCACTAAAGAGGCTCCAGGTACTTGCAGAGAGCGTTTATCCAGAATCACAGTGCAGATTCCGAGCCAACAGGTCCACCACTGATATGGTATTCTCCCTTAGACAACTGCAGGAGAAATGCAGGGAACAGCGACAGCCACTCTTTATAGCCTTCATAGATCTCACGAAGGCCTTCGACCTGGTCAGCAGGGATGGCCTCTTCAAGATTCTCCCCAAGATTGGATGTCCACCCAGGCTCCTCAGCATCATCAGATCCTTCCACAAGGACATGAAGGGCACTGTTGCCTTCGATGGCTCCACATCAGACCCCTTTGACATCCAAAGCGGCGTGAAGCAGGGCTGTGTTCTTGCACCAACCTTGTTTGGGATTTTCTTCGCTGTCCTGCTGAAGCATGCCTTTGGAACCGCAACAGAAGGCATCTATCTCTGGACCAGATCAGACGGAAAGCTCTTCAACCTCTCCAGACTGAGAGCAAAGTCCAAAGTCCAGCTGAAATGTCTGCGTGACTTCCTCTTTGCCGACGATGCAGCTGTCACTACCCACTCTGCCAAAGATCTCCAGCAGCTCATGGATCATTTTAGCAAGGCCTGCCAAGATTTTAGACTGACGATCAGCCTGAAGAAAACACTGGTCATGGTTCAGGATGTGGACTCACCTCCCTGCATTACAATCTCTGCGCATGAACTGGAGGTTGTCAATGACTTTGTGTACCTTGGCTCAACGATCTCTAACACTCTTTCTCTCGATACCGAGCTAAACAAACGCATCGGTAAAGCAGCTACCACGTTTTCCAGACTCACAAAGAGAGTCTGGACCAACAAGAAGCTGATGGAACATACCAAGATCCAGGTCTACAGAGCTTGCGTCCTGAGTACACTTCTGTACTGCAGCGAGTCATGGACTCTCCGCTCACAACAGGAGAGGAAACTGAATGCTTTCCACATGCGCTGCCTCCGGCACATTCTCGGCATCACCTGGCAGGACAAAGTTCCAAACAACACAGTCCTGGAACGTGCTGGAATCCCTAGCATGTATGCACTGCTGAAACAAAGACGCCTGCGTTGGCTCGGTCATGTTGTGAGAATGGATGATGGCTGGATCCCAAAGGATCTCCTCTATGGAGAACTTGTGCAAGGAAAGCGCCCTACAGGTAGACCACAGCTTCGATACAAGGACATCTGCAAGAGGGATCTGAAGGCCTTAGGAGTGGACCTCAACAAGTGGGAAACCCTGGCCTCTGAGCGTCCCGCTTGGAGGCAGGCTGTGCATCATGGCCTTTCCCAGTTTGAAGAGACACTTGGCCAACAGTCTGAGGCTAAGAGGCAAAGAAGGAAGGCCCATAGCCAGGGAGACAGACCAGGGACAGACTGCACTTGCTCCCGTTGTGGAAGGGATTGTCACTCCCGAACTGGCCTTTTCAGCCACACTAGATGCTGTTCCAAAACCACCTTTCAGAGCACGATACCATAGTCTCTCGAGACTGAAGGTTGCCAACACTATGTCAATGTTTTCCCTAGTTACCAGACATTTCTGTTCTCCCATCTTTGCTTGGAGACTTCGGGCAGTTGCATAAAAGCATTTGTACATGGAATGCCCCAGAATGGGCTGCTTATTAGCTCTAGCTTTATCCCTGCATCCTCTCATTGTGCCAAACCGTCTATCACATCCCATCCCATCATGCTACCATTCCCAGTCTCTTCTCCTACTCTGTCTTTGCCTTGTTCTCTAACCTCCCCACCCTTGTTCCATAGGGAGGAGGAGTCCCGAACCGGATGCCCCTCGGCTCCTGTCAGCCTTCCCCCAGGATGCATGCCTGTCCAACTCTGCGTAGGACTCGACTAATACATTAATTTCAGTGGGTTTAAGTAAACCTAGCTTTGAATGGGATCAGGTTTTATGTTTCTTTTTTTCCCGAAGAGTGACCAAACAATTGAGTATATGCTACATAATTGAACTTTCCTGCCTAAAAAAATAGTCTACAGAAAAACAAAGGAAGTATTTCACATAACTCAACTATTTCAGCCTTTCAAAAGGCTAAAACTACACAAAGTGCTAGATTTCTATGTTTTGTATTTCTTTCACCACTTAGCCTAAGTGGCATGTCTTTGAACACAGCAACACACTAAACAACATGGACTCCACATGGATTTCAACAGTACTATTCTTATGACATCTAAATAGCTTCTGCTTCTATTGTTCTACTGAAGAGGCAAGATGAAAGACAACAATCTATTTGTAAGATGTAATACTAATAATTATTTAGCTGTCAGTATTAGCAACATCAGTTCAGTGTATTTCATTATTAACTGCATGAGTAGCACAACACATTTTATTGCTCAGGAGCATTCCTTGTTTCTTTTCCATGGTGCTTTTCACGAAAGCTAATTTTAAACTATTAAAAATTACATATTTGTCTATAGCAATTATATTCAAACATTTAACTTGATTCTATGCATATTTTCTTGGCTGTAAGTCCCCAACAAGTTCAGAAATGCACAGTATTGCAGCTTTAATATTTAAATTGATGTACTAAAAAGTCAAGTTAGAAAGACATTTATAAAATAACTTCAAAGGATACTTAAAATGAACTATTCAGTACTAATAGTGCCATATATGTGGCATGTCTGAAATAATGCTTCCAATGTTTGAGGGGGTGGAATGAGCCTCACAGTCAAAGGTATTTATTGATTTCTTGGTGGGGATTTTATGGATTGATTTTAACATGGAAGCAGTGGGACCCTTTCTGTATTGGGATGCCCCCAAGACATGATGTATATCCAAGGTGCCTAGGTAGTGCTGTGGTTGCTCTTTGATCAAGTCAGCTAAGCAGAAGTTTAAAGAGCATTTTCAATACATACTTATGAACTTAAAATCATGTAACTTCATATTAAGCCAATGCAATGGCTTGGATCCAAAAAAAGCCTCCGGAAGGAAAAAATAATTCTGTGAACACTTGTGCTAATGGAAGATTTATCATCATGCAGATCCACACTACACTGGGGTTTGATTACAACATGAGAAACATGATGAATATATGAACTCTAATAAACCCGGCAGAGATTTTTGTAGTCTTGCACAAGGGCTTGCACAGACAGAGGAACTATAAGAGATTTAGGGTGATCACCTTTCTCATACAACAGCAAAAAAGTGTTTTTGTATGTGCCCAGTCAGAAGCAGCTTTTCTGTGACAGGATGAGCAGAAGGGCACCTGTCAATCCAAGTAAATGTATTTTGCTGGAAAACCCAAAAGATGAAATAAAACCATTTAGAATTCTTTCTGTTTTAGAAATGCAAAAAAAAGGTAAGTGGAGAAGGCATTTTCATTTAAATACCAGATCAGACACAGGTGCATTCAGCTACAAGTTGTATGAAAATCAAGCAGAAAAACCAAAAACAGTTCATTTGTACCATAATAATCTATTAAAAGGAAAATATTTTATCTGAACGAGTCCTACCTGAGACAGTGTTTCATCTCCTGAAGCTGCTTTCAACTCATCTTGCTTCCCAATAATTTTCTGAAACTTAGAACAAAAGCGGTACTTTATTTTTCCTATCTACCACCTTCTTATAATCAGGATAAAAACCACGCTCTTTCATATAAAACATGTGTTTGGAAAAATATATGTACTAATAAGCAAACTCAGGTAGTTGAGGGTCTATCAGCCTTTATGCAAAACAAGGTTTTCACATACTTGGTAGACTCCCTATGTATGCAGAAATAGATACATCTGAAAATTAAAAGGAAGAAAACCCAGAGTCTGGGGTTCCCAGGAGCCACAGAATGTTGGGTATCAGCTGGAAAAAGCAGTAGAACTGTGACAGAACAGGGAGAGGGACTTGGCCTACTTGAGTCAATTGACTGTTAACACTGGAAATGCAATACTTAATTGCAGATCCCTCTTGTATATATTTGATGTTAACGGATATCAGCTTCTCTCAAGGCATCTTACCAAAGCCTCTACAGAGAAAACTCTTCCATGTATGAATTAAATATGAAATTACAATGCAGGATCTCTTACAACTCAACATAATTGCTTTTCACTTTGTGTGCATACATGGTGCCACTACGTGGCAAATTGTAGCTTCAGTTTTATTTTCTTTTATTTAAACAGTTTTATTTTGTTGCAAAATTCAGTTTTTAAAATAGCTGTAGCAGTAACTATCAGAGAGCTGTGGCTATGAATATGAGATGTGAGCCAGGAAGTCCCTGACTTAAAACCTTCTTCAGCCATGAGTTCATACAGGCTGCAATTCTAGACACACTCACCTGGGAGTAAATCCCTTGAAACTCAGTAGGACTTACTTCTGACATTAATAGGATTGCACTGTTAGTGGCTTTATGCAAGCCGTTTTCCTTCCACTTCAGCCTTGCCATCTAAAGTGTAGAATACCACCAATGCACCTTAGAAGGCTCAGGTTGCAATCCTATACAGTCATCTGTGAGGAAGGCCTAGTGAACATAGCAGGGCCTGCTTCTTAGGGTGTACAGGAGTGCATGATCAGTGGCAAATTTTGTGACTTGCATGAAGAAGGCCCCAAGTTCAAGCCCTGGCAGCTCCACTTAGAAGATATCAGGCAGCAGGGTTGGGAAAGGCCTCTGCCTGAAATCATGGAAAGCTGCAGCTAGTCAGAATAGACAGGAATGAAATAGACAGCACAATGATCAGAAAGCATAAAGGAGTTCCTAAGGTGGTTGTAAGGATTATGAGACAATGTATAAAGCACTCTGAACACTGTAAATATGAATTTTTTTTTTAAAGTTAATGACCTGGTTATTTTGTACTGTACTGTTCTTTACTGGATTAAGGCTCAAAATGCAGTCTTAAGGGCAAACATCCATTTACAGTTTATTATAAGTGGAGATGGGATTTTTCTGTAGTAACAAAATAAAAATAACACTGCTTTCTTCACTTTTCATTTTTGTTAAAAAAAGATAAACTCAAAAATCTGAAAAAATAAAACCACATATTCTCTAACACCTCTACATACATGTGGCTGCATCTGCTGACACTATACCGCCTATATCACCTACCCAGTACCCTTTTAAAGCATTTATAATTTATAAAACTGCACTCTTGGAATAAAAACACATAACACCACTTTCTGCACTTCTCATTTTAGCCAAAAAATGAAATCTGTGAAAAAATAAAACCAAAAAAAGCACACCTCTAATTATAAATCTCTAGCAAATCATTCAGCACTCCCTGCAGCAAGCTCTTCTTTGTGAATCATTTATATTTACTCAAGAATCTCTTCTGCAGTCAGGATTCTAATAAGAGATTTAACACAGCACACTGCAAAGCTCACCTACCTTTCAGAGATGTTACCACCAGTCCTCAATGGACAGCAAAAATAAAAGAACAAGGAACTTATAATATAATAATATAATATATAATAATAATAATATACAGTATTTATATACCGCCTTTCTTGGTCTTTATTCAAGACTTTATTCAAGGCGGTTTACACAGGCAGGCTTATTAAATCCACGCAGGGATTTTTACAAATTGAAAGAAGGTTCTCTCTTTCAAGAACCACCACATTCAAGCTGTTACACTCCGATCTGGTTTAACATTCTGGCCTCCATCCTCCCACGCTCCGAGCAGATGGAACAGCTCAGCTGCAGCTTGCCAGCTGCTTCAAGGTCGCACGGTGCCGGTGGCCTCGAACTGGCGACCTTGTGGATGTTAATCTTCAGGCAAATGGAGGCTCTACCCTCTAGACCAGACCTCCTGCCCAACTTATTACTCATGACAACAGTGTGGATAGAGACAGAAAACAGAGGATTTAGAGTTGCTTAAGAAAGGTGCTTTTAAAAGGATGTTTATCATTGTGAGACAAGTAGCTCATAGCACATTGTCTTTTGAACTTTCCTTCTGAATAGAAATAGAACATGCTTCTAAAGCCTCTTGCTTCATTATCCTTGGTCCTCATCTCTGAGACCT
Organism: Tiliqua scincoides; assembly: GCF_035046505.1. Taxonomy (NCBI): domain Eukaryota; kingdom Metazoa; phylum Chordata; class Lepidosauria; order Squamata; family Scincidae; genus Tiliqua; species Tiliqua scincoides. Next base: position 23,025,666 of record NC_089823.1, read on the forward strand.
GATGACAAAGTTTGGATAGGATCATAGTGGTAGCATTCCCTGAACAGTCTACATATGGCCCTGTCTGGGAATTTTAGAGAAGAGTGGCAAATATGGAAACTCAACAGTGAATACCACTATGGGTGCTCAACAGTATGGATCTCTCATGAATTTTTTACTCACGTGTGTGTCAATATATATTGATTCCCATCACCACCACCACAAAAGTCAGAGAACTTATAACAAACCTCTGGCACAAACATGCAATACTAAAGCACTGCTTATAACCATGCATAGTGGTAAAAGGAAGGAGGAGGGTAGCCTTGTCATATCTTCTTAGTTATGTTCATATATTTACATTTGAAATCTGATATATGGTTCAGTAAACATACTTGAGACAACTCAGAGCTTTAATGAAAAAACTGCAGATGGTTTTATTTTCCTTAGTTGTTCTAGCAAGGCATGTTGTCTTGTGCACAATACCATCACAAAGCAGATGAAAACCACACATCCTTGAAGTTGCTGCACCTTTCATTTAACATACTTATTTCAACAAAGAAACAATGATTTTAAAATACTGGCATCCTTACCTTAAAAAATTCCTTTTTCTCTACTTGTTCATTCCCATCTGCATCCAGCATTTTAAAAGCAATATGAAATCCAGTCTGTGGTTCTGTAGTGAAACACAATACACAGATTTGTTCAGAAACATTATACACATATGATAATACTACCTGCTACTCTAGGTCCCCATAACTAGACCGAGTCACATAGAATCAGGGTGTCCATATGTAACTATACATGCATGTAACAAAGTGTTCGGAAACCACTTCTACACTCAGACACTGAAGAAGTGCAAAGCACCTAAAGTGTTAAACCTTGGTCTCATAAAGCCAATATTAAACCACCACAATCTACATAGGGTCTGTCTAAGAACAGAAACAAGTTTCTCCCACTTCAGTGAAAATAGGTAATTTTTTCAGTAATTTCAAGAAAAATAGCTACACTGATGTTTCAGCCATACATCAATCTGTTTCAATGTCAATCTGTTGACAAGTACTCAATACCTTATCTTCCCTTCCCATGTTTCCATAGCAACCTTTAAGAGCTCCAAAAATTCTAATCCTGCTCCCCTCCACTCCAGTTGAAAACATACTGGAATTGCCATTTACAATGTTGGTGACCCTGTGCACATACACAGCTCTGACTCTGGTCATTCCTGCTGTCTCTATACTAAACAATCTGGAATTACACATGTTTGGTGTGAAGTACCTTGCCTCTGTAGGGGTTATGACTAGATTTTCAACCAAATATCTACAATTCTGAAGTGATTGACATACACCAACTAATCAACTGGTGAATACATAACTATTGCATAAATAGCACAACACAGGATTGAACAAGCCATGCAGTTTGGGGTATTTTCTCTCTTTTTTATTTTTTTCCCTTTTAAAATAACAGCTATAGATGGCAGTCCAATTTGCCAAGGAGTACATGGTAATTAGCCCATTAGTTCTGCTCTAAAAATTGATTCATTCACTAGTTATTTGTCCCAAAAGATGCCTTTGCATGCAGCAAATTGCAGTTTCAGGAGTAAAAGAATGGGTGGATGGGTAATGATAGACAAGAAATGTTCAGTAGGAAAATAGTACATAAGGAAATAATTAAATACCCTCTACTATGCCATAGTCAAGATCCAAAATACACTCCTGCAGGTGCTATTTTAAAAGGAAAAACATCCCCAAAGTAAGCAATGATGTGCTGAACATCACATCTAGTTTGGCCCAGAGAACACTAATAACTTGGGAGGGAAACCCCGTCATAACTGAGGTTGACAACTGATTTCGTCCCAGTTGAATGTTCCATTCTAAGCACTTTACCAAGTATTCTTCGAGTCACTAGTAATGTGTGTGTAGTCTGTAACATTGTTAGAGCATAAAAGCGGAATGATTTATTCTGAAGTGATGCATACCATCTGTTGCAACATGCTGATAAGAAGGTAGCCCCACGTAATACATAGGAGCTAAAGCTGCTCCTACAGCTCACAAGATGACACACTTATCTGATATGATGCAACTCCAATGGAATGTATTTATAAAGCAAGAGGTTCAAAGAACAGCTCGATGCACTTGTATTTAATTACAGAAACGATAACTCTTAACATGTTTGTGGAAGTTACATTCAGGTGCTTTACACACACATACTTTACACACAAAGCATTTACTTCCTGAAACTACTAATCCCCTAAAAAATGGCTATTTCAGAATGCAATCTGAGATGGACATACAAAGTCAAATCTACCTTCGCAGAAACTACACAACTCTAGCAGGGTCCCTGCTGTTGAAGCTTCCCCTTCATAGTAGGGAATGCTTCAATCTGTGAATTCAGGAATGCTTCTCTGAGAAAACGAAGCAAGAGTTTAGAGCAGGAATGGTAAGAAAACAAAAATGAACTAGTCAGTCAATTCCTCTTTTCTTAGACAATATAGGGCAATCTGTCCTTTTCTGGTAACAGGTAGTGCCCTTAAACCGATGATGACATCAACCAAGAGTAGCGATTCCTACCTTCTCCAGAATGAAGAGAGAGGCTTCCCTAGAGATTTCTGTTTCAAATCCAGCTCATAATATGTTGACAGGGTTATATCAAGAAGCGGGGAGGAGGAAGAAACTTTAGGTTGGCTACTGGGCCTGTTGCAACCACCCACTAAGGGTTGGCGAGACCCATTATGGCTCACACTAGAGCACAGAAAATATTTTCCTTCCTAGCCTAGTTAGAATCACTAGGAGAGAATAAACAGGCTCTGAAAAGATGGAAAGGCTACACTTTAGTAACAAGAACACCAAAGAACGCTGCCTTCTGCCACTGAGACACAGAGTCTGGGCAAGGTGGGAGGCTCACCATCAGACAATGCTATTGGTTGAGGATCCTGCTTACTACCAGAAAGAGATGTATTCCCAAAGGATGAAACAGCCCTGTTACCACTAAAGTGGTAATAATTTAGAGATTCTTAAGCAAAACTGCAGCTGAGAGTCTGGAGAAGTGATTTTCAACCTTTTTCGTCTCACGGCACACTCACAAGGCACTAGTATTGTCAAAGGTCCACCATCAGTTTTTTGACAATTGACAAGGCACACCATACTGTTGGTGGGGGGCTCACATCCCCCAATGGCCCTACTAATAAATGAACCTCTCCCAAACTCCCATGGCATACCTGCAGACCATTCACGGCACACCAGTGTGCCACAGCCCAATGGCTGAAAATGGCTGGTCTGGAAGCATATGAAACCAAGCAGATCTGAACACCTACTAAGTCCAGGTCTGAACCCAGAAGGGGGACTAACCAGGAACAGCATCATAAAAAAAATACACCATTAAACACTCCTCCAACCTGTGAAGAAAAAAAACTAGACCACACTCCTTAACAGCCATGTAATCTCTGTATTACTTTCAGGGTGATCCAAGTAGCCATAAACCCTTAGGGTCACTCAGTACCCCGAGACCAGTTGCCAAATAGCTCTTAAACCGCAGAGCTTCCAATCCTGATAGCCAAGTCAAATTTGGGGAACCCTCTCCTGAGTCGTACCCCAGCCCCCCAGGGTACACCACAGACACACTGGATTGCCTCCCACAACCAGTCACTGTGACTTCTCCAATCCCAATAATCCAGTCAGTTGTAATAAGTAGGATTTATTGAATAAATGTTTAAAGCATAGTTATACAGACAGCACTGCATCAGTCAAAAGTTTAGGAATTTAGAGAAGAGCACACCAATACAATACAACACCCAGCCTAATAAAACAATAATAACTAACTCTTAACTCTAACTATCACTCACCAAAGCTTTCCAAAGTCCAATCTGACCCATCTTGCTGCAGACAAGTTGGGTCGCTCTTGCCAGAGTGGTCAAAGGTCTCAGGCCTCCTCAGCCAGAGACAAAGCTAGAACAAAAAAAAACTCTTCTCCCTCACTTTTATAGATCTCCTGACCCATCCACCAATCAGAACTCGGTTCCAGTCGAACATTCTAGGGGTGGACGTGCCACAAGCCTTCTTACTCATGGTGGAATCCCCCCTCCCAACCCAAGGCGTTCACAGCTGAACCCTGTTGTTAATCAAGTTGGCCTTGAAGCCCACTTGGTACAATATCAGAGGGCCCGGTGAAACAGCCTCCTCCACAGTTCTCCCAGGCCTGGTATGCACTAATTGGAAGTTGGATACAGCTGGAGCCCTACACTTGGGCCTAACGACATGGCTACAAGCAGACACTTTCCTTGTTCAGATGTTACATGGCCATTGAATTTTCCCTTTTTTGTCACATCTCTGGGGGAAAAGGAAGTTACATGACTAGTAGCAAAGAAAAACACTTTCATCTTGTCCCCACCATGGTCACTCTACCGATGAACTTGTTGTCAGGAAAAAAGTGCAAGAAAGCTGCACACTCAGCTGGATAGAGAGGGCTAAGCGCTAAAGCCTAGCAACTAAGACATGTTGAACTGGAGAAAGGCAATAATAAAATTTCTAAAGAGAGATGCTGAGGCTCAGTTCTGTCTAGAAGGACACTTAATATTGAGGGAATTCCTCTAGAAAAAGGAAAGCACAGCTACTGAGGTTTGAACAATCTAGTACTTCTGGACATACACTTCCAAACTAGGAACTATAAAGGATGGATTGAAATGAGAAACCTGTTAGATACAGATGGAGATACTAGCATCTGCTGAGATTTTCTTTCAAAATGATATATATGATAACTTAAAGCAGGGGTGCCCAAACCCCGGCCCTGGGGCCACTTGCAGCCCTCAAGGCCTCTCAATGAGGCCCTCAGGGAGCTCCCAGGCTCTGATGAGCCTCTGGACCTCTGGAGATTTGTTGGAGCCCGCACTGGCCAAATGCAACTGCTCTCAGCATGAGGGTGACTGTTTGACCTCTCGCGTGAGCTGGGGGATGAGGGCTCCCTCCACTGCTTGCTGTTTCACATCTGTGATGCAGTAGCGACAACAAAGGAAAGGCCAGCCTTGCTTTGTGCAAGGCCTTTTATAGGCATTGAGCTATTGCAACACCTTCATTCATTCATATAAGTTCATATTTAATATATTCATTTATATAAATTTATGTAAATTTATTCAAATTTGAAATGTAAATTAATTCTTTTTTCCCCAGCCCCTGACACAGTGTCAGAGACATGATGTGGCCCTCCTGCCAAAAACTTTAGACACCTCTGACTTAAAGCATTAGGAGCATGGATTTTCCTTCATATACAAAGGTTCCTTTGTTTCTGGCATTCAGTCAGTTTGAAGTACCAAGGAAATAATGTCATTCTGTCTTCTGGAAGAGAGTGGGAAGAAACTGGCTTTGATGCCACAAAGTTTCCTCCTTTTTCAGTGCATCAGCATTGGCTAACTTACAGCATAAACCCGACCAATGATAGACACACTGTCATTTACCAAGCAACATCCGCAGAAGGACTGTACAGTATTCACCAAATATATATTCAAATTCTTTAGACTTGCTTGGTTGAAGATGACCTTACAAAGCACCCACCAGAATCAAAAAGAGATGGAAACTACAGGATACAAATATGTGTAGGCACACAGATATTTACAGGACATAAAACATGACTCCACTGAAAACAATAGAAATGAGTGTTCACGCCAAAGTAACACTAAGGATTTTATTGCAAGACTTCAGCATTACTACCCACCTGAGAATAATCATGGAGTAAAAAAAAGCACCCCAAAACTCACCTCAGGAGGTGGCACAAGTCCAAGGAGACCCACTGGGGCTGCAGTGACTTACCCGGGGGTAAGGGGAAGAGTTTGCCTTACCTCCGGTTGAGCCACTTTGGGGCCTATCTTGCGCTAGACACAGTGAAGGCCTCCTGGCCTGCCTGTTCCAGTGCAAGATAGGATTGCGCTGTAACACTATAATAAAAAACAATACAATCAATAAATACAACAGAAACATTGGGAGCACACACCATAAAAGGATATGCTCAGCAACTGACTAAACAAAAAGAAAAGTCTACCCCAGAAAGGCAACAAAGAGGGGTCAGTACTGAGCTCTAAAGGAAAGGAGTTCCAGAGTTGCAAAACTGATAGAGTGAAGGCTTACTTGTTGCCACTAACCTAATTTCAGCTAATGGTGGCACACATAGAATGGCCACCCCAATGATCTCAGGAGAAATGTTGTTTCATATGATAGGAGGTGGTTCTTCAGGTACCATAGTCTTAAGCTATAAAGGGTTTAAAGGGCAAAACCTGCACTTTGAATTGGGTCTAGAAATGAATAAGCAGCCACAGGAACAACAATGCAATAGAGCCAAATTGCTGCACTCCCATGTTGATGTGGGCTGCCACATTCTGCACTAATTACAATTTCAAGATGATTTCAAGGGCAGCCCTACTCAGAGGGCATTACAACAATTCAGTCTATGACACCAATGCATGGATCACTGTGGTCAGGTCTGATTTATAGCACAATCCTAACCAGGCCAGGCAGCAGCAGAACACGTGCCCTACTGCCACTGACTGCTATAAAATGGTCAGCACCAGCCATAAAAGGCACTCCAGGAGTGTATAAACTTGCGGGCTGCTGCAGTGCTGGTGGGAGAGCAGGGGCCTTCCCGCATGGTCCAGTGCAGCAGGAAAATCCCACTGATAGAGGTAAAGTAGTGGGGAATGCAGGACAGGATGTTGCAGGAGGAAAAGAGGTGTCAGTGGGGGCAGGGAAGGGTGAATCTGGTCCAGAAAGGGGAGGGTTGGCAGCAGTGGTGGCCACCAAATTCTAACCCCCTTCCAGATCGGATCCTGCTGCAATTCATTAGCATAGGTCTGAGTAGACCCCTCTCCCACACTGTGAAGGCTTACCCCCTCCCCCGAGTAAGGGAATGATTGTGGAGCTCACCACAACTCCCCCCCCCCAATAGGACGCAGCAGTAGACAATTTGGTGCTGCTGCATTGGCAGAGGGTGGGGTGGGGGAGGAAGAATAGGACTGGGTTATAAGACCCGAATCCTAACCAACTTTCCAGCACTGGCATAGCTATGCCAATGGGACATGTGCAGCATCCTGCAGTTGGGTGGCACTCATGGAGGCCTCCTCAAAACAAGGGAATGTTTGTTCCCTTATCTCGGAGCTGCATTGCCCTTATGTCAGTGCTGGGCAGTAGATTAGGATTGTGCCCTAAGTCAGGTAAAGCATCAGTTGGTGCAGGAACCTAAGCCCACCACTGCAGCCTGGTTATATAAAAGATGTGAAGAATTCCCAGGGGACATGAAAACTATGAACCTGCTCCTGCAGATGGAATCCAACGCCTGCATCGTACTTCTCCAAACCAAGAGGACCCCTGTTTTGTCCAGATTTAAATTCCAATTTGTTAATTCTCAACGTGTCTACTACCACCCCCAGACAGCACTCAAGGGAGGTCCACAGCTTCCCAGGAATTAGATGATACAGAGTTGGAGCTGGATGTCATTTGCATATTAGTGATATCCCAAAACCCCAGATGGTCTTCTCTAGCAGTTTCATGCAGATGTTGAACATAGGGGACAAGATGGAACACTGTGGTACCCCAGAGTGCTGAGTGCTGAACAGGAATCCCCCAATACCATCTTCTGGAATTTGTTGACCAGGAAGGATGGGAACCACTGTAAAAATGCTACCTTCATTCCAATCCAGTAAACAAACTCAGAACACAGCAACATGGCTTATGGAGTCAAAAGCTGCTGAGGGACCAGCAGGATCCACACCGACACACTCCTCCTATATAGGCCCTGGCATAGAATATCCACCAGGGTTTCTGTCCCCAAATCAGCCTTCAAATCACATTTAAAAAGGTCCAGTTAATCAATCTCGTCCAGGAAGGTCTAGAGATGAGATGCTGAGATTTCTGCCCAGAAATGGGAGGTTAGATAATGGCTGTAAGTTTTCCAATATGGTAGAGGTACTCTCATTTAGATACTTTCACATACAGGTGGAGCCTATTTATCCGCGTTAGTTCCGTTCTGTGACTTGGCGCGATTAACAAAAAACGTGTTGTGCTAAATTCAGTAGAGTTACGGAAATAAACTGCAGCCTGACACTTCCAGATGGAAGGAAACTAAGGCAGCTGTTATCAATCCCCTCCCCTCCATACTCAGCCCTCCCCATTGCCAGCTGCCTGGCTTCATTCACATGGGATGCTGATCTTTTAAGAGTCCAGCCCTATGCATTTCTACTCAGAAGTAAGCCCCATTGTAGTCAATGGGGCTTACTCCCAGGAAAGTGTGGAGAGGATTGTAGGCTAAATCTCATGCTTTGCTTGGTGGGAAGGCTTGCTTGTGTTGGTGACTGCCTGCACCATGGGGGGGGGTGCTTGTGTCGTGATTGCCTACACCATCTCAATGGGGGGGGATTTGGCAAACACTCTCTGGGTTTTTTAAAGCAATCCTCTCTGTTGCTACCACACCTGCCCCTGTGTAAGTGAGTGAGAGATCCACCTTGCTGCACTAGTTCTGGCTACAGAGATTTTTGGCCCTCCCTTCCCCTCTTCGCTGGCTCAGGGGCTCCAGGAGTGTTACTTTTCCTTTGCAAGGGGAACCTCTTCCAGGGCTCCAGAGCCATTTCCCTGCCTGGGCGAAGCAGAGCCTTTTTGCAGTGTTTTGGGCTGCCTGGAAATAGAGCAAGGGCAAAGGAGGCAAAGATGTGTGCGACTTTCAGTTCCCCCACCCCACTGAGACAAATCCACAGATAAAAAATCTGTGGATAAATAGGCTGCACCTGAATTAGGATCTCCCTAACTTTGTGAGGTCCTGTCACAATGTATTTTTTACAGGGGAGTAACATAGGGCCCATGGTCTTTTTTGACCGTTTTGTTCTGCTGAAAAAGCAGCCTGTATAAACTGATGATTATATTATCTGAGAGGACTTTAATCACCTACTGTATACTTATTCATGATCCATTTCTACAGGTGCTTTTTGGAATTGTTATCACTGTATGATAAAGGCACAGTATCAGACAAAAGCAAGCACACAAGGCAAAACTTTCTTTTAAAAAATGTTGAAAATGTGCATTGGTCATGAGATCTAGATAGGCTATGCATAATGCCACAGGGAAAAAATTTGCCCTCCCTGTTTAGCACAAGATGTAGCAGCACTGGAGGCCAATACTACTAAAGTGGAGAGAGCACATATTTCTTACATGTATTGCCTTTATAGTGACATTTTATACAGACCCTTGTAAAACATGTTTATGTGGTTGCATAATTCTCTCTCATTTTGATTTGGTCATTTAGTGATTCTCTAGAATCTCAGCTTTCATTTTACAAAAGCCAACAAAAACACAATCCTTAGCTTTTATAGCTGCTCAGCTAACCTTCAAAACATGACTCAAGAGTAATTAAAACTGTGAACTCTACATGTAAGCCAGCCTAAAAATAATAGCTATTAGCAGCATCTACCACTATTTCATTTCAGAGAAGCTTTAACGTTATTAGATGCAACTTCTATTTCAGAGTCCCAATTATCTGAGACAGACTACCTACATAAACAGGACCGGGTTTGTTACAGAACCATGGGACTGCAAAGGCGGATGACTTACAAGATGCAAGAGAAAAATTAAGGGTAAACTACAGTTTGATTTACACATTACTTGAGTAATGCCGAAGACATCATCCTCATGGTTGCTTCCACATCATCCTGGAAATGTGGTGTGGCAAAAGCTTTACATGTTGCTGGATGAGTATGGGCATCAATTGTACTTCCAGAGGAAGGGGGTTCCATAGCATGGACAGGACCATTGCTGAGAAGACATGTTTATGTGGTCTCAGAAGCTCTCAGAAGCTGATGCTTGCCAGACTTCTACTGGTAGTGGAAGCCACAAGAGATTTTGGGGGGCAGATTGATGTGGAAGAAGGTAGTCCTTCAAATACCTTGGCCTGAAGCCATTTAGAGCTTCAAAAGACAATAACTTGCATTTTCAACTGTACCTGAAAACAAACTAGCAACAAATGCAGCTGGACTAACAGGGGTAGAAAGAAGACATAACCTTGCCCCTTTTATAGCACCTGCAGCTGCATTTTTTATCTACATGAAACCGCTGGGAGAAGTCAACCGGGGGTTTGGAGTGGGGTGTCATCAATATGCTGATGACACCCAGCTCTATCTCTCCTTTCCTCCAGACTCCAGGGTGGCGGTTGAGGGCCTAGAGCGCTGTCTGGAAGCAGTGAAGATCTGGATGGGGGCTAATAAGCTAAAATTAAATCCGGATAAGACAGAGGCTCTCCTGGTTCGGAAATCCTCGATGCAGGTACTGGACTATCGGCTTGCTCTGAATGGGGTTGCACTCCCTCTGAAGGAGCAGGTCTGCAGCTTGGGGGTCCACCTGGATTTGCAGCTGCTCCTGGATACCTAGGTGGCGGAAGTGGCTAGGGGGGCCTTCGTTCAGCTTCGGCTGGTGCGCCAGCTGCGGCCATACTTGGATCGTGCAGACCAGGCCACGGTGATCCATGCCACGGTGACATCAAGGTTAGGTTATTGTAATGTGCTTTATGTGGGACTGCCCCTGAAGACGGTTCGGAAACTGCAATTAGTGCAGAATGCGGCGGCACGTGTGGTCACTGGAGCAAGGCGGTTTGACTGTCAGCCTGCTTCTCCAGGGGCTGCATTGGCTGCCTATTCGTTTCCAGGCCCAATTCAAGGTGCTGGTTTTGACCTTTAAAGCCCTATACTGCTCTGGGCCAGGCTATCTTAGAGATCGCCTACTTCCGTACAATCCGGCTCGTCCTCTTAGGTCATCAGAGAAGGCCTTTTTACAAGTGCCGCCGCCTAAGGAGGTACGTGGGGCGACGGCAAGAAATAGGGCCTTCTCAGTAGTGGCACCAGCGTTATGGAACTCCCTTCCCCTTGACTTGAGAATGGCTCCCTCTCTTGAGACTCTTTTCGGCGAGGCCTGAAGACCTTTTTGTTTAAACAAGCCTTCTGAGTTCATGGCCTTTTTAACATCTTTTCTACATCTTTTAGTATTTTTACAGGCCTGATTCCTCTATGATTTGCTGCGTTTTTGCTCTTTTTATCTGACTTTTTATATGACTACTGTTTTTATGGTATCTGTTAATGTGTTTTAATATGTTTTTATTTGCTGTTAAAATTATGTTTTTAATTTGTTTTTAAACATGTTGTAAGCCGCCCTGGGTCCCTTTCGGGGAGAAGGGCGGGATATAAATAAAGTTTATTATTATTATTATTAATAATAATAATAATAATAATCAGTTGAAGGTTCTGAACAGTCTTCAGTCCCACCGAAAGAATCTTAAAAGAGACAAGTCAGAAATAACTAAGACATGGATAATTGTAACTAGCTTTGCCTGAGAAAGAAATTGGTGCAGTCAACACGGGGAAGGCAGCAATCATACTTCTCAGGTACTGTTTAAGTCATGTCTCGGTCTCAGTCCACTTCCAGGATTCAGCTGCCACACTGAACACTTTAGATGCTAAGGGTGCAATCCTAACTGCACCCTATGCCAGCCTAAGTCCCTTGGGCCAGCCTGGGAGGGTTGCAAACGTGCCGTAAATCACATTTGCACCTCCTCAGGAGGAAGCAAGGCTGGCACTCTGAGAAGTGCCAGCCTGCAGAGGCCGACGGAGGCCTTCGCACCACCTTCCCTCCAACTTGTTGTGTCAGTTCAAATGAGCCAACACAAGGACGAAATGTAGGCATGGGGGAGGGAGGGGGGGAGGGAGGCATTTCTGGCCAGGGGGAGGGAAGGCAATGGGCAGCCCGAGGGACGGGGGGGGGGAGGCGGGGAGCAGGAGGCAGGGCCATTGCAATCCCCAGGGAGAACGAAGCAGCTTCAAGCCACTCTGCTCTCCTCAGACTTGTGCCACCTCAGGAGGTGGTGCAAGTCCAAGGAGATCCATAGGGGCCAGCAGCCCTTACTCAGAGGTAAGGGGAAAAGTTTCCCCTTGCCTCTGGCTAAGCCGCTGCTGGCCACAATCCTGCACAGGATACAGTGCAAGCCTCCTGGCTTGCCTGTTCCAGCGCAAGTTAGGATTGCGCCCTAAGTCGCAAAGGCCTGAAGGACAACCCAACTAATTACTTGGACTGAAGAAATATGTACCTTGCTTGCTGTGTGACTTCTGAAGCTATTCTGCTTTTCCTGCTCCCTCTCAATTGTTATATTCCATTGCATGAGCATAAAGCAACACAGGACCCAATCCTATTCATCTTTCCAGCACTGATGCAGCTGCAATGAAGCTCAGAAGTAAGGGGACACCTGTTCCCTTATCTTCAGGAGGCTACCGTGACTGCCCCCTCACTGCAGGATGCAGCACATGCCCCACTGGCATGTATTGGAAAGCTGGATAGGACCGGGCCCACAGTACAGCTATACAGATGTATATTAACACAACCATGTTCATCTGGGCTAGCAGAATTCATCTGCTGGCTCTGCTTGCTCACTGAACAATAAGCAAACTGGACCAATAAGGTTTTTAGGCTACATTCAATGTATAATGAACATTTACAGAAGGAAATACATCATCTCATTAAAAACTGAAAGATGTATACTAATAACAGAATATTGATGATACAGTGAGAAATTATTGGTTCCAGTGCTTCTTCTACAGCCCAGTCCTATGAGCTTTGAACACTGGCTGCCAAAAAAACAGCTGAATAGCACACTGCAGAGGCAATGGTGGGAAGGACAGATCCTTCCCGTGCGCATTGCTAGAGTTCCAGCTGCCCATTGAGGAAGGTAAGATGGTGGGGAAGGGCACACCGGTGTGTGTGTGTGGGCCAAAACTGGGCAAGGAGGCTGCAGGAACAGGTAGATACAGCATCAGTGGTGCTCACCAGATCCTATTCCTTCCAGCAGCAGCCTCCCCACCTCCTTTCTCTCCTAGTATTTGTAATAGCAAAATCGCTAGTGCAGGTCCAAAGAGACACGTCAGAGCAGAAGGCTTATTTAGGGGTAAGGGAATTTAAATCCCCATTCCCCTCCAAAGCCTCCCAGTCCCCCAGTCCCCCCTGAATACAGGGCACCCGTTTTTAGTGTGGCTGCACCAGCGGGGGTGGGTGGTGGTGGTGGAGGAGGAGAAGACTGGGTTTCTAGTGTTATTTTAAAAAAAAATCTTAACACACACCTAGGTACTTTATGGTCACTTATTAACATTACTTGTATGTACAAAATTATCTTGTATTGAACTATTGGTCCATCTAACACAGCTATAGCTCTTCCAGATTTCAGTCCACATCTCTTTCACTCATGCTACTTGGGATCCTTTTAGGAGAATATATTTTGAATCTGGCACCTTTAGCCTTACTTTCACTGCTGGGGTTCTCTCAGTTTCAGACACCTTTGGGGAAAAACATCCAGTGTGCTATCAGAGCTGTATTTACTGTATCGGGCAAAGAAAACTCTGTGTACTCAGACTCCAGCTCTCACAGCATGTGTAGTGAAGTCTGCCTGCAGTGCCGGCATTTCACTCCTACCTAGTTTCTTCAGATAAGGATATCTGCCACAAATATTCTAATGGTGTCATCCATCCAAGTTGTAACTTTCTTTTGTTCTACAGCTTGTCTAAACCTTTAAACTGCTTTGATAGCCCAAGGACATGCAAAAGCCAAACTTCTGTCAACTGACGCAAGAACCATTTACACTACTTTCTGAATGTAAGGAGAGATGGCGATAGGCACCATAATTTTCAGGTTCAAAACTCTAGCTGCTTGTAATGTACATTTCAATACAGAGTGATTCCCCAAGTTTTCCAAGATGGGAAGATTCAAGTGCATCCATTTTGCTCTCCCATACTCCCATCCATACTTCCCATTTCCATGTTGTTAAGCTCACTGAAACAGTAGCACCCAACACTGGGGAAGTTCTCTCCCTTTCCCACTCCGGTTGCCACTGCTAGAGCAGCAGCAGCAGCAGCAGCAAGATAAGCAAGCAGATAATTTGAAGGCAAGTTGTCATGCCCCAATTGAGTTAAACTGATGCTGTTGCACCTCCAAGCTGGTGTAGAGTAAGTCAAACTGATTACAGTTTGAGGAGATGAAATTAGCTCAGTGTATTTAGGGTAGGGTGATAACCTTTATTAAGCCTCGACACTGAACTAAGACATACTAATGAATCATAAATGATGGGGGAAATATAAAAATTATGATTAATATTCTGCATGCGGCAATAGGTGGCACACTCAACAAAATACTTACTTGTGAGTATTGTCAGCAAAAACAGGTATTCTGTGTAGGAGATCAGTCCTAAAATAAGATAGAAAAAATGTGAACAATGTAAAATTTAGAAGCAGCACACTGAGGTGCTCTATTTACAGTACAACCTGCACAATCACCCTCCTTTTTAAAGGGTTTTTGGTTTACTACAGTGCACTGATTAAAGAAAATATAGCCATTATTTATCAATCATGTCAGATTTTCATGTTCTCAGTTCTAGTGCTCTGGCAGTGAACTTCTTATTCCAACATCCCCATCATGTTGACGTCTCATTAAAAGACTTGGGTTTATTTGGAATTAATAAAAAGCCTGCACTAAATCTTTGGATTTTTCCAGAAAATATTCTGTGTTTATACGAAGGATGAATAAATTAAGTGTGCTTTGTCATATTTAGTACCTGGGAGGAGAGCTACTCTAATGTTACTCTGAAGGATCAAAGTATTTCATCCTTTGGCAGTCTTAGAAAAGCGAAGACCAGATTTTCTCTAAGTCTCAAGGGGAATATGGCAACACAAAGCTGCCAAGCTGCTAGATTGCACTGATAGGGCTGCTGGGCCTGAAGCCAAGAAGAGGCTTCACTTAAAAAACGGGGGGGGGGGGATCTGAACATGTCCTTTCTGCAAGGTGAAAGTGTTGTTTTTTCCCCATCCTTTTTGAAGAAGAATTCCAGCACTTCCCTTTGAAAGGCCAACTTAAATGAAGAGCCTGAACAAACACAAAGATGCGACAGTGTCAAAATAGCAACATGCCAGCCAAAGACAGAGAAGTACATAAAGAGTATTGCTTAAACAAAAGAATCTCAAGCATCTCTTCTGTAAGAGCACTTCGAGAATTTTTTTTAAAAGACCTTTAATAAATAACATTTTCTTCGTTTTAATCAAGCTACTTTTAACATGCAAACTAAATACCATCCTGTGAAAGAAAGTATTGAAAGCAGATGTCTAAACTACATTATTCACTGGGAAACAATTTCTACAACTTACCTTTAGATACCTGATAGGTAAGGACTCCCCCCCCCCCGACTTTTAAGTTTTTTAGATAAAATAAAGTTAAAGAATAAGTTCAAATGAGTGTTCTTGCCAATGGCCCTTCATAATTATTTCCAAAATAAAGTATCCAATATTTTTATAATTGTTCCTTAAACGAGCTCTGGAATGTGTACGTGTTATTCTGCCAAACATCCCCAGACTAAAACCCCTGCTGTGAGGCAATTTTTAAGGCTCTGTTTCTACACCATCATTTATCAGAAATAGGAGAAATAAGAAGTTGGCACTCCTCTGTGCAAGGCAACACTGGGTAGCATCCAGAGCAATGCTTTCATTCATGGAATGTTGCTCTGGATGTCACTCACTCTTACATTACACTAAAATAGTGAAACATACTTTTCTGCGCATTTAACATCACACAAACCCTATGGAATAAACAGCCCACACCAATTTGGACAAGGGGAATCACATGGTCTTTCCTTCAGAATCAGCCTTCTGGAGAAACTAGCACATAGTTCATACTAGTTATTTATTTTTGGATTTTATATTCTACTTTACCCCATAATGGCCTCAGAGATGAGCAAGTCAGTCTTGCAGGATCTTTTTTTTTTTTTTTACCAGAATCCCCAAGTCTACCTGCAGGAGCCAGATGCACAGCATTGGACAAAAGAGGACAGGAATGAACTGAGAATTAACTCCAATACATATGCAGTCCAGGAATCTGTCTTCAGTACATGAACTGAATTCACAGTCCTTTCACACAATACACAAAACATCACTCCTGAGGTTCCCCCATGCATTTTTAGTAACAGCAGGCTTGTTTGGGAGTGGGTAGGCCTTTGTAAGTCTTGTTAAAATAGCTGAGAGTGAAAACCCTTTGCAGATCTCCTGCAAAGGGTTCTGAGATCTATCGGTAGATCCAGATCTGCCTGCCCCACTTTCATACCAACTCTGCGGAAGAGGCCATGAAAAAAACTGCTTCCCATGGTGCTCCTGTGACACTGAATGTGAACTTCTCTAAGCACTCCTCTCTAATGCTTATGACTTATTCTGATTTATATGTAACGTTATATCCGAATGGTGCATAACATCTGAAGGGTACATAATATTTGATCCTATCCAATCTTGCAAACTGCATTGGAATTAGTGCCATTTTATAGGATTGGAAATGAAAGCCAAAACTGACTTGTCTATTGCCAATCTGAGATTTGAACATTTGACCAAACTAAACCAATACAATATTAATTGGGGAGGACCACCTTGATGAGGACTGGTTCAGTGAAAGCCACACTGTATTAGGAGTAGTACCACTGGGCTTAACTGTTCTGTTTTGATGCACAGAAACAATTGCCTTTCAACATGAACAGGTGTTATGCAGTAAACTTATAAGCAACTACTGCATAGCTCCTAGCTTTCCAAATTCTTCCTCTTAATGAAACACCATTTTACATTTCAAAGGGTAGATTTTCTGCTATTTACAGCTTGACAATGTTATCCTGCATGAGCCCATTATCTAGAAAAGGTGTGCAAATATTCATTTTTGAGGCTAACTTAAGTCTCTTTGAAAGAACGCCATGCATATTCAACATTTTTTCTATCTGTGGGTGAATATATTAACATCAGCATACACCTGGCTGACTCAAATCACATTTTCATAAGGAATCAGCTCTGTAATCAGATGAACTATCTGAGATATTACAGGCCACCCCCCCCCATCTGTGGCTTCACTTATCCATGGATTGGATCCACAGGGCCCTCCATGGTTAAGTGAAAACACAGATATGGGCAAACACTGCTCCCACCCTCCAGAGCTGAGCTGAGCTCTGCTCCCCTGCCTCCAGATGGTCATCTGAGCCCAGCAAAGGTCATGCACATCTGTCCACAATCTGTGGCAAGCTCAGACTAAACCTTAGAGTGAAAAACATGTGACTTCCAGTTTCTCCATAAAACAAGAATTGATGTTTTTAATGCCTTATAAGGCATTCTGAAGCCCAGGGAAGCGCCTGATGAAGAAGAAATGACCAACAGAATATTATTTTAAGATTACAGGGATACAATGGGAAAATTGATAAATGAGGGAGGGATTACACAGCTATGTGATGCTGATACTGCAACAGATATATAACCTGTTCAGTTTGAGTATGCTTAGTCCAACTTTTACAGCAAAGAGGATCTGGACAATTCTGCAAAACTTGATTTAAAATTCTGACGCACACAAGTTAGAAATTGCTTAAGAACAAACAAAATGGGAATTTTAAGACATTCCACTAGGAGGCACAATTGTCTTCAAAGCCAATGCACTGAATAGTTACTTTTTTTTTTCCAAGATGGGTCTTATAAAAAGTAAAAAAGCTATGGATTTTTTATTTCTTAATCCTTAAAAATAGAGATTTCTCCGTTTACAAAAATCCATAAACTTGACAGAACAAAGTTAAGGTGTTATATAAAAATGAATGATTGGGCAAGGGAGCAGAAGCCCAATCCAGCTCAGAGGTGCTTAAAAAGCAAACTATGATTGCAAGAAATTAGTTTCAGAGTACAATCCTTACCTGCAGATGAACTGGCGCTCAATTCCACCCAGGTAGGGGTACGTTTGCACAGGCCGAGGGCAGCCAGTGTGGGGGGAGGATGGCAGGAGTGCGGAACAGGTGCATTTGTGGGTGGGGGAGGATCAGCCAGTGGGTGGACTAGCTCTGGGAAGGGATGAGACCGTCTTCAGCAACTTAGGCCGGATCCTAACCCTCCTCCTGGCGATCCTGATATTACACCAGGCTGCTTGGATCTGCGTCAGTGATTTCACTGGCGCAGAGCCAAGCAGCCCCATGGGGTCATGTCACAGCAAAAGGGGATAAATAATCTCCTTTCTCTGAGTTCCTTTCTCCTAAGCTGTGCTGGATACAGCACAGGCCAGTTGGTCTGCCTGTTCCAGTGCAGGTTAGGACTGGGCTATTAATGCAATATCTCTCTTTCAAACACGCAGCTCTAAAATGCATGGTAAATGGTGATAATCAAGGAGCAGACGGAAATACTATGCCTATGTAAAGACTACGGATCCATACAATTCACAACAACCTACAAATTGGACTTAGAGCAAAGGATAGGATTGAATATTCTCTCCACTGTTATCCACATAGTTATAGGACAGTTTCGTTCTCTAAGGTAGGTGTCTCCAAACTTTTTGGCCAGAGGGCCGCATCAAATATCTGGTGTGGTGTGGAGGGCTGGACAAAAATTTAAATATAGAATTTAAATAAATTAGAGATGGAACTTAGATGAGTGAATAAATGAATGAATGGGCTCATTCATTTAACCTCTCTGGCCCTCAGAACACCCTCCAAACACAATCAGAGCACAGTTCTGGTCATGTTCAGTTGAGTGGGCCAGAGGGTTTCAGGGGACAAGAGGATGGCTGCGGGCTGGAAAGAGGCTTGCTGTGGGCCGCATCTGGCCCCTGGGCCGGTGTTTGGAGACCCCTGCTCTAAGGGAACCCATTTCCTATTTTTCTGCCCTTTTCCAATGTACTCAAGCACACAGAAGGCCAAGACTCAAGGGATCATATGCAGGAATATCCGTTTTCTCTGAGTATTAAGGCATGTTCACGCACTACTGTGTTATATGTGTTCTTACAACTTCTCGGTTGGTATGTCAGATACCAGTGCAGATCAGCATCACTGACCATGACAAGTTCAGCAGAGAGAGCCCATCCACCCAGTCTTGCAATTCCCTGTCCTTCACAAAGGGAGTCACAACTCTCTTACCCAGTAGGATTCAAAATCTTTGCTAGGGTGCAATGGCGCTCCTTTGTGTTTAGTCATGTATGTAAGTCAAAGTGCAGTCACTAGTGTGAGATGTAACACCACCGGACCAATTATAATACTTCAATACATTATTCAGATTGTACTCGTACCAATCTCAACCAGACCTTCTCTAATATCAGCTGGGTCAAGGCAGGGAGCCAAACTCATCTTTACAGGATCCCAAATCAAAGACTCCAACTGTCATTATACATTTCCAGAATCATCTTAGGATTCTTGCCCAGTGATGAACCTAGCCCCGGTACTGCCCAGAGTCACGACTGCAGGCTACTGCCCTTCTACAGGTTGAGCTGCCAGCCCCCCCCCCCATAGGCTGAGCTGCTACCCCCTACCTTGTTTCCAGAGGCCCAGGGAGGCCTCCCCAATGAAGGCCTTGTAAAGGCCTCGGAGGACTTAAAAAACCCACTTCCGGTTTCACAGAGAAAACTGGAAGTGATGTTTTTATGCCCTTGGAAGGCATTCTAAGGGCCAGGAAGCCTCCCCAGCCTTCAGAAGGCCTTCTAAGGGCTTAAAAACATCACTTCCAGTTTTCTTCAACTAAACCAAAAGTGATGATTTTCTGTCTTCCAAGGCTTTTACAAGGCTTTCTGAGGGTCGGGGAGGCACCACATCGCATCCCCAGCCCTCAAAATGTCTCTAGGCGAAAGGGGGGCAGTGCGGTACCCCCCCTCAGCCTGGCACCTGGGACATTTGTCCTCCAGGAATGCCAGTGTTCTTGCCTTCTACTACAAAATATTTGGGCTACAACTGCACTCAAGTTTTCATTAGCATGGTATCTCAGGGAATCTGATGAATTTCAAAGCAACAATTTAGTCCCTTGCTGTCTGGAAGTGAAGCAGAATTTCTATACACCAAGATCCCATTTTCATGAACAGAGTTTTCCTTAATAAAAAAAAATCCCATTGATGCCTGGTTCCATTACCTTTATCTCCAAGGTCTCTAAAAAAGGTTGGCCCTGGTTTAGCCTTCGCAACGCTTGCAAGTGCAGTATCTACCTCCTTTGAACAAACAAAACAAATAGAATCATTTGTGAAAGAGGAATCCATCAAAAACACATAGCAGAAAGAACAAGAGTTCCTTTGAAAAACAACAGGAGCATGTTGCTTACCTTTTTGGTCAATTTCTTGGCTAAAGTTTTACCTGTAAAAGTGGAAAAAAACACTCAAGTCAGAACTTTGATCAAGTTCTGTGGCATTTCTCAAGATTTTTATGGAGTAAATAGAAGTAATATGAAACAGAACAAAACCGTCAGCTTCAAAATATTCTAATTCCCATAATGCTCAGGAAAACACAATGTCCAAAACTAATAGGAACAGCCTGTTCAAAGCTTCCTGCTAGACACAGAACAAATACAAACACAACTTCAAGGTATCTCTTATTCATGTCATCAACATCACTTTTCACATACTACATAGCCTTTTGCAGCTAAAACAAAGGTAACCAAAACAAGTAACAGGACAATAAGGTGTTTAAAGAACCACCACAAGCAACAGTGATTGACTGGGGGGGGGGGGGAAGAGCGGAGAATGGGGGGTGATACCCTCTATGCTTTCACCTTCTTATCCCCTCCTTATGAATCTTCCATATGTGGTAATACATGTGGTAATACTGTATTAGAAGGGGTGAAGGGAAAGTTCAATGTTCCATGGCCGAGTTTGTTCCTACCTCAACAGTATCAATGCAGTGAGTGGGAACTAGACACACACACACGGGCTGGTTTCCCAGTATGGTTTTGAATAATGTT
The DNA here is from genome assembly GCF_035046505.1 of Tiliqua scincoides. Classification (NCBI taxonomy): domain Eukaryota; kingdom Metazoa; phylum Chordata; class Lepidosauria; order Squamata; family Scincidae; genus Tiliqua; species Tiliqua scincoides. The sequence goes on from NC_089823.1 coordinate 23,046,391, forward strand.
CAATAAAATGAAGAAGGATGCTTCATTTGCATTTTATGAGGAAAAACTGCCATCTTGCCTCTGGATTTCCATTTTGTCTCCCAAAGCCTACTGAGAAATTCACAACTCACACCTAAGCTCTTAGGAGTCTCCTTACCACGTGCTTTTATGCTATTTGATTTAAAAGAAAGTAGTAATCAACAAAATAGGTTACACAAAAGTTTATGTGTGCTTGGAAAACCTGATAAATCTGCCTGGTGAAAGGAGTCATGTGAGATGCATGGATATACGGCAAAGGAGAAACAGAAGAACCCTGGAAGGCGAGATCTAGGCAGAAATATTCACTGTGTATATGTTTATGGAGTAAGTGAATAGACACTTGCTCCAGGGTAGTGCCAGTGACATCAGCAAGGCAGCTATCATTTCAGTATTTCATTTTTTATATGAAAAATATCTCTCTGGAATGTAGTGGACAAGTGAATACTATGAGGTCTAATTCTTTACTATGGTATTCCACGGCTATTGTCACTGAATGTTTTCAGGGATACGCACCGAACAGATTCTGATAAGTACAAATCTCAACTTTTCTAGTTTATTTTCACTCTGTGTACTTTTTACTCATGCAAATTGAAGGCAAAGATGAAACTTATTTATAGCACCAAAATGTAACATTCAAAGTCTTAAAATACAATTTTGAATTTTTATTGTTACGAGCATGAAAGAATGGAAACTTCTTAAAGTCTCAGATCTTCCAAGCCTGTGATGGAATTTTGGCTTAGAAAAGAAACGGAATGTTTTTGCAAAATATGTCCCACCTCTCTTGGAAATTCCATTATATGGTCTTTAAACAATATACAACAGAACCATGAAGTACCATCCAGATACAGGCAAATTGTTATAGGCATAGGGCCATCGTCAGCTGCATAAGTAAAACTACATGAAATATCAAAGCAACATTTGCAAACAAATTCTTTCCCATAGGCCAAGAAAATCAGTGTTGGTTGACAGCTACAACTATAAAAACACACACGCACACAAATGAAGTATAGCTCATTTAGCAGCTCCTTACTTTGCTATTGGCAGGTGTGGTCCTTTGCCACGCAAATTTTTAACAGACATTTATGTCATCTATCATCTCCTCCGCAAATGTTCAAAATGAACCTGACATCAGTGCTGCATTAGTATTGCAATGGTAATGGATTAAACTAGTGTGTTCTTGCATGCACTATTTCCATGTAGCTATAACAGACTTACAACTAATAAAAGATGTTCAGAAGGAACAGACACTTTTGAACAACCCTCCATCATGAGCAGTTATAAATGACAGAATTGTAGTTCTAAGGAAAGAAGTATGTCACATTAATTCTCTCCTTGAATAAAATACTGTAATCTGTATACCATTTTTGCTCCCTATTATTTAGATGGGGAAGCACCATGCAAACTACAACTAAAAATATCAGTTGCATATATTTTCCACCTCATTTCCTAGAGAAAATTATTCACCAAAGAGTGCCCCCATTCCAGTTCAAAAACATCTAATCAGACAACAAAAAGATAATCTTGAGTTAGGGCACCTAACTTCCCAACTTTGGAAGTTTCCAACAGTGTTCACTATTGCAGATGATATACTTCCCATGATGCATAATTCCCTATTTATTAATAGCTTCTCTTGAAGGCAACTAATTTAAGCATTAGATTAGCTTTGTTTTAACTCACCCACTCCAACATCAAAAAAAAAGCAAAAATTTTGAATTCTCTTACCTGTGATATCAGGAAGGATAAACTAAGGGTGACTGGCCCCTGGGGAATTACTGAATAGTATAAGTGCTTTTTTATAGATGAATATGAAAAATCAGTTTCACACTAACTGAACTGAAAAACCCCAAGCATTACAGGGAGAACAAAAATAAATTGCATTCATTCATATAAACAAACTAGTTAAGGATGCTATTTACACAAATATATTGGTTTGTATCCCAAGTTATTCTTCTGGTCATGTTAAGGAAATCCAGAAGTCATGCACAGGCTTCCATGCACTTCGATGAAGGAAATGACAATGTGAGAAATTTGCATACAGGAATCTGAATAGAATCCTGATTTGGTTTTGCACCTGCACAACACTTTGCACCAGATGTTACACATACAAGTAACAGTTGTGCAACTGCAATGTTGTACAATTTCTTTTGAAAGGCATGTGCAAAATACCAAATCCAAAAGGCACTCCTTAGGACATAACCCTCTGCAATTTCAAATAACTTCAGGATGAGTAACTATACTCATAGTTACTACTCCAAATACTATCAAAGCTGGAGGATATTATATAATTTTGCACAAGGTGATACACAGAATTCACCAAAGTAAAATGGGACACATTACATCAGGTTAGATAACAAATAATCATTTATTCAATAGCACAGTTTGACAAAGAGAACAAAACACATACTTACGCCCCGATTTGTCAAACATCACTGAGAACAGGAAGTCTCTTGGAGTCATATAATATTCTCCTTCATACTCCAAAGAAGCAAATTGCATAAAACGTTTTTTCCGAATTGAGAGTTTTTCTGCCATTTCTTCATCTACGACATCTTTCTAAAAGAGACCAAAAAATGTCATAACACACAGGTAAAACTTATAGACTGCCAAGATAATTAACTGGAACCTCCAAAACTGCACAATTCTTTTGACGATTCTCAAACAGCACCTACCATGGACCAAACCAGTTTCTAGACCTGGCCACATCACTTTCTTCCTCACCTCATTGCCAAGGCTTTGGTCTCACTGCTACCCTCTGAGCAATTGGGGCTAGGGTTTTGTTTTTACAACCATTGTACATGAACAGCCAAGCAGAGAGAAATGCATAATTAGCAAACATCTATGCTATTTCCATATCATTTAAGTGTTACAAAGAACCTTTACCCTTTCCAAAGTGATGAAATGGTCTCCTGAAAACAACCTCCAGTGGCCCGATAACTACATCAATTCCTATTTTTCCCCCTATAAATATAGGGAGGGGACTGCTGGTTAAATAAACTATAGACTAGTTTATGTTTCAAAGTAATTATGCAGTATTCTCAAACAGTTTTCTGTATTTGTACAATACTCTCAAGCTATAAAGCAGCATTGGCAATAACTGTTTCGGGTTGCTCCTATCAGCTCTAAGGTTAGAATGGAAAATGAGCAATGCACTCTAAGCTTCATGGTTGTAAAGACCACATGTACAGCTCTATCCTGTTGTTGACATACAGCAACAATGGGAGGGAACGCTTGAGCACCTAATGGTAGTTGTTACTATTTATGTGACCAGGTAAAACATAAGCCACCAAAAGATCAAAGTGGTTTACGTGTGAAATGTTTTTAATCTCTTCAAGTCAATTTGAAATTATGGAGGATACTTATGTCATAAGTAGGCGTTACAATACTCAATTTGAAATCAGAAAATTACTGTGTTCATGTTTTAGTTAATAGCTCAGAATGAAGCTAATCTTTAGTTGATATTTCTGAAAGAAATCAGTTAATCCTTTTTTTCAATTGCTCCAATTCTAGAATTGCTCCCCCCCCAAGAGTTCAAGAGTCCCAGTTTCATCCCTCAAAGTGATAAGTACCAGAAGGTGATACACATGCACTGCTTTCATGCTGCACTAAACTTTGGTGGCAGAGAGCATGCAGACACAAGTCCTCACCTCGCCCCCCCACCATGAATTTTTGCTTTGGCTCTAACAGAGCAAGCCACTGCAGGTGTGATGGGTGAACCCAGGTCCTAATTGGGAGGGGGGAATTGTGCTCCAAGAGCAAGTTTTTCAACTCTGAGTCCAGTACTAGCTCCACAAGGATCCTTAAAGCTTCAAGGACAACTGTTTTGTCTTGAGGACAACAAAAAGAACGTGGGAGAAATTAGTCCAAAGGAATGCCTCTTTCAAGCCCAATTACGCATTTGCTTCCTCATGGGAAAATGGAATATAAATTTTTCAAATAAATAAATTTGAACATCATAAAGGATCAAATTGGACTCGGAGGAACCACACTACAGTTCAAATAACTACAAAATAAGTTGCACACCACACACACATTCAAGTACATTGCAGATTTCAATACAATGTTCCTTTCAGCACAATACCACTCCATCTACCTTGGAATGTCTATCTATGTGGGCATTCAAGAGCACATTCCATTGCACAGGATAAACTATGTTTATGAATTGGCAAACAACATCCATAGCATAAGGTTGATCCTACTCACAAACTTTTTAATTTGGTCAAGGCCATGCCAAAGCAAAACCTGTGAACCAAATTCAAGGTGCCTTTTATCTTATTCATATCCAAAATTTTAACCCACCTTTCATTTTTATGAGCAAAGCCTGAATAGGAGCCACTATGCCAATTTCCCCAAGACAGCTGTGACTTCCAGAGCATACCCAGAATGCCCGATTAACTCATAAGATATTAAGAAACTGTGCAAGGGAAAAGTAAGACCACTTTGCTATCACAAGAGAAAAATGAAGTCAAACCAATGAGCTCCTCAACCAAACTTCCAATTACATTTTCCCTGCCCATGCTATGGACAAGGCGCTCAAGCTCTTTTTATTAAGTAAGAGAATGACCAATGCCTCTAGTCTTAACCCAATTATAAAAGTTGCCCATAGTGGCTGCTGGAGAGAACAAATGTCCCCTTACCCCAAAGAGACCTCCAGCAACCAAGAATCCCCCATGGGATGCAGTAGAAGCCATGCTAGCAATTGCCATGTGGGGATTTAGGTAGAAACGGGCTGCCCATTGCATTCCTAGACTGCAACAACCTACTCAGCCTTTTTAGGCACAAGATTACCCATTTGCTTCCTTGAAATTACTTTTGTGCAGTGGCAAATCATTTTCTCCACCAATGAAAAGGTGCATTGTCACAGAATTCTCAGTTGTTGCAACCAATCGTTTTATTAAATAATGTATAAGATGACTAACATATAACTGTGTAACTGGGAACATTTGGAATACTTTGATCCTATAAGTTGTGTTCGGAGGGGGGGTTAGCAGGGGGTTTAGTTAACCTGTTAAACCCTGATTTAATGCTTCACAGGCTTCACAAATGTCCTTAAACCCCTAAAACCCAATTTAATTGTCTGCCGGTTTCAGCATCCGTGGGGGTTCCAGGAATGAAATCCCTGTGGATACTGAAGCAAGACTGTAGAGTGAAGTAAAACATTAGCTCCTGTTGTGCATGGAGGGCCTTCTGAGGTCTGGGAGGCCTCTCTAAACTTCAGAAGGTCAAAAATCACAACTTCTGGTTTTTGGTTTCCGAAACTATGGCTAAGGAGCCAAGACCTGAACTTTCAACAAGCTTTACAGCATCTTTACTAAAACCTTTCAATGTTTAGTAATAATTTTAATAACTTTATTACTTTCTACCAAAAGGCAAGAGAACCCTTCAGGAACTGACAGCAAAATCACTGGTTGAGAGTCTTTGTAGCAGAGAGCAAGTTCTTTTACTATGAGTAAATGGTCAGGTTCTTTAAGACCCAGCCTCCTCTCTGTTTATCTCTGCTTTTTAAATTATTGCATGCACTGAGCCACTGACACACTCCCATGCGATGGCCAGGCTCTCCAACCCCTCCCCCATCCTAGAGCCTGTTTTTCCAAAACTACCACATGATCACTTGGGTAAACCACCCAATAACCGTAACATGCTATTGTTTGTGGTCACTTCTTTTCTCCTCCTCCCACAGGAATCAAGCACACCCCTCGTTCCCCACTCTCTCTTTCCTTCTGCCCTACGTAACAAAAAAGGCTTTTTAAAGCTAGTTCTTTGGATGAAAAGCACAGCGCTTGTCTAAGTAGGAATATAAGTGAAAGTTTGCCTGTCTATCACCCGTACTCCATTTATCTTGTTTTGTCTATGGTTACATTATTATTTTGATGACCCCTTCTATTATTGTGAAACAATCATTTATAAACTGTGTATTATGGTTTGGATCCTTTTCAATCACACATGCACACTCACTCACTTACACACAATCCTTTGTCTCTTCTTAAATACCAAATCCTCCTAAGTGCCTTCATGATCATGAGCGCTGAGAAGTGCATGTGGATATACACTTGGACCAAGAGACCCACAGCTCAGTGGAAGTGCATCTGCTTTGCACGCAGAAGGTCTCAGGTTCAATCCCTATAATTCCCAGGTAGGGCAGTGAAAAATCCCTGTCTGCCCAACAGTGTTGACACTACTGAGCTAGGTGAACAAAAGGTTCAACTCAGTATAAGGAAGCTCTCCTTGTTCCCATAATACAACAAATGTTGCATGCTCAGAAGGACTGGTATCTCAGAAGGCCTTGCTGTATCTAGGCACAATAAAATAACTGAAGTCTTTAGCTGAAATTCTACACTTGACACTAACCGAACACATTTCATTGTGGCTTAATATTTATCGAGTATGCTGGTACTAAAGACGCACAAGACCAAATCAGTTTAGTCTTAATTTTGCAAGGTTTTTTTTTAAAAAACTGGTCTTTCAAGTAAATCTGTGTTTCTATTCAATAGATGGTTTAAAAAAAATTAAATTCTAGCATTAGCCTGTGTGAATCTAGTTTTATGAGAGAGTAAAGTAGCTGCTTTGAGGTGAACTGATGGGGTATGGCCCATCCCTTGTGTTTGCCTGCCACTCCCCTCCAGCCTGCCACCTACCCACCCACTTCACCCATGCACTCCAGTTTTCTTGCTTGCTGAGAGTGAGTGAGAGGAGAATCGGAACAGCAGCAGCAATTCACCTTTTTTTCAGCACCAATGTCATAACAAACTACAGTGGTGGTGTTGCAGAAAGACCACCTGGAGGGCCACAGCAAACCTGTTCTGATTGCTCCACTTCTAGGAGAGCAATCAAAACACAATTGCCCTGCCTCACCTACCTCCTCCTTACCTGAGCAGCTAAGTAGGAAATAGGAGTGATCCCCACCTCATTACCTTTTCCTTTGCTGTCGCCTGCTGCTTCCTTCCCAGTCACTTCTTGCAACCCAGAGACTGGGTGGGGCATGGTGAGAGCGGAGTCCTCTTCCATGTGTAGTTCAAAGTAAGTTCATAATGAAGATAGCTTTATTGTGGAAGCAGAGAATCTACTGAATCTCTCGATTGCTTCACTTAGCACTTATTTCAAATTGGTTTGTCCAGATTTAACTTCCAGCCATTGCTAGCTCTCATGCAAGCTTTCAGTAAAGTAACAAACCAGTTGTTCTTATGACTGCTTATGTTTTCTTACATGCTTTAGACATTCAGAGATTATAAATGAAAAAAACTTATTAGTTTTTAATAAATGACTGACAGTGCAGTCCTATGCATTTATACTGAAAAGTAAGCCCCATTGAATTAAATGAGATTTACTGTCAAATAAGCATGTATAGCAGTGGTATTCAAACTGGGTTGTCGTGACATCCCAGCCTGAAGGCCCTGGCCTCTGCCCTCTTAAGGGGCGGAGGCAGTGAGGAGGCAAGAAGGAGGCAGCAACACAATCCCCAGGCTCCCCAGCTCATCAAAAGTGAAAGTAGAGCGATCACACTCCACTCCCACAAAACTGGAAGTGGAGCACGATTTCTCCACTTTCACTTTCTGCAGGCTGGGGAGCCCTGCAGATGCTCACACAGGGCTCCCCACACCCCAGGAAGGCTGCTGCAGGGACTGGCGAGTACATCCCAGTCCCTGCAGCCCCTTTTAGTGACACAATCCTGGAGATTGTGTGGCTGCCTTCCCCTGGCCTACTGCCTCCCTCCCCTCCCCTGCAAGGACTTACTGCGGTTTTCAAACTCCCAGAAAGTTTGAAAACCAAAAGGTGTATAGTGTTGCAACCTAAGACTCTTATGTTGATTCTTATGTAACATAAAAGTCTTATAGTTCTGAACTGTGTTCAGGAAGGTGGCACATGATTGCTGGAATAAAGTATTTTGAATGTGAAAGTAGAAAAGAACTTCAGTACTGGTCATTTCTATCTAAACAGGATTCCAGCACACAACAAATGGCAAATAGATAAATCCTATTAATCTGACAGATATCTTAGGAGAATCCTAAAATATTTAGTCAGACCTTCCTACTTAAAATTTATTAACCCCCCCCCCCCAATTGCTCCTGTCTATTCTGACCACAGTGGGGAACCTCACAGTGTCTACACAGCATACAATTATTAAAATTGCAACTTACCTAAATCAAATAGTAAGATATTATATTTCACTGTGTTAAAACATACAGAATAAAATCAGCAAGAACACAGTAACCCAAAAAAACTAAATAGAAGCATTTCAACAAAATAGCAGTGACAGCGGCAAAAACTAAACCAAACCCAACAAAGCAGTATCAGAAAGATCAACATCAGCTAGAGCAGTGGTTCCCAAACTCCTCAAGGAGTGGTTCTCAAACTTTTCCGGCTCAAGCCTCACCTGAGCCTTGTAGCCATTGGCCACGGCTCCCCATTACAGCACCTTACCTCAGTTACCCCCAAAATGGGGATGAAGATTAAACATTAGAAACAAAAAAACAGCTGCCAGCACTCTGAGGCTGCAATCCTAACCACACTTACCTGAGAGTAAGCCCCAGTGAACAAAATAGGACTTACTTCTGAGTAGACCTGGTTAGGATTGTGTCCTGAGCTTGTTAGCAGTACACCTGGAGGGTTTTGGAAAGGGGGGGAGAAGTGATGAATTTGCTGGGGGAGGGGAAGACTTTGTTTTGTGTGCATCTGCTAATTGCAAACTGATGCAAACTGAGACCTAGGGACTGTTTGGCTGCAATTCTAACCTCACTTTCCTGGGAGTAAGTCCCATTGAACACAACAGGACTTACTTCTGAGTAGACCTAGCTAGGATTGTGCCTTTTGTCTTACAATAGCAGCCAACAGAGTACCCCCCTCCCAAAAGGAGGCAGGAGGAAAAAGGGGGGTGGCTAAAAAGGAATGGGTGTTTTTATTTTTTAATCAATTTTTGGAGACAAAGCCATCAAGAGTGGCTTTTTTTCTTTTTTGAAGGGAGAGGAAAAAGAGAAAAGTGAGGATCCTTGGTTAACCTGACACAAACTCCAAGCCTATGTAGGTCTACTCAGCAGTAAGTTCCATTTGAGTCAATGGGGCTTACTCCTGGGAAAGTGTGGATAGGATTGCAGCCACACCAAGCAAGATTACAACTCAACCCTAGAGTAGATGGGGGCTGCTCACACACATACACCCCAACATGCAGATGTCAACCCTGTTCCCCCCAGGCAAGACGGAGGAATGCAGGCTGTGGCATTTGGACACCCCCCCAAGAGCAGGCTGGACTCCCTCCTTCCCAAGCGGAGGAAAGCGTTGCGCTGCTCTCTCTAGGTCAGGTTTCCCTCCTAGTTTGAAGTCTGCCAGTTGCTCACCCTGAGCTGATGAGATGCAGCACCTCTGCAGCTGCCCAGCCAGACTTCTCTCCCACCTCCCCCCACCATGTTTCACATGCCCTCCCAGCCTCATGCTGCCCCACCCACCTCATTCACAGCTGCAGAAAAACAGTAAGTCAGCAGGCTGCATGTGCAGCTGAGTAGAGCAGCGCAGCTGGGGCCACCTCTCTCCCCAGATGCCTCCCTGTTGGCTAGCCACTCCTCCCTAGGGAGGCAGGACGAACAAATTGAATACCTCAGCTGTAAGCCTTGGTGGGGACAGAAGGTAGTGACAGTGTCACTGCAACCACACCACAGCTGCAATCAAGGGGTATTTAAACTTACCTGGGGGTAGCACTAGCCATTAGGAGGGTGGGGAGGAGGCTTCTGGAGCCCTCCCTGCTGCTGTGAACTGCTCTAGTTGGAGATTGGAACTCACTTCCAGCTTTGAAAACTGGTTTCAGATTGGGCCCAGAAGGGGAGTGGGTTTTGCAGCAGCAGTGCATGCCAAAACTTAACCCCCTTCCTAAGCCCATCCATCTCTGAGGAGACCTCTAGGAGCCTAAAATCTCCCATGGGATGCAGCAGAAGCCACGTCAGCACCACTGCATCACCATGGAGATTTAGGTAGGATTGGGCTAAAAAGGCCAAACTTGTGTCACGTATAGTGCAATTCTACATATGTCTACACATGTCTCATTGAATTTGGTGGTACATAGTGTTATAGGATTTCAGTCCTTGTTGAACTGTAATAACTTTTCAAGGGTAATGATGTATAGGAGGCTTCTGCACAGGCATAAAGAATAGTAGAGGGTCCCAAAGTTTTTAAGGCTGCATGTAGGCCAGTGGTGTGGAGAAGACTGTTTCAAAGCACTGTTGTTTCAGATGCATGCATAGATACAGGAGAGTGACTTGATTTGCCACACATGCACACAGAGATTTGTTCTTAAGGAATAAATCAACCTTTAGGAAAGACTTGGCATAAGCTGTTTATTCAGCTGGTACTACTCCTCCACCTCAGCAAAATCTGTGATTGTAACACAAGAATCAATTAGTTAAAGCTTTCCCTTTTGTTCAGGCTGCTGAAAAGCACCTTTTAGGTGGCAGCTTTTTGATCATTTGGGTCATTGTAAGTGATATAGGAAGAGTGAAATTTGAATCATTGGATGAACGAAGTTGAACTGTGTATTTATCTTTATTCTTGAAATTTTAAGCTGAAGCAAAGGTAAAGAGTAGTTCTACGCAACCAGCATCACCAGTTCCCTTGAGACACTTGGGTACTGGAGGACAGAGAAGAAGAGCTAGATAAGAAGGAATTGTTTTTCCTTCCTTCTTATTTACTTTCTATTTTCCACCCAAATTTCCTTGCCTTATCCAGCAAAGAAGATTCATGACACTGGTGCGGAAAAGAAAAGAGGTGAATTGATACAGATGCTCTGATTCTCCTCTCACTCACTCTCAGCAAGCAAGAAAACTGGAGTGCATGGTGAAGCAGCTGGGTGGTTGACGGGCTGGAGGGGGGCAGCAGGCAAATGCAAAGGATGGGGCACACCCCATCAGTTCACCTCCTCAAAGCAGCTGCTTTAATCTTTCATAAAAATAGAATCACACAGGCTAATGCTAGATTTTAATTTTTTTTAAAAACACTATCTATTGAATAGAAACACAGATTTAATTGAAAGACCAGTTTAAAAAAAAAAACCTTGCAAGGTTAAGACTAAACAGATTTGGTCTTGTGCATCGTTAGTTCCAACATACTAGATAAATATCAAGCCACAATGAAATGTGTTCAGTTAGTGTCAAGGGCAGAATTTCAGCTAAAGACTTCAGTTATTCTATTGTGCCTAGATACAGCAAGGCCGCTCCCACACATTGTATGTTCCACAATAGCAAGGCACAACTGAATGAGCAAAAGGATGAGGTTTCAACCTTATCACTGAATTTAGCCAGTATTGTGGCCCTAAATCAGACCTCCAGTATTAACCTTGGAATGTTAATCGCAGATCTCTAATAGTTAATGGTGAATCAGATTTGAATGACTTCAAAGAAGTATCCAGTGACGCAACAACTGATCAGCTGTTAGGAAGCAATTTATGTCTGAGCATTATTTGAAGGTACACAATCTAGGGCTTGCAGAGAGACATGCTTGAAGGCAGCAATTTGCTTTCCTCTGAAAGCTAATTTTTAATTTGAGCTATAAATCTTCTTAGGTTAAGTTATTTTATTTGGAGAACACCAAGGTTTCTTTCTATGTTTTGGTCTGTGTAGAAAATCTGGCCTGAGGCAGCTATGACAGCATATGCACAATGCCTTTCCACCTCCCACAATGCCTAGTAAAGCCTATTTAATTTATCTCAGGGAAGAACAATGGATCTTAATCATAGACCATTCAGTTCTAACAAAGCAAGAGAATAAAACACTTTTCACATTTGTTTCTTCAAATCTCAACACCTAATGTGCGTCAGCTGTTGATAAGGTGATGCTCATGAGTGTTTTTTAGTTTAAGAAAATATTTTCAAATTCTTGATGTTTGTCGTGTTCCATTTCTTTCCTACACTACTTTCCACTTTCCTATTCTTTGCAGTACAGCATTTCATTTTTGTATTGTTCTGCCCTGATAAACTGCCACTACCATCTTATTTCTCCATTATAGTGAAAGATAATTCAGGGCCCAAACCTATCCAGTTTTCCAGTGCACTGCACCCTGTAGTGGGGAAGCAGTCATAGAGGACTCCTCAAGGTAATAGAACATTTGTTCTCTCAGCTCAGGGCTGCAATGCAGCTGCACTGGTGCTGCAAATTTGGATAGGAATGGGCCCTCATTCACCCCTTGTTCTACTCTCCACCTTCATTTTCCCTCTTCAGTTTCCACTTAATTCTTTTCTTGATGTGTATCAATTTCTAGCTGTTTGGCAGGCTCAAAGAACTCTATCCTGGTTACTGTCAAAAAGCCACTAATGACAATTATTCTCCTCTCCCTCCACTACATACCTCACAATACATTTTTCTTCTCTAGTTCTTGAAAAGCTCACCTGTTCATTTGAAGATAAAGCCATTGCACCATTCTCTGTGTTTTACTGCCTTTAATTCCCCAGGGGCTGGGGATAAGAATAGGCCCTCAGTTTGGCTGTACTTGTCGTAAGAGGCGACTAAACAGCCACCGGGTAGATGGGGCCCGTCAGCCTGGGAAGGCAGCTCATCTGAGAGAAGGAAAACTCTGATCCCAAACCTCCACTGCCTTGTGGCTACATCCAGTTATGGAAAAGGCTTCAGGAGTCAACCTCGAGGCAAAATCTGGAGCCGGAGTCCCTGAGGCAGTTCATGGCTGAACACAGTCACGTTCTGGCAACTCCTGCGACGCCGCTGGAACCAACCGTATTGGCCTCTGCCTTTCCATTGGACCATTTCAGCGACGTGGAGAGGGGGGATTTGCTGCATGGGTAACAGCCTATCCTCCATACCTACTTTACCCAGGCTTCGCGCACTGGAGAGGACACTCTGTTCCAGAACCACCATTCAGAGCGTGACACCATAGTCTTCCAAGGCTGAAGGATGCCAACACTGCTTTTAAACACTTAGCTGTGTTTGCCAGTTCAAATCTAAAAATTCTGTCCAGCAATTTAATCTGTTGGCAGAGTCAACAGTGACCTCCCACAACCCAAGTGTAAGCACCCAAGGGGCCCAGGACAGCCTACACACACCCCAATGGGAAGAATTATTTTAAGTCCCAAGATCTCCCTGTATCTACTACCCAGAGTTTGGGGTTCCTGTTACAAATCTAACCCCAAAGCCACTTTCGAAGAAAGTATGTAACCAAGAAATGTAAGTGGTTACTTGCATATAAAAGTGGTTGAAAAATGGTATATTACTACTACTACTACTACTACTACTACTACTAATAATAATAATAATAATAATAATAATAGCAAGAGCCCAGTTAGCCATTCTTCCAGTTCTCTGAAATACAGCATATTTAACAAGAGTTTGAAGGTTATTTTTAGTACCATACCAGGAGTTAATAATGTTCACACACCCCAGAAAAGAGGAAAATCTGTGATAAAATGGAAAAGAATGCCTTTAGGAACATAAGAACATAAGAACAGTCCCACTGGATCAGGTCATAGGCCCATCTAGTCCAGCTTCCTGTATCTCACAGTGGCCCATCAAATGCCCCAGGGAGCACACCAGATAACAAGAGACCTCATCCTGGTGCCCTCCCCTGCATCTGGCATTCTGACATAACCCATTTCTAGAATCAGGAGGTTGTGCATACACATCATGGCTTGTACCCCATAATGGATTTTTCCTCCAGAAACTTGTCCAATCCCTTTAAAGGCGTCTAGGCTAGACGCCAGCACCACATCCTGTGGCAAGGAGTTCCACAGACCGACCACACGCTGAGTAAAGAAATATTTTCTTTTGTCTGTCCTAACCCGCCCAACACTCAATTTTAGTGGATTTCCCCTGGTTCTGGTATTATGTGAGAGTGTAAAGAGCATCTCCCTATCCACTCTGTCCATTCCCTGCATAATTTTGTATGTCTCAATCATGTCCCCCCTCAAGCGTCTCTTTTCTAGGCTGAAGAGGCCCAAACACCGTAGCCTTTCCTCATAAGGAAGGTGCCCCAGCCCCGTAATCATCTTAGTCGCTCTCTTTTGCACCTTTTCCATTTCCACTATGTCTTTTTTGAGATGCGGCGACCAGAACTGGACACAATACTCCAGGTGTGGCCTTACCATCGATTTGTACAACGGCATTATAATACTAGCCGTTTTGTTCTCAATACCCTTCCTAATGATTCCAAGCATAGAATTGGCCTTCTTCACTGCCGCTGCACATTGGGTCGACACTTTCATCAACCTGTCCACCACCACCCCAAGATCTCTCTCCTGAGCTGTCACAGACAGCTCAGAACCCATCAGCCTATATCTAAAGTTTTGATTTTTTGCCCCAATGTGCATGACTTTACACTTACTGACATTGAAGCGCACCTGCCATTTTGCTGCCCATTCTGCCAGTCTGGAGAGATCCTTCTGGAGCTCCTCACAATCACTTCTGGTCTTTACCACTCGGAAAAGTTTGGTGTCGTCTGTAAACTTAGCCACTTCACTGCTCAACCCTGTCTCCAGGTCATTTATGAAGAGGTTGAAAAGCACCGGTCCCAGGACAGATCCTTGGGGCACACCGCTTTTCACCTCTCTCCATTGTGAAAATTGCCCATTGACACCCACTCTCTGCTTCCTGGCCTCCAACCAGTTCTCAATCCACGAGAGGACCTGTCCTCTAATTCCCTGACTGTGGAGTTTTTTCAGTAGCCTTTGGTGAGGGACCGTGTCAAACGCCTTCTGAAAGTCCAGATATATAATGTCCACGGGTTCTCCCACATCCACATGCCTGTTGACCTTTTCAAAGAATTCTATAAGGTTGGTGAGGCAAGACTTACCCTTACAGAAGCCATGCTGACTCTCCCTCAGCAAGGCCTGTTCGTCTATGTGTTTTGAGATCCTATCTTTGATGAGGCATTCCACCATCTTACCCGGTATGGATGTTAGGCTGACCGGCCTATAGTTTCCCGGGTCCCCCCTCTTTCCCTTTTTAAAAATAGGCATGACATTTGCTGTCCTCCAATCTTCTGGCACCGTGGCCGTTTTGAGGGACAAGTTGCATACCTTAGTCAAGAGGTCTGCAACTTCATTCTTCAATTCCTTAATAACCCTTGGGTGGATGCCATCAGGGCCCGGTGACTTATTGATCTTTAATTTATCAATGAGGTCTGAAACATCTTCTCTTTTAACCTCTATCTGACTTAACTCCTCGGTCAGGAGGGGCCGTTCGGGCAGCGGTATCTGCCCGAGGTCTTCTGCCGTGAAGACAGATGCAAAGAACTCATTTAATTTCTCTGCCATCTCTAAGTCTCCTTTTATCTCCCCTTTCCCTCCCTCACCATCCAGAGGGCCAACCGCTTCTGGCGGAACACTATGCCCCCTATTGAAGCCTTCCCGATATGAACATTCAAAAGTAGCAAACACTAAAAAAAACACTGAAAAGAAAAAGAAAGGCTTTTCAGTGTTCTAAGGAAGTGCTTTTCAACCAGTGGTATGACAAGGGATACTAGGTTCCACTACCATAAGAATTTCATGACTCTGCTCTGCCTTGTCCAACCATGTCAGAATATGAGATGGCAGGGAGGCAGGGAACTGATACCAAGTTGTGCCTGTGCAGCAGCCCATCCTTCAAAAGATTTATAGGTTGGGTAATGGAGGGTGCTGAGGGGAAAGGAAAACACAGGAGACAATAGCAGCCAGAGAAGCATCTTACTTACTGCAATGTGGGGCTTGTCACCTACTTCCATGCAAAACAGTCAACTATGGTGGCAGAACAACTAGGAAAAGTGGTACCTGCAAACAAAAGGTTGGAAAGTTTGGCTCTAGGTTTCCTAGACCAGTGGTGCCCAAACTATGGATTGGGACCCACTGGTGGGTTGTGACCCAATTTTTTTTGTTGGTCCTGATGCAGGGTGCAGAGCCTCCAATGTAAATACAGGTGATGGCAAGATCAGATAACTAATTGCCTCAAGTCCTGAGGCTATTAAAAAATCAGATAGCTGCTAATTGTCCTCCAAGGAGCTGAGCTCCTGCAGTTTGCAAGACAGGTGCTAATTGTCCTGCAAAGAGCTCAGCTATTGCAGTTTGCAAGGAACTAAGCTCCTGCAGTTTTCAAGCATGTGCAAATATAGAGATAAATGTGTCTTAGTTGATGTCCCTAATGAAGAATTCCCCCCCCCAAAAGGAAAAAAGCCTCAGAACATTTTTTTTAAAATCTATTTTGGGGGGAGAAATGGGAAAGGAAGGAGAACATTCATTAAATTCATTAGGGCTGCCTCATTACAAGAATCAAGTTCTTTGTAAATAAATAATTTTTTTCTAGATCTCCTTAGCCGAAGAAAGTATCAGAACACCCATCCACTGATCACTGGTCCCTTTCTTCATATGGGATCTAGCCTGGACGCCTTTAAAAGGGGATTGGACAAGTTTCTGGAGGAAAATCCATTATGGGGTACAAGCCATGATGTGTATGCGCAACCTCCTGATTTTAGAAATGGGTTATGTCAGAATGCCAGATGCAAGGAAGGGCACCAGGATGAGGTCTCTTGTTATCTGGTGTGCTCCCTGGGGCATTTAGTGGGCCGCTGTGAGATACAGGAAGCTGGACTAGATGGGCCTATGGCCTGATCCAGTGGGGCTGTTCTTATGTTTATGTTCTTATGAGATGGGCAAAAGAGTTTTTTCCCACCTCTCCCCTCCTGCTTGGATGCATTATTGACCCTTCTCTGCCTTGTGGCTGGAACCTCCCTGCTGCTCATTTGGTCTGAATGCTGGCCCCACGAGGTTTTTCACACTACAAAAAGCAAGCACACTCAGACATAGGCAGGCTCGAGTCAGCATGCGTGGAGACAAGTGCCAAGTCAAGGGGCCCCTGACTTGAGTGTTTTTTGGAGTCTTCCATGTGCGCGACTCACGAGTCAATGAATCACCAAAAAATGTGCATTTTCACGACTCAAATTCAAGTCTTTGACTCAAGTTTCCATCCCTGAAACTACATTAGTTACAATTCCTCAGTTGTGAAAGTCTAGTATCATGTGAAGTTTGCGGCATCAGGAAACCCATCACCATAGGAAGGCTTAACTGGCATACTTCCCTAGATGCTTGAAAACTACAACTGGGAGAGAGTCCAGAAGAGCAAATAAGGTCATGCCCCTGCTTGAAAGCCAATCTGACTGCTTGAAGGCCACTTGTGGGGTCACAGGGAATTGTTCAAAGTTCTGTTTCAAGGTGTGAAAATCAAAATTCTTGATGCCTCTCTTTGTTACCTTTTCACTTCAATAAATTACTCAAACATCACTACTAGGGGCAGTCAATTGGGGGCAGTGCAGCAAAAAGAAAAACCAAAGTCAAATATATCAGGCATATTCTAGAGAAGCCTTTTAGATAATTTTGAAATTTTAAAAACACACATACAACATAGTATGTCATTTCATACACTACAAGATTCCTACACAGAAAGCAATTTAATGTAGCAATTAACATGCAATTCACATATTCATGCAGCCACACACACACACACACACACACACACACACACACACACACACACACAATCATCATAAGGCATGGCCTTCTAAAAGCCACTCCAAGCTACAGATGTTTGAAACTTAAAGTTTGAGGCATTCTTCAGGTAATTCAAGACAATAAAGGTTATAATAACCATAATACACAGGGGAAGTAGGGAAACTCTGTGTGTGAGAGAGAATGAATAAACCTAGCAAGCTCTGGCTTGGTTCAGATTCTTCCTGAAATATAAGCTGAAGGGGGTGGGAATCTCAAAAGACAGCTACACAGTACATAAAAGCAGGTAGGACCCACAAGTTCTAACAAGACAGGAATCAACTTGTTTAACAAGCCATATATTTACACTCCAGCCTGCAAGTTATCACATTGAACTACTTTAAAATGACACTACAATAATCATTGCTTGCACACACACACAGGAGATATATACGTATCCAGAACTGCTGCTTTCCTGCAATCTAGAAACTAGCCAAATTTTCTAGTAGCCTGTTTACAGACAGGGAACTGAATGCATTACTGAGGAAGAATCCTATTATCTCTGGTATATTCTGCTTCCCTTTCGCCACAATACTTTCCAAACAGTGCTTAGCTGGGTCTCAAGTCTAGCTAAACATCAGCCTCTGAACTGGGGGAGTCTTTCCCCCAGTACCACAAAACAGATTGTTGTGGCATGAAGTCTTCATTGATTAGACTCCACCTTCATTGATGCATGAAATGTTATCTTCAGTTGGTAGAGGAGTCACACTCTCTTGGGGTCAGGGTAATAATCACAATTTTCTCTTGGAGCCACATGCATACAAGAAAAGAGGGGAAAAAATCTTGCAAACAGTGGGGCAGAAAGTTCATAAAACTCAAGTAAGACAGCCTGACAGTTCTACACAATGGTCAACTGCACATAAGAAAGCAGTGACCTTTCACAATAACTGTAATGGACAATAATTACTAATATGAACAATCATTGCACATACTTTGTATATATCTGAGCCTTGCACAGAAGTATCACAGACCATACTATTTGCATTCCATTGCCTTTCTGTCCCACTAGTTACAGCTCTCACTCTCTCTCTTCTCTATTATGCTACAATAAACATGCTAATCTTTTGGAAAAAAGCCCTAGCACTGAGAGAGGGAGGAAAATGCTGTTTCTGGAATGTCCAATAACAGTGAGACACTGATGGGAAGCCATATACCTACCATAGATACTCACTTACAAGGCAAGAAATTTCTGCCAATAAATCCAGCATAGATCATATCCTCGCCTTATCTGCAAGTCACTCAGAATCAGGGCTATTCAGGCACGTCACAGCAGCCAGAAGAAGCCCAGAGGAGAGCAAGAGGACAGGGAGGAGAATGCAGAGCTTCGCTAAGTTCTCTCCTCCAGGCCATTCCATTACATAGAAGGGTAGTGCATAAGCACCTTGTTAATCTTTCAAAAACAGTGGAGGCTCAGATTCCCCCCCCCCTTTCAGTCAGGCTACAGGGCAATCAGTCTTCAGGACAAGCTAGGCCAAAGCTAACCTTTGCTACTGAAAAAGTAAGCCAGGGCTCAAGGCTTCCATTTAAAACAAGCAAGCCTCCTTCTCTTTGGCAGGATCACGCCCAACCCTTCTGCAACCACATTCCATTTTGCAAATGCTCAGCAGAGGTCTGGTTTTTAACACACCAGGATGTAATCCTCATTTCCATCTGAAACAAAGTCCAAAGCCACATTTCAGCACACCATTACTTAAGAATATCACCCATGGAAAGCAATGGGTCTACTTTTAAGTAAATCAGGTTGTAACTATGTGTAGCTGTGCTTGCTCACACTCATTCCTTGTTGCTTGTTTCTCCACTGTGAACTGAACTGCACATTCCCAATTATGTGTTAAAAGTTGTATGCTATACGTCGAACCTTTAGCTCAGCGGTTTTCAAACTCTCTAGGAGAGTTTGCACCACTATAAGTCCTTGCAGGGGCGAGGGAGAGGCAGCGCTGGCAGGGGGAAGGCAGCAATGTGATCCCCAGAATCAAGCCGCTCAGGAGGGCTGCAGGGACTGGGATGCACTCACCAGTCCCTGCAGCAGCCTTACGGAGCTGTGGGGAACCTTGCTTGAGTGTCTGCAAGGCTCCCCAGCTAGTTAGAAGTGAAACTTCTATTGCTCCATGCGATTGCTCCACTTTTACTTCTGATGACCTGGGGAGCCCTGCAGACACTCGCGCAAGGCCCCCCCCTCCGACAGGCTGCTGCAGGCACTGGCGAGTGTAATCCAGTCCCTGCAGCCCTCCTGAGCAGCGCAACCCTGGGGATTGTGTTGCTGTCTCCCCCCTGCCCCACCCCTTAAGGGGAAAGGGGTCAGGGCCCTCAGGCTGAAAACCACTGCTCTAGCTTAATACATCAGGCAACTTAAAGAAGGATTTGATTAATGGTTCTACTGGTATGTTGTTTACAGTGCACTTACTCTAACAGTGTTTACAAAAAGATTGTGAAGATCGGAATTTTAAAAGTTAATGAACAGAAGTGTATCTTATGATCTTTTACTAAATTTTTTAATAAATTAAAGACTGAACCATTCTTAGGTAACAACTACTGGTAGGTTATTTTTGAGGATCTGGTCTTGAGTGAAACAAGAAAAAATTATAGTCAGACACCCCCCTCAATTCCATGATTTTTGGCTCAAAACCTGCCCTCGACTTATCTGTAAGAGTAACTTATATTCAAGTATCTACAGTAGTTTGGGCTCTGGAAAGACACAGCAGCATTTCTGAGAAGGTTTGATTACTAGAGATTGGAGGAGCATCATGAGAAAAAAATATAGTAGAAGTACACACTATGTTTAATAAAAAGATAAGCAATGTTACAAAAATACGTCTTTGATACTGAAGGTACATACAGACATACCTCTCTACAGGAGCCATAATTGGATTTTCTACTGTGGAGTACACTCTGCTTTGAACCCCCTGTATGCATGTACCCAACTCCAGTGTCAGAATGATTACTACTTTTGACTTTTTAAAAGAAAAAAAATCAGATGCCCAATGTTTATTGTTCAATGTTCATTTTTTAAGATATAGAGAATGCTGCTCCAGGTGGGAGAAAAAATGTGATTTTGCGATCATCAGAAAGACCAGCCAATTAGAACTCTGCACAGCCAGCTTCTGCTGGAAATGGAAATAATTGATTGTACCTGAGCTTGATTCAGTTCAAAAGTTAGTACCTCTACCCCCAAAAGAGACCCCTGTTCTAGACTGTTCCAAATAATAACTACAAATAAAAACAAAACAAAAACAAGTATGTCTGGGGAGAAACAGGTGCAAATTCCTAAATTTTAAAATCATTTTGAAGATTTTATGCTGCTGGAGTAGTCGCTTTGAGTGGTGGGCAGGGGGTGCCCTGTACCTTGTAACTGCCAGCCTGCTTACCTGCCACCACCACAATCCTTTTCTTCCTCACCTTCCTTCCTACAAAGTCCAGCTTCTTCCTCAGCAGCACAGCTATGGAGAGCCAGCAAGAACACTGCAGTGGCAGACCTGGAGGAGGAGGTAGGGGGCCGCTGAAATCTTGTCCCCAATTACCTTCTCTGTCCTCTTCCTGTATAGCTCTCTTCTTCAAAACTGCTGGGAAGCCTGGGAGTGAAAGAGGAAATCTTTCATTGCATCTCCAGGCTATGCCTCCCAACGTGTTTGAGAAAAGAACTGCAAAAAAGAAGCACTGAAGCAGCAAGGTGTGAAAGTAGCAGCAGTAGCAGGGAGGGAGGCACCACCAAAAAAGTTCTGCAAACTAAGTTATGGTCCCAATGGCAACAACGCCATAGAAGTTGAAAGAATGGGATGATAGCTCTGAACTAACACCACCATTTCCCTCAATCTCATCCCCCCCAGCCATTGTGAAACTCTGAGACGCTGGGTTAAATTTTGATCATAATAGACTGTTTCAGAGGAAGAATTTGCAGGTTTCCCTTTTTTAGGCCTCCACCTCTACCAAAGTTGCCCTTATCAGAAGCTCCTGAATTCTTGGAAGCAGACTGATAGTACATTAAAGTTCCTTGGGAGGTCCAGAATTCAAAGCAAAGCAATCCTTTTCACCTCCTGCTAAAGGTTTTCAACACTATTCACATCTCAGTGTTTTTTTTTTTTTTTCAAAAATAGTTTCTGTATAATAATGTTTATTTGAAGAAGGATAAAGCTATGCGTGAAACAGGTTGAGTCAAGTTACACATAAATTGGTGCCATCTCCTTTTGCTCAATAACTGTATCCAAACATCCCAAGACTTCAGATACTCCTACATTTTTCAGAGCTGTCAAAGTATTTATTTATAAATTGTGGTAGTATTTTTAGCTATAACTGTAAAGAATGTTTTGCTTTATTTTTATCTGAGATGATTTTACCTAGAAGAAGGTCTGGATTAGCTGAATTCTTTTCAGTTCTTGTAATGTAAAAGACTAGAAGTGAAATATGAGTTGAATTCAAAGGTGTTCCAAAGGTAGAACACTTTCTTCCAGAGGAAAAGTACCTTCAGATCCAACCCATTGTTTTAAAATACGTAATAGCTATTAGTAGTGGTGAAAAACAAGACTCTAATAGCTGCTGATGCCTTAGGACTACATTGGATTCCTTAACTCCAAATATCACTGTTTCTTCAACTTTCCTTAGACTTCCATATTCACTGTATGTGTTTGGTGGTGGTTATCTTGAACTTTTTATTTAGCATATTTTCTTCACCCCTCTACCTCCCTAAAGTATCGTCAGAATTTTGTCCTGAAAAAATGGTCACAGAATCCTATTATTTCACTTCTGCTATGTGTAACGCAGCACTGAGTCCATAATAAACATGGCTTTTAACATTTTCACGATACTTTTGTGAGAAATTAAGCATTTGAAACTCTTTCAAGCTTAAATGGAACTATTTGTTATTCCTCCTCTTACTTCACTGCCATGATGCTATTGAGAACATTTATACTGCTTAATTAAAAAAATTCAGAAAGCAGCTTACAGAGAAAACAAAGAAGCCAATGGGTCCCTGACTTAAGGGGTCACAATCTAAAACAAGAAACACCAGCACGCACGCACACACACACACACATGCCCACACACACACACACACATGCCCACACACACACACACACACACACACACAGAGGAAAGATATTGCATTTGGGTGACTAGGGGCATCCCCCTTAAGGCTGAATCAACCTTATTACTCCTTTTTCATGCCTCATCTTTTCTAGCTCCGATCTTAACCAAAGTGAACAG
This sequence comes from Tiliqua scincoides, assembly GCF_035046505.1. Classification (NCBI taxonomy): domain Eukaryota; kingdom Metazoa; phylum Chordata; class Lepidosauria; order Squamata; family Scincidae; genus Tiliqua; species Tiliqua scincoides. Next base: position 23,069,096 of record NC_089823.1, read on the forward strand.
CCACCAGTACCACTACAGTATTTTTCTGAGAAAATATTTAAACACTGCTGGATCTATGTTTTCTTCTATTTAATTGGTCTCCTATGCATAAATTCACTTTGTCTCTAATACTTTTGCTGATTTCTGTAGAAATCATGAGATTAGCCAAGATCTGCTCTGTGCCACAATGTTGGCCAATGGCTCCATCTTCCCCTTCTGCACCTTGATGAACTATTTCCTGGTTTGATGACACTATGGCTGCCAACAGAACCCTGTGGATGATAGAAACGCCAATCAGCTATGTGAATGCAAGCTGACAGTATCTTAGCCAGTAGCACTGTTTTTAACATCTTGGCTGCATGTATGGAGAAAAGGATATTGCTGATGCAAACACAAGTCTTCTATGTAGCCAGTAGCAGTGGTTCTTAATATCGTAGCTGTGCATACGGAGGGAAGTTAACAGCTTTGTAACCTGTGTTTTATAATTACAGCATTGTGTAAACTGATAACCATGGCCCCTAAAGCAGTGGTTTTCAACTGGTGTGCCACAAGCCTGCCTCAGGTGTGGCACGGGACGAGAGGAGACAGGCAGTAGCCATGTAAGAGAAGCAGCTGCTAAGAACCTCCCATAGCAGCAAAGTAAAAAGCAGCCAGTGAAGGGGCTGGTCATGGCCGCTTTGAGCTTTGCGTGGCAGTATGCTTTTAAGAAGCATCCACTTTGAAGCTCCTGCTGTCGAGCAAGAATAAGGTGGCCATTGCCTGCCCAACACGCACTATTAGGCAGCCAGGGAAACCTGGAGGAGCTCTTGGTGGGAGCTGTGAAGTGAGTGAGAGGCAAACAAGCAGGTATGAAGCGAGTAAGCTAAGCAGAAGTCTGCAGAGGCACCAACTGAAGGATTGGTTGCTTGAAAAGGGTGCTTGAGAGTCTGTTTTCCTTTTCACAGTTTGCATGCAATGCCACAAAGAGACCCTGCACTGTTTCCATTGACATTCTTTTTTGGCTTTTAGAGTAAGGGCGTTATTCACACTCTTTTTCTCGAATACATGAGCAGGCAACTGGCACATCTCTCTCCTCTTCTGCCCCACCCTGCGCCCTCCCACATACACACTCCTCCCCCACAAAAAAAATCTCATAATCCCAGTTAACACCTCACTTACTGCCCCTCTCCTGTCCCTACCTTCCAAAGGCCAGAATCAGTTGTCTCGCATTCTCTCTTTCCCTAGTTGAATTCGGCCTTTATTTCAATTTTGTTGGTATCCTTCAGTCTCAGAAGACTAAGGTATCACGCTCTGAATGGTGCTTCTGGAACAGAGTGTCCTCTCCAGTGCATGAAGCCTGGGTAAAGTAGATATGAAGGATAGACCGTTACCCATGCAACAAATCCCCCCTCTCCAGATCGCTGAAATGGTCCAATGGAAAGGCAGAGGCCAATACAGTTGGTTTCAGCAGAGTTGCAGGAGTTGCCAGAACGTGACTGTGTTCAGCCATGAACTGCCTCAGGGACTCCGGCTCTGGATTTTGCCTCGAGGTTGACTCCTGAAGCCTTTTCCATAACTGGATGTAGCCACAAGGCAGTGGAGGTTTGGGATCAGAGTTTTCCTTCTCTCAGATGAGCTGCCTTCCCAGGCTAACGAGTCCCATCTACCCGGTGGCTGTTTAGTCGCCTCTTATGACTACAGCCAAACTGAAGGCCTATTCTTATCCCCCAGCCCCCAGGGGTTTATTTCAATCATGTCTCTTCATTGCCCCTCACCCCACATTTCTCCAGCATGAGCTCAATCTAACCTCTATTTGCCAACACTTTCTGGCACTTCTGATAACAATTTGATCACCCTAGTTCAAAACATTATTCCCCCTTTCCAGAAACTACATACATTTCCCTCTCCAAGCTTCTTGTGAATTTCTTTAATTGTCATGCAATTATTTAATTGTTTTAATATTAATTAAAAATTAATTGTAATGTAATAATTTAATGTAAGTAAAAAACTAGTAGTGTACCTTGTCCATTTTAGTGCCTTGTCAGCATGCTATGAGCTGAAAAATGTTGAAAATGGTTGCCCGAAAGCTAAATTCTACAGCAGGGGTGTCCAAACGTTTTGGCAGGAGGGCCACATCATCTCTCTGACACTCTGTCAAGGGCCAGGAAAAAATTTACATTTCAAATTTGAATAAATTTACATAAATGAATGTATTAGAGATGGAACTTATATGAATGAATGAAGGTCTTGCAATATCTCATGGCCTATAGGTCTTGCACAAAGCAAGGTCAGCCTTTCCTTTGCTGCCACTGCTGCATCACAGATGTGAAACAGTAAGCAGTGGAGAGAGCCCTCATCCCACAGCTCACGTGAGAGGTGAAACAGTTGGCCGTCACGCTGAGAGCAGTTGCATCAGGCCAGTGCGGGCTCCAGCAAGTCTCTGGAGGGCCAGAGGCTAATTGGAGACTGGGAGCTCCAGGAGGGCCGGTTTGGGAGTCCTCGAGGACCACAAGTGGTCCCAGGGCCGGAGTTTGGGCACCCCTGTTCTACAGTGAACATGTGATTTAAGAGTAATGGGAAGAAGGGTGTCTATTAAATCTGAATGCACTGAAGTCAGTGGAGAAGTGCAAGCCCAAAACACATATGACTAGTTTTTAATTGGAACAAAAAGTGTCCATGGTTTCTGAAGTCTGTTAAATAAAGGTCCATTAAATTGAGGGTTCACTGGTTTTCATTATAGCAGGCAGACCATTCAAACATACACAAACACAAAAAAAACTACATGATTTTTGAAAGGGAATTTCTTTTTACGTTTCATGGTTTATCCAAAGCAACATCATACATTTAAAACATATTTATTTAATTCATCTCTCTTGTTTCACAGAAAGCTGGCAGCTGATTAAAAAGAGCCACAACAACACACTGTGGCACATCAGTGAGATCCACCGGTTATATGATGCCCCTGCTCACATGACGTACCCACTCTTGTTCTGCTGTGGCGAGGAGGGTACTCCATTGCCCTGCCTCTGCGCAACCCTAAGATCAAGCTGCCCCTCGAGAAGATAGTCTCTGCAGCAAGTTTCTACGCCTACTGCATCATGATCAGGCAAGGGGAGGTCAACCACATGCTGTACTTCTGCTCCCTCTTCAGCCAATTTTCGGTTGATATGTATGCCAAAATAGAGACTGAGAGGTTGAACTACATTAGGAACAACAAGGCGCAGCTGAGGGCGGACAGCTACTTTCACCTAAGAGAGTTGATCAGAGTCAAAATGGATTTAAAATAGTTAAATACCGTAGCAAAGCACGGGTATCAAACAAAAATAATATACATAGCATTTGATGTTAAGTTCCATTTCTTGTGACTGTTCTCTGAAGCTCAAAATGTAGTACAGGTCAGTCCTTGTCACCCGCAAACTTCTGGAACCCCTTCAGATCAAATCTGCAGGACTTGGCCTACCCAACCCTATGGCTGTGACCAGAGCTGTGCTCTAGTCTTGTTCTGAGGACTGGGGAGGCCATGCTCTGCCTCCCCAAACCTCAGAAGGCAATCTGGGAGCCAAAAAATAGTAACCTAGTTTTCAGCTGAAAACCAAAAGTGATGGTTTATGGCCCTCAGAACACCCAACTTATGCAACCGGAGCTCTGTTCTGGTTGCGTTCAGAGGGTTCAGGTTCGGTGACACATGTTGAATCAGGTCTGTTGATGAAAAATCCATGGATGATCAGGCACCACCTGTATAGGGCAGTGGGTTTTTCCACAAGGATTCCGCAGCTCCCCTAGCTGTTTTCTACGATTCCCTGGAGAGTCATAGCTCACATGACTGGGGGTCATCCCCTGGGGGCTGGGGATAAGAATAGGCCTTCAGTTTGGCTGTACTTGTCGTAAGAGGCGACTAAACAGCCACCGGGTAGATGGGACTCGTCAGCCTGGGAAGGCAGCTCATCTGAGAGAAGGAAAACTCTGATCCCAAACCTCTGCTGCCTTGTGGCTACATCCAGTTATGGAAAAGGCTTCAGGAGTCAACCTCGAGGCAAAATCTGGAGCCGGAGTCCCTGAGGCAGTTCATGGCTGAACACAGTCACGTTCTGGCAACTCCTGCAACGCCGCTGGAACCAACCGTATTGGCCTCTGCCTTTCCATTGGACCATTTCAGCGACGTGGAGAGGGGGGATTTGCTGCATGGGTAACGGCCTATCCTCCATACCTACTTTAACCAGGCTTCGCGCACTGGAGAGGACACTGTTCCAGAACCACCATTCAGAGCGTGACACCATAGTCTTCTGAGACTGAAGGATGCCATGGCTCACAATTTGGGAACCACTGCACTAAGGTGTTGAACTTGTTTCTGAAAGTGCACAATCTTGTTCATGATTACTCAGAAGTCAGTTCCACTGAATTTACTCCCATGCACAAGCTGGAGGCCAAATGCAGTAACATGCAATGTCTACCTATAATACATTTTTCTAAGGGTAGAACATGTATTTTTGTTGGGGGGTGGGGAAAATGAACAAAGGACAAGTTTTAAAGGGCATCTTAAAGTTTGCACATTTACAAGTTTAGAGATTAGATTTTCTCCAAATTATAGGCTAGTGAAATTACCAAAACTGTGTTTATATCTTTTCCAAAGGAGTGCTGTGAGCAAACACTCCTGGAGTGTTCAGGAAAACAAGCCCAGCAAATGATATAGAAAGTGAACATCCAGCTTTAAGGATGCATTCTATGATGCATGCTTAATATTCTTCATAGGATCATGAGTTCTCCCCTCAATTCTTTCCTCATGAAATGTGCTTTGCAGCTCTTACAATTCCTGCAACTTCTTTGTTAACAACTGCATTTTCTCCATAGTAAAAATATCTTCTTCATATGACCAAGAGGTAGTTACTCTTCAGGTGGCAATCAGCGTTCCTGTAATTGTATCACCTCTTGTTTTGTATTCTCACCATCTGCCAACTCAGCTTAGTAATTTCTGTGCAGCTGTGTGCTAGCTGCTTGCTCCCAATGATTTTTTTTCCATCAAAGCCTTCAAATACTTTTCGGGTGCCGAGTGATTGTTCCATTTAGACACATACAGTATTTCCTTTGGTTTCCAATCCCAGACAAATTGTTTTACATTTTTCCACATCAGCTGCATTTCCCAGCTGTTGGGTCAGTTACCTAATAGACTGAAGTATTTTCTTTCTTTTCTCAACTCAACTCAATTCAATGAATATTGAGAAGTTAACTTCTTAGGAACTTTACAATAGTTGAATGTACAATAAATGCACAGTTGTTACTCACTTGTTGTAGATGATCTCACAGCTTGCATGCCTATGGCAAGGGAACTTCATTTTCCCAGGATCAAGTTGCAATACTTTGTCATGGGGGGGACGAGACGGGACTTTCCACCCAGCTAGCACACCTATTACACTAGCTGAGAATGAATGGATGACTGTTTTACAAACACCTCTATGAGATAGGCTTGTGTCTTTACTCAGAACATCCCTCACTCTCAAACACCTGCCTGTACTAGTACAACTGGAATTCTATTTGTAAGTAAGCGCCATTAAACCCATAAAACTTTCAGCTTAAAATACATAGGACTGAACTGCATGAGGAGTATTTTTAAAATGTTTTCCATCATTTATTCAATAATTCTTCAGGGATGGGGAACTGTGATGTGCACTCCTGCAGCCACTTTAAAAAAAACAGAAGATGGAGACCAGTCTATTTTCTTATTCTGCAACACTCCACAACTCAAAAAAATATATATTTGGAGAAAAGGAGAAGTATGTTGAAATTTCCTTGGTGAATGTATTAAAAATGAAGATATGAGCTACTCTCCTAATGGGTGAATAGATTAACCCATATATTGGAGCTTGTATCCTAAGCTCTGCTTCCATGAATGGAAGACACTTTCATTCATGCAAGGGGAGGATATTTACTGATCTTCCTCTAACTACACAGTCCCTTGCAGGCCACCCAGTCCTGTTCCAGAAGTTTCTCAACCCATCGGAGTGGATTTTTGGCAGGCACAGAGGGCTGCTGTGCCAAGGAGACAGTAGTAAAATGGCTTCTGCAAGTTTTTTTCCATGTGCTCTTCTCAGGCTACAATCCTAAGAATGTCCATCACCATCTTGATTCTAAAATTCTCAAACACTAAAATTGAGTGTTGGGCGGGTTAGGACAGACAAAAGAAAATATTTATTTACTCAGCATGTGGTCGGTCTGTGGAACTCCTTGCCACAGGATGTGGTGCTGGCGTCTAGCCGAGATGCCTTTAAAAGGGGATTGGACAAGTTTCTGGAGGAAAAATCCATTATGGGGTACAAGCCATGATGTGTATGCACAACCTCCTGATTTTAGAAATGGGTTATGTCAGAATGCCAGATGCAAGGGAGGGTACCAGGATGAGGTCTCTTGTTATCTGGTGTGCTCCCTGGGGCATTTGGTGGGCCGCTGTGAGATACAGGAAGCTGGACTAGATGGGCCTATGGCCTGATCCAGTGGGGCTGTTCTTATGTTCTTATCTTCCACTACCATTTTGCATTACCCCTCTGGCTTTCCACAGTGTAGCCACAAGAACTCAACACCTTAGATTTTATCTTAATTTAACACTAGAAAATGGAGGTGGCATTGTTGGGGTAAGGGAGGATGGTTCAGCCACTTCTTTCCTCAAATCTTTTTAAAACTGTCAAGAAGAATCAAGAACACCTGACAACACCATCGATACCCCCAAATTCACATATCAGTCTTAAATTTGCAAAGTTGTTTCAAGAAATATGTACATCTCTCTCTTGGGGACTCAAGGCCTGAAAGAGCAGCAAGACCTTCATATTTAGGCTTTTTCACTGAGGACACAATCCTAACCAGGTCCAATCCTTACCCAGAAGTAAGTCCTATTTTGTTCAATGGAGCTTACTCTCAGGAAAGTGTGGTTAGGATTGCAGCCTGAGACAGATTACATTGGCAGAGTAGAAGGAACAGCTTTGAGTAAAATCTTGGGATATTCTAATTTTATATCGTCCATTTTGAAATAAGTGTTTCAAATGTGATTTAACTAGCCTCAATGAGCCTATAATTTGCATAATGTTCATCACAAAATTTGTTTTGGATCTGCTTAAATTCACTCAATATATAAGGATCAATTAAAATTCCAATAATACTATCATACAGTACAGGTTTCATCAAAAGTTACTGAACCCAGTTCCAGCTTTAACAAGGTATACATTTTGTTTGCAGATCATCTAACACTGGCTACAACAAGTAATCTGTTCACAGAACATTTTAAGTCAAGGACTTAATATATTTTCAAACCTTAAACAAAATTATGTGATGAGACAGTGCAAATCACATAACCTAAAAGCAACATTTTGCTGAAATAAAGCAGAAATTGAAGGGGGCAAACAGCAGCAGATGGCTGGGGCCCCTAGTTCAAAGCCCTGCACTGATGGATGTTACTATTACCATTGATGATACAGGGGTCAACACAGCCAGTGTCCAATATGGCTTACCTCTGATGCCAATCCTGTGTTCAAGCATAGATAAGTGTTAATAATATGAGAATGTTACAATGCTTTCCATTCTAGTACCTGTGCTAGGGTGTACCTTTCCCCTACTCTGCAGGCTATACAAACATGGCAAGCCAGCAGCATGATTATTCATTAAGTACATGGGAACAAAAGCTGAAGCACCTACTGCTGTTTCAGGCATTATTTTGTCACATTTTCCAAACTGCCTTCAGATTTTCAGAGACGTTAAAAAATAAAAGTTCAGTTACTTACAAATTTCTAAGAATTTATTACCATCTTCAAGAATTCAGGTGCTTTCTTGAAGACCAGCTGCTGAGAACTTGGGTTTTTATTAACATTTTTCCCTTCACACCTCACAGGTGTTAAGAGTCTAGTTTAGCTGCACTATACCATTAGGTCAATCCCCTTTTTCTCCCAGTAACTTTTTATATATAATACAAGTGAATCACATGACTTTAGTCAGACAAGTTATTTTTTGCAGTTGTGAACCTATACCTATTTGTGGTTGGAACCTATACACTTATTTATATTATGGTATGGGGCTTCTGTCTTAAAGGATTTCAGTTCCTCATTTTAAGATCTCACACACAGCACATTTTTCCTGGCAAAAATAGGCACAGCATAAACATAGCAATAGAAATATAGCAAAAGGCTATCATTTTAGCTTTACAATTTTAATATTTACTTTTCACAATCATCCACTACATTACGTCTGTTCACATGGACGTGGGCACTTCTTTAATTTAGAAAGAAGGACAAATACAAGGAAGACCATTGGACCTGACCACCTTGCTCTTTTTAATCATATGAAGCCCTCAAGTAATATTGGTCCATCTAGCCCAGTGGCTCCCGAACTGGGTGATACTGCCCTTGGGGGTAGTAGAATTATCTAGGAGGGCACTAAGAGGCAAGGGGGCACCAGAATGGCACTGGAACCATGCTGGCAAATGGTGCTCCAAGTTTCTAGTTCTGTGTAGTGCTGAAATCTGGTGGAAACTATCAGAATTTTTAGCAAATATTTCATCAGAATGAGATACACCAGACCTGCACCATGTTTTAAGGAACTGTTGTTGCCACCTTTAATTTTATCTCTTTTTCTTTGAATAGAAATGGCAGAAGCAGAACATAGAAGAAATCTAGACAATACAGTCTGGAATATCCAAGTATAGACTTATACCAGCACCAACATACTAGTAGCTGTCAATGTGCCAAATATGCTAAGAAGTCTTTTCTAATGAGGCAGTGAAGCCTTTCAGTCTGAAGAAGGCGCATTCTGACATAAGAAATTAATTTTTTCTTATCACCCCTCCCCCTCCTCCCATAAAGGAAAAAAATATTTGGAATTCAACTTCAACAAGGTGTCTAGACCTAAACTGATTCAGAAGAAGCCTGGAAGAGGGCTTGAGGGCTGCTGTCCATATTCTAAGAGATAGTGATTCTGAAAACACAACAGCAGCAATGGGGAGAAAAGGAAGATTATTTCTTTGTTATAGTGACTGGCACATGTCTGGATGGCAGTTATGTAAGCTGCTCAAAACAGGAACACTTAAACAACACATCCGAGATCTGAATGAACGAAATATTCCTATTAAATGCTTTGTTCCTGACATAGTTGAATGTGCTGACAACAAAATCACACAACAATCATCAATGGAAATCACATTTATTAACCCATGGAGGTCTGGGTTTGGTGTCATACTCAAAATTGAAGTGGAAAAACACACTACAGGCTGATCCAACTTCGATGTAATGTCCATACAGCAAGTCAAAATGAGGCTCAGTAGCGTGTGTGGCCTCCACGTGCCTGTATGACCTCCCTACAACGCCTGGGCATGCTCCTGATGAGGTGGCGGATAGTCTCCTGAGGGATCGCCTCCCAGACCTGGACTAAAGCATCCGCTTTAGTCCAGACATGGACTAAACTCCTGGACAGTCTGTGGTGCAACGTGGCGCTGGTGGATGGAGCGAGACATGATGTCCCAGATGTGCTCAATTGGATTCAGGTCTGGGGAACAGGCGGGCCAGTCCATAGCATCAATGCCTTCATCTTGCAGGAACTGCTGACACATTCCAGCCACATGAGGTCTAGCATTGTCTTGCATTAGGAGGAACCCAGGGCCAACCGCGCCAGCATATGGTCTCACAAGGGGTCTGAGGATCTCATCTCGGTACCTAATGGCAGTCAGGCTACCTCTGGCGAGCACATGGAGGGCTGTGCGGCCCCCCAAAGAAATGCCACCCCACACTATTACTGACCCACTGCCAAACCGGTCATGCTGGAGGATGTTGCAGGCAGCAGAACATTCTCCCTGGCGTCTCCAGACTCTGTCACGTCTGTCACATGTGCTCAGTGTGAACCTGCTTTCATCTGTGAAGAGCACAGGGCACCAGTGGCGAGGTTGCCAATCTTGGTGTTCTCTGGCAAATGCCAAACGTCCTGCATGGTGTCGGGCTGTCAGCACAACCCCCACCTGTGGACATCGGGCCCTCATACCACCCTCATGGAGACTGTTTCTGACCGTTTGAGCAGACACATGCACATTTGTGGCCTGCTGGAGGTCATTTTGCAGGGCTCTGGCAGTGCTCCTCCTGTTCCTCCTGGCACGAAGGCGGAGGTAGCGGTCCCGATGCTGGGTTGTTGCCCTCCTACGGCCTCCTCCACGTCTCCTGGTGTACTGGCCTGTCTCCTGGTAGCGCCTCCATGCTCTGGACACCACACTGACAGACACAGCAAACCTTCTTGCCACAGCTCGCATTGATGTGCCATCCTGGATGAGCTGCACTACCTGAGCCACTTGTGTGGGTTGCAGACTCCGCCTCATGCTACCACTAGAGTGACAGCACCGCCAGCATTCAAAAGTCACCCAAACATCAGCCAGAAAGCATAGGGACTGCGAAGTGGTCTGTGGTCACCACCTGCAGAACCACTCCTTTATTGGGGGTGTCTTGTTACTTGCCTATGATTTCCACCTGTTGTCTACTCCATTTGTGCAACAGCATGTGAACTTGATTGTCAATCGGTGTGGCTTCCTAGGTTGACAGTTTGATTTCACTGAAGTGTGATTGACTTGGAATGACATTGTGTTGTTTAAGTGTTCCCTTTATTTTTTTGAGCAGTGTATATGCTTCAGTATATATGTATATGGCAATATATGTATATGCTACAGCAAAAATCCAAAATCCATTATTACCAGTTAATGAAAACTAGTAAGAGCTAGAGAGTACTGTGACTGCCAGGAAAAGAACTAGTTGCAACTAGGAAAAACCTGTTTTCACTACCTTAAGAGCATAAGAACAGCCCCACTGGATCAGGCCATAGGCCCATATAGTCCAGCTTCCTGTATCTCACAGCGGCCCACCAAATGCCCCAGGGGCACACCAGATAACAAGAGACCTGCATCCTGGTGCCCTCCCTTGCATCTGGCATCCTGATATATAGCCCATTTCTAAAATCAGGAGGTTGCACATATGCATCATGGCTTGTAACCCGTAATGGATTTTTCCTCAATTACCTTGAAAATGGCCAAGCTCCTTGTTCTTCCTAGTTGCAACTAGTTGTTCCCAACAGATGCAGTATTTTCTAGTTCATAGTAGGCAATACAAGAAACCTCAAACACTGCTTGGACCTTCTAGTTTTGACTAGTTAAAATGAGTTTCTCCTGACTGATGCAATACTTTCTCATTCTTCCTAGGCAACACTAGAAACCTCCGATGGCATTTGAAGCTTCTAATTCAGAATTTGTAATCATGGATTTCAGGATTCTGTTCTAACGTATGCAGGCGTGCCCCTGTATCTGCAGTGGTTCCATTCTGGAACCCTCCGTGGATACCTGAATCTGTGGATACGAGGAGACACCTACCCCCACCTTCCAAAGGCAAGGGAAGCTCTGTCAGGTAAATGTCCTCCCCACCACCAAAAGGTAAAGCATAATGACAAAAGTTCCACTACTTTAAAATAAAAGGTTAACGAAAGCACACCAATGTACAGTTCTGCATATACTGTGCAAAGTAGATGAAAGGATCTCTCTAAGTTCAGCTTAGAGACTAATTTGGATATAAGATTTTATATTCTTGACTTTGCTATGCATATAGAAACAGCAATTTCTAGAACTAAATCTCTGATGGATAGGATCCTGCTCAAGAAGGTCACCAGTTCTGACAAAGTACTTCCAAGCATCCACATGAGATCATTTCATCAAGTCACCCCCCTCCCCGCCAATATATCCAATGGGCATGTCAGAGAAGACCCTCAATGTTGCAAAGTATTTCGCTCAACCTCTTGACCCCAATGCAGTTCTCTTTAGTTCCATTTATTTTACCAAGTCATTCATAAGAACAGAAGCAAACTATGGAAGCCCACACAGCTGGTTCATGAAGGACAAAATTTCCACAAAGAATAAAGCAATTGTGCTGTCCTTACAATTGTCCCAGATTTCTGAGAGGCATTTGTTTCACTGCCCTACAGCAACATAGCCACTTTCAAAAGACGCTCATTTCATTGTTCCGACACATATGGCAAGAGGTTTGTTTTTCAAACAAGATCCTTTAGTGATTTCTCAGACATCAAAGCCAGTGTTAAGTATATGTAGTGCACTCCACTTACACAGAAGCCATTAGCCACAGAAGGCTGCTGCTTCTGTCGTCCATCATAAAACACAAAATGAGTTTCCTAACCAAAGCATAAAGAGTGCACAGTTCCTCCACAAAAGAAAGATTTGAACTTCTAGGTATACTTTTTCTACAGCAAAGACTTATTAAACAAATATAATTATATTTCTTCACACTAGTTTCTAATTGTGCAAGAGTATTTTCCACTAACACCTATGCCTCCTCCCTCATGACAATCACATTAGATTTTTTAAAACTTTAAAGTTGACAACTAAGATTAGTTTAAAATATTCTTTTAGCAAAAAAAGTAAATGTTAACTGTTGGATAACCAAGAAATACAACCACCCAAAAAAAAAGTTTCAGGATCATTGGACTGATCACTGACTTAGAAAAAGTTGGCAAATTAATATCACTGAATTAGAGAAAGTTGGCAAATTAATACTCTGCAGACGAAACTAGTTATTTATGTCCACTCCAGTGTTTCTCAAACTGTGGGTTGGGGCCCACTAGGTGGACTGCAAGCCAAATTCAGGTGGGTCCCTATTCTTTTCAATATTTTATTTTTAATATATGAGACTTGATGCTACCATGGTATGTGACTGCATTTGGGAAAATGTTACAGACTGGTACTTTTAACAAGCTACTATGTATATTCTTTTAACAATGACAGTCAATGGGACTTACCCCTGGATAAGTGTGAGTAGGATTGCAGCCTAGGATCGATAAAAACTTTCCAGCTTGATGATGTCACTTCTGGTTGTGACATCACCTTTGGTGGGTACTGACAGATTCTCATTCTAAAAAGTGGGACCCGGTGCTAAATGTGTGAGAACCACTGGTGTACCCTTTCCATCGTTACATATTATTTGGCTTTTATTTTCCAGTGCCTCTGTTTATTCAGTGCCATTTATTATAAAAATATTAAGATTATTTTATCCTACAATTCATCATATGTTTTCCAAAACATCAATCGTAGCTTCAAGTTTAGCTATCAGACTTATTATCAAATATCTCTTCTGATGTCCAGTTAGACATTTATAACACAACCTTACTCCTCCTACTGGATCCTCCACATACCATGCAACAGGAATTCCCATAGGCATTCAGAGTTCTCTTCTTCTCTCCAACTTGACTGTCAGTCAGGTATACAGCAGGCTGGCTAGCACCTGAGGCCCTCTGGTGGTTTCTTCTCTCTAGACCAGTGATTTTCAACCTTTTTTGTCTTGCAGCACATTGACAAGGTACTAAAATGGTCAAGGTACACCATAAGTTTTTTGAAATCTGACAAGGCACACCATGTTGTTGGTGGGGGGGCTCACATCCCCTATTGGTCTGACTAATAAATGACCCTCCCCCAAACTCCCATGGCACACCTGCAGACCATTTGTGGCACACCTGTGATTGAAAATGGCTGATCTAGACTCTCAGGATGCAAGCTTCTCTGACTAGAAGTACGGAGAAGATCAGGGTGCTAGGTAACTGGGAAGAATGGGAGGATCTCATTTTATCAGCAGTGGCTGGCACTGCTGAGTCCTGGTGGCAGGGGAAGAATCACAGTTTATGGGAATTCCCTCTACAAATACAGTTTTCATGCACACAGATCTCTGCATGTTTTGGGGAAAATGGAATTCGCCTCTTGGTTTTAACCAAAAAAGTCTTACAAAACTTGAAAGAACGAAGCACCCTTTACTATCAGAAATATTTACACAAAGTCCCTGCATATCAAGAAAAATGCAACTCCCCAAAACACATTTCAGTATTTACTTTTTAAATTCCCGAATATATTTAAATAGGCTCCAATCAAATCTTAAATCAGTGGTGGGCACACTTTTATTCTAGATTAAGAGTGACGAAAAAGGAAGGCAATGTCTTCCTTATGTATTTGATGTACAAAATGATGTGCTTGGCTAGTTTTTTAAAAAATTTTACAACTCAAACTTTAAAAGCAGTTTAAATTTTTCTTTTATCGGTTATTGAATATGCCAGGTTTTCTTAAACTGAAAACAGTACACTCCATACACCACATTAACATCTTTGAAGTGGCATTATGTAAAAACAATCAGCTACAGATTAAGTAGTCATGACACACTATTCCTATTCTTCCACAGTAAGGGCCATTTCAAAACTTTTCTAAAACATACTACTTTAAATGCCCCATACTTTCTAAAGTCATCTGTAAAAGAAAAGTTGCAAGCAATAAGCACACCAATAGACATTTTTAAAAGCATGTGTTATTTACAAATTGTTAGATATTCACAAATCCTAAATTTGCCAATAACAGCTGTATGTCAATCACGTTTGAACAATCCTGTAAGTACTGATAAAGAAGTTACAAATTAAAGAAATTTGGCTTTTGAAGTGCTCATACAAAGCACATTTTGCTTTCAGTCTCTTATCTGACAGGATTCAAATTCATGTAGGTTAATGCAAATCAGGCAAACAGCATATTGTTCAGTGGCATTCACCCCCCCCCCAAAAAAAAAACCTAAAAGCAGAAAACTAAACTTGTTTCAAGTAATAGCCTTTCAAAATGTGCTTATTTGACACAGTGGCCCAACCCATCTTAATTTCTTATTTTATTCACATCAATAAAAGGATATCAACTGCACTTGTGAATTAGCCTGCGAGATTGATCGCTACTATTCCTGTTTTACCAACTGAGAACATTTGGCATCCAGGAAGACTCACAAGATACAGACTTGATCTTTCAAGGGAAGAGCAACCCCATGCACAACAGGCTTACAGATTGTTGAATAAAAGATAACCAATTAGTCAGCCATGGACCTCCGCAGCCCCGTGTCAGGGGCAAAGCTCTGCAATGGTGCCCCCTATGGGCTATCGCCACCCCGTGCAGAAATACGCCACCCCCACTCACCAGAGGCTCATGGAGCCTCGCACAACCTTCTCCAGCAAACCGGAAGCACAGTTTCTGCCCCCGTCGGGAGCCTCAGAGAGGCTTCCATGGGGTCCTAGCAGCCGGCGCCTGGGGCATCTGCCCCAGGGAAGTCTATGGGAGGCACGCAACTGCAATTAGTTAACCCTGCGGTTTTCAAACTCTCAGGGAGTTTGAAACCTACAGCAAGACTTTGCGGGGGCGGGGGGCAGCAGGGGCAGGAGAAGGCAGTGACGCAATCCCCAGGATCGTATCTCCCAGGGGCCTGCAGGGACTGGGGTGCACCCTCCAGTCCCTGCAGCAGCCATCCCTGGGTGCGGGGAGCCCTGCGCGAGTGCCTGCAGGGCTCCTCAGGTCAGGGAAAATGAGAGTGGAGAGATCGTGCTCTGCCTCCACAAAACCGGAAACAGAGCGTGATCTCTCCACTCACTTTCTCTGACTTGGGGAGCCCTGCAGGCGCTTGCGCAAGGTTCCCCGCACCCAGGGACGGCTGCTACAGGGACTGGAAGGTGCACCCCAGTCCCTGCAGCCCCGTCAGAAGGGAAAGTGGAGTGATCGCACTTCGCTTCTGTTTTAGCGAAGGTGAGGCACTATCGCCCCACTCTTACTTTCCCTGACCTGGGGGGCCCTGCAGAAGGTCGCACAGGGCTCCCTGCACCCCCAGGAGGCTGCAGGAGGGTTGGGCAAGTGTACCCCAGCCCCTGCAGTCCTCCTGAGCGGAACGATCCTGGGGATCATGCCACTGCCTCCTCCCTACCTCCTGGCTGTCCCCGCCCCTTAAGGGGAAAGAGACCAGGACCCTCAGGCTAGGGCGTCGTGATGCCCCAGTTTGAATACCACTGAGTTAACCTAAAGTATCACAAAATGTGTAACTAAGGCTACAGTCCTATCCACACTTTCCTGGGAGTAAGCCCCATTGACTCTAATGGGACTTACTTCTGAATAGACATAAATAGGATTGGAGTCTAAGGCTGCAATCCTAGCCTCACTTACCTGAGAATAATTCCCACTGAACTCAGTAGGACTTACTTCTAAGTAGACATGCATAGGATTATGCTCTGAAATGCACAGAATCTAAACAGTTCTGTGGCCTTAGACACAGACAGTTCCCCTTAAACACAAATAAACAGTTGTATTCCCAACTAGATTACAAATTTGAGAATAAAAACTTTCTTCATTCGTTACAAAACCAGCAGTAACAACTCTTTCTAGTTAGTATCCACAGATATTATGGAAGCATATAATAGAACTTGGGTAACATTATGGAGCATTTAATATCTGCTATTAAAGACCAAGTCATTACGTTACACACAGTTTTTTAAAGTATGATCAAAAAAGGGTTCCAGGTGCACACACTTCAATAACTGCTTGAGTTTGCGCTCAATATAATCACCATATGCACTCGTTTATAAGTCAAAATTTATGCCTAAAAATTAACCTTAAAACCTGAGTCAACTCATACATGAGTCAATACAGTGAAGGAGGTGGGGGCTTCTGGGAAGCATAGCAGCTATCAAACTCAGACAACCCCTAAGTTTAACCCCTGACTTATCCAAGGGTCACAGAAAATTCTATGATATCTTGCTCAAACCCTGCCCCCGACTTATCTGTGAGGT
The DNA here is from genome assembly GCF_035046505.1 of Tiliqua scincoides. Lineage (NCBI taxonomy): Eukaryota > Metazoa > Chordata > Lepidosauria > Squamata > Scincidae > Tiliqua > Tiliqua scincoides. The sequence continues at coordinate 23,085,683 of NC_089823.1, forward strand.
TGACTTGCTGGCGGGTGTCTGAGGTATAATAGCCTTTTTCTTAGATATCAGTGGCTATAACCTGCTGAGCTCTGCAGAAAGTACTGGGGGAGCCTGTTCATCCACGGATTATACATTCGTGGATCTGGACCCACATTACACTAGACTCGGCTCCACCTGAGCCTCCCGAAGGGAACCAGAGCTACACTCCAGTCCCCTCCTTAGAGCTTTCTGAAGACCAAAGAGACAGCGCACATCCACCCACTACATCCATCCGCTGTTTCTCAGGGCTTCAGAATAGCCCAAGAGAGAAAAAAAGTCACCCTCAGGAAACCGGAAGCTCCCGGAAGCCTTCCCTGGGCCTTAGAATGCCTTCAAAGGTCAACAAACATCAGTTCCAGACTCCCTTGGGAAACCGGAAGTGGCTTTTTTTACCTCTCCAAGATATTCTGGTCCTGGGTTCTGATAATGGATCCCCTGTGGATACCAAGGCCCCAACTATATATAAGATGCTAACCTGGGAACTCTCCAGAACCTTATTCCTTTAAGAATCTCAGGAATCCCAGTTAAATTATTCTATAAGTATAAAACTTTTAAAAATACTTTGAGCATGCAAAAGTGTCTCACGTGTATTATCTTGATAAAAGTCCACATCCATGCTGTAGCATAAGCATGATTATCCCCATATTGCAGCTGGAGAAGTGAAAGAGAGTGGCTTGTCTAAAGCCACCTAGTGAGTTCATGTCAGAGAGATTCAAATCAGTGAAGTCCCAGTTCATAACTCAGTCTTGGCCACTATACTATAGTAGCTCTCAACATATAAATATGTTATGTTTATCAACATAACTCAATACTTATACAAGTCTTTACTGAACCATTCAATAGAAGAGAAAACAGTTATCAATATACACACTTTCAACATATATATCCAGTAATTTGAGTGGTGGACTCATACCTTCCCATTTTAATTTTTCTACAGTTCTGCACAAAGGTGACCATCAAATCTTCAAAATGGTTTTAAAATTTAGGAATTTGCATCCATTTCCCCCAGTCAGATTTTTTTTTCCAATCAATACAAATTTTTTTAATTCGGTACTTTGAACAGTCCAGACAATGTATCAAACTGCAGTAATTATACAAACTTAATTTTATAGCTTAACAAATACAGAACATTAGCAGAAGGAGTGCCATTTAGTGACAAGGCACAGGGACTTTTGAGTTGTGGCACCATATCTGTGGAATCCACTCCCAGAAGATCTGAGGACAGTTTCATCCTTACATGGTTTCTGGTGGGTTTTAAAAACACATCTATTTCACTTACTTTTTAAGGAGGGAGGATGCTGTTAGGGATCCATTTTAGGTTTTGTTACTCTGTGCTGTTTTTATGGTTTTTACTTGCTCCTGCATTATTTGTTTTATTCTATTGTATTTTAATGTTTTGAATCATTTCATTGTTCTGTTGTATACCGCTTTGAACTCAGAGAAAAGCAGTACATAAAACAAATTCATTTTACCAATACCTAACAAGCAGTAACCAGTTCTGAACCAGTCAGTTGCACCTCTGTCTACTTTCCTTTACTCCAACGTAAGCTACTAGCTTCACTACAGTTGAATACCAATATCATTGCAGAATGGGAAGACAAAGTTTAAACATTCTAGTCAGTCTCCATTAATATGTTCCACCTGCAGTTTACATTGGCTATTAATTCTCTTTTCCTTGGGGAGTCTCCTGGTATAAGAGAATAAGAAGGAGAGAGGTCTAAATCTATTCAGATACATCCTTTCAGTTTTATCTCAAAATTTCCATCTATTCCAACTATTGTTCTTAGTACAACTATATAACTACCACATACGACCAAAACAATCAACCAACAAATCCGGTATCTTCTACATTTCCTGTACTTAGTTTCATATTGAGGATATACAGCGGGCCCCTCACATCTATGGTCTTGGCACCTGCAGATTTGACCAACTGCCAAGACTGGAACCGAAGACCAACCGAAGATTGGAGGATAGCAAATGTAGGGTTCATTTGCTCACATCCTCCACTGCAGGAGCAGAACCGCTGCAAAGAGCAGCCCAGCCAGCCCAGCCCAGCAGCCCAGCTGCTCTTTGCTTTCTTTTTATGGAGGGCAGAGGAGCCTCTGGGATGTTGGAAAAGTGGGGGTGGGAAAGTGGCAGGAGGTGAGGAAGGGAAAATGAGAAAATGGCGGGAAAAGCAAAGAGTTTGTCTTATCTTCAGTTATCAGACGCAAAGCATGAAAATAAAGGTCTTACCAGAACAAAGCTGGGCCCATGTAATGCAGATCAGGTAGCTGGGTTCACCAAAAAGTTTGGTGAGCATTTAAGAATGCATGGGCATTTGAATAACACAGATTGAACACTGAAGGGAACATTGTAATGCACACATACAAGTGGAGTGTCCCCTTTCAGCAGGTAATCGTGAGTGTGGACTTCATGCCTAACAGGAAGACAGCTTCTAAAGGATGTATCTGATCATGACTAAAGTATTGTGCCTAGAACTCAATTGGTTTTTGATTAAAGGAGAGCCAGTTGTCTGATACGCCCAGTACTTTTAACTCTCATAGCAGGAATGAAGTGTGAGGTTTTTGAACTGATCACTAAAAAGTGGTGAACAAGGTAAGCAAGAGTGGTTAAGTGTGGACTACCTTAAGCTACATTTCCTTTTCAAACAGAAATTACTCGACTTGAATCTTATGCTGCACAGCAGGAACAAATCAATGTCTGTTTAGAAAAAAATATTTACCAAAGGAGACACCATCCTCATTTTTGCATTTCACATATACCCTCATACCTTCATGCTCAATTTACATCTGATGCCTTTGAATCGGATACCTTAAAAAAACAGCTAAAAGCACTGCTGGGATAACACCACCCCAAAACAAGGATTTGTTACAAATGGTTGGCAACCTTCAGTCTCGAAAGACTATGGTATAAGCCTACAGCACAGATGCCCTTGTAAGCTGCAAACACTCTGGACAGAATTCTTTCAGCTAATTTTTCTTTAAATTACAGTCTCAGCCTTTATGTAATACAGCTGGCAGATGTGCCAGTTCTATTCTTTAAACAAAGTGACAACTGCAGTAATTTGTGCCCTATTTTATAGCAAAGTATTATACAAATTTATCAAGTTTATGCATTTTGCCAAGTCTCTAGCAGAGAGAGACAATTCATTAAAGTAGCTCACAATAAAGGTTTACTAAATAATGAAGACGGAAGAATGTAACTGACGTTAAGCCTAAGAATATGGCACTATCTTGATTTTTCTTACGCATACAAAAAAGTGTCAGATTTCCTGTCAGTGGCAGATGCTTGCTCAAATTAAATATGCTAACAGCTCAACTTTAGTATGCAATACAAGTACATAATTTCAGAATATTTGCAAATAATCAAAGAGTAGTACAAAAATTAGGATTATGTCATGATGCTGCTTCCATGAAACTAAACATGGCTACAATCAAAAATTACTCATGCCAAGCTAAGACAGCATCTGTATAACAGTGGTGCAGGACAATAGCCGCAAGATCACTTTTCCCTCCTTGATTGAGGGCTCAATTCTATCCAACTTTCTAGCACCAATGCACCTGCAATGCAGCCCAAGGTAAGGGAATAAATATTCCCTTAACTTGAGAAGGTATCTGAGACCCACCCGCATTGCATAATGCAGCGCATGCCCTGTTGGAATGGCTGCATTGGCACTGGAAAGATGGATGATGATTGAGCCCTAAAAAGAACTCTGCTCCAACTACCTGCTTCTCAGAGACTATAGAAGTGAGCAGAAGCATCCTTTGGCCTCTGCACTGGCCAGAGGACTAAGAGACTCCTGGGTTGTATTGTATATTGCCTGGGATAATTTTGATTGAAAATTTAAATTAATTTTAAAAAATTTAAATTTTTTTAATTAATTTAAAAACTATTTACAACTAAAATACTACATAGATAGCATGGTAAACCAATGGCATATAAAAGTGAGAATGAAAATTTGTGTTTTATGAAATTGCTATTTTATTTTAAAAACTGGCCTCAAAAGTTGTTTAATATGAAATCCTGGTTCCTCCTTTTCATTCTCTCTCAATTGTAAAGACTATTTGATAACCCTGCTTATGTTGCAACTACACTGGAGCACAGACACAATTAAGCTGTTTTTAATGGGTAACCATTTTATGATAAACTTTGAAATCTTGATCAGACAGCATTTATGCAGCTCTTAAACTTTAAAGGTCACAAAATTATTTAATTGGATTATTCAATTGTTCTCTTGTCTATGTGGACAACTCATAGTGCCTCTGCGGTTACAACTTGTGCCAGAAAGCTAAAATGTGGTTTCCTGTATTTCACTACCATCACCATTCTCAAAACGTTGCTGCTATATTCTCTATTAAACACTTGCATCACGCGAAGTGATTGCTTGGAGTTTTCCACCTTTAAAGCTATGTATCTACAAGTCAGGCATCTCAAAGGAGGGGGAGGAAAATCACACTGTTGTCAAATACTTTTTAAAAAAACTAAACATGTTTAAGGGGATGTGTCAGTACTGTAATTCTATTATACAAGCAAAGAAAACGTAAGACAGCCTCTCATTCATGCAGGACAAATAGCTGTGCCAAAAGCACAAATTACACCTAATTACAGGGTATAACTCTGTCATCTCTCTTTTTATAACCTAGCCGTTTACACACTTTGATTTTTGACTTCCATTTGGGTTTATTAACATCAAAGCTTTGTCATCACTTATCTGTTTCCACAAAGTTTTTACTTGAGGCAATAAAGAATAAAAAACTTCTTTGCATTCCAGCTTTTCGGATGCAAGAATCGTTTAGTCTGCATTGTTCTTATGATGTTTCATACAAAGGTTTTAATAACCATGTTGTTAAGTTTATTGCCCTTGGCAGAGAAGTCTTAAAATACACTATAATTTAACCTACTGTTGTATTTAAATACGTTAGAGTAGTAGCCTGAAATTATATTCTTATTGTTGATACTATTTTTCATAAACATGACTATGTATGTAATTAATGCAGATTTGAATGGGAGTACAATGGACACGTTAATTTTAGAAGTTTTGTAGGCTTTTGTAAATATTGCATGCCAAGAAATTGTTCGTGTTATTCTGCCAGATTGAACAATCATAATGATTATGCTGTCTGGCAGTTAGGGAGGTATGGTGGCTATAATGGACCAAGCTTCTCCTATCTTCAATCCCAGTTGGTTGCTTGCTTGTGGCTTTGGCTGACAAAAATCCCAAGTGCACTGCATGAAGGGATAGTACTCTGTCATCTTGAAAGCAAGCAGTTTGAACTCCACGGGAAGACTTCTGTGGCATACCCAAAACAAAAACCCTCAGAGCATGCCCATCTTTCTACTGTACTTTCAAGTTCTACTGTGCCATCCATTGTGACACTTGCCAATTAACAAAACTTTGTACTAACTAGGGAAGAACTGTGCAGGGTCACCACTGCCCCCTTTTTCTTGAGCCAAGTCAGTTGAATTCAAAACTCAATTAGACACGAAGTTCCTTTCCGAGCATTCCAATACAGAGAACCAAGCAGCTTTAATAGTCCCAAAAATATATTTCATATAAGTATGTATTTGGTTGGTTCTTGGAGACAAGGATTTTTATACTGGAAAAATCCCAGGAACGTGTCCGCATAAAAATACAGAGCCTGATGCCAAACCTGAATAATGTGAAATGCTTTTCCAATCCTAATGACACACTCTATCAATAATCTGCTTAGAGTCAAGTAACCCTGTCATACACTTGAAGTTCTAGCATCTCTTAACTTTTCAAGCAAACTCAAAATAGCTGAAGCAGGATTCGGTAGGGATTCCATCAAGATACTTGGGTACATCTATTTCATTATTACTTGGTTGATAAAACAAAGAAAAAAGCTAACAACAGCACCCACTAGCAACTGTGTATTACAGCCCAGTTTGAGGGAAGCACAAGAATGCCACTTATGTACTATTAAAGATCCTATCCAAGTTTCCAGCGCTGATGCAGCCACAATGCAGCCTTGAGGTAAGGGAACAAAAATTCTCCTACCTTGAGGAGGCCTCCGTGACTGCCCCCACCACCACACCATGCACACCCTGTTGGCACAGTTGTATCAGTGCTGGAAAGTTGATTAGGAATGGGCCTTAAATGCATTTTAGACTACAGGTTACACCTACCTTGACTAGTCACATTACTTCTACATACTAAGAAATTATAATTATAACAATTTATATACATGTAACCTAGAGGAACAAATTTTCTTGTGCAAAGGAGATGACATGTTGCCATAGGCATTAGCAGATGTTAGAGAGCAGTAAATGTTCTTAAAATAAACTGGATTGGATTCAGAGTGCAAGCAGGAAGACACTCAGCACAGGAAGGGGATTTCTGTACCTCTCTGCCACCAGCACAGCTACTATAACCCACAAAAGGCTTTCCTAAAAGCTAGTTTGCCTCTTTAAAAAATATAAAGTACACAACACTGGCAAAAATGGCTCAAATCAAACAGTGCCCGATAATGAAAAAATATAAAGGCATGAATAACTTGTTACAATCAAGAGTATATTTACAGCTTTTGTCAATACAAAGGACTTAATACCTGAAGCAGTTTTTTTTTTTTAAAGTTGTTCAGAATGGTATTTTTTTGAAACTATACTAGGATGTATAAGTGAAGCTCATCACATGAGTCATAGGAAATGATTTATGATACATTAAAAATGTAGTATTCCAAATTTCCCCTGGGGGCTGGGGATAAGAATAGGCCCTCAGTTTGGCTGTACTTGTCGTAAGAGGCAACTAAACAGCCACCGGGTAGATGGGACTGGTCAGCCTGGGAAGGCAGCTCATCTGAGAGAAGGAAAACTCTGATCCCAAACCTCCACTGCCTTGTGGCTACATCCAGTTATGGAAAAGGCTTCAGGAGTCAACCTCGAGGCAAAATCCGGAGCCGGAGTCCCTGAGGAAGTTCATGGCTGTACACAGTCAAGCTCTGGCAACTCCTGCGACGCCGCTGGAACCAACCGTATTGGCCTCTGCCTTTCCATTGGACCATTTCAGCGATGTGGAGAGGGGGGATTTGCTGCATGGGTAACAGCCTATCCTCCATACCTACTTTACCCAGGCTTCGCGCACTGGAGAGGACACTCTGTTCCAGAACCACCATTCAGAGCATGACACCATAGTCTTCCGAGACTGAAGGATGCCAACAACAACAAAAAATTCCAAATGAACAACTGCTAAAAGATGCCATGCCGTTTATAGAATTCTTTCTTAACTCATAAGAGAAAAGTGTACAACAATCTATCAGCTGTGATTTTGAAAGACTTATCTCCTTCAGCAAATAATAACTTTAATCAGTGGATCCCAAACTCTTTTGACTGGCAGCTCCTTTGACCTCCTGAGCCACAGCTCCTCCTGGCCACAGCTCCCCATTAGGGTCACCACCATATACACTGTATAGCACAGCAGGTTTTCCGTGAAGGTGCCATGGCTCCTCTGGCTGGTTTCTGTGGCTCCCCAGGGAGCCACACTCCCAGTTTGTGAACCACTGTCCTTAACCCATGAAGTGTCTGCCTTCTTTCTTTTCCTAAGCCATTTGGCTAGCATAAGCAGGGGAGGCACATCCAAGAAGGAAGAGAAGGGAATTGACTGTATTTAGAAAAGTTTCAACCTCTTCAATACTATACCTTTATGGAGCATAAAGGTATGTATAGAGGAAAACTACAGCTAGATAAAAGAATGCAGGGATATCACTCAAGTTCTAGGAATTATTACTGACAAATATAAATATCCACATTTAGGTAACTCTTCAGAAAAGGATTCCTATTTCAAACCTAAGGGTGGCTCCAGATGTTAAAAACCCATTCTTATAGCAAACTCAGGCAAAGGAATGTAGCTCAGCTGCCCCTTATCCCCCTAACAAACCAAAAGAGCTATTCTTTATTCCTAAGCCTCTGATCATCACTTCTCATGACAGTAGCTATATAAATAAATGGCTCTCTGTACCAAAACGATCACACACAAAAATGCAGAAGAAAAACATCAGCAGACAGGCACCACAAGAGAGATATGCTGGAGTGAAGAGGGGCAGTTGCTCTTCCCCAGCTAAATGAAAGAAGAGCTCTACTTTATAAAATACCCCTTTGCCCAGTCAGCAGGTGACTAACATAAGAACAGCCCCGCTGGATCAGGCCATAGGCCTATCTAGTCCAGCTTCCTGTATCTCACAGCGGCCCACCAAATGCCCCAGGGAGCACAACAGATAACCTCATCCTGGTGCCCTCCCTTGCATCTGGCATTCTGACATAGCCCATTTCTTAAATCAGGAGGTTGCACATACACATCATGGCTTGTAACCCATAATGGATTTTTCCTCCAGAAACTTGTCCAATCCCCTTTTAAAGGCATCCAGCCCAGATGCCATCACCACATCCTGCGGCAAGGAGTTCCACAGACTGACCACACACTGACTAAAAAAATATTTTCTTCTGTCTGTCCTAACTCTCCCAACACTCAATTTTAGTGGATGTCCCCTGGTTCTGGTGTTATGTGAGAGTGTAAAGAGCATCTCCCTAACCACTCTGTCCATCCCCTGCATAATTTTGTATGTCTCAATCATGTTCCCCCTCAGGTGCCTCTTTTCTAGACTGAAGAGGCCCAAATGCAGTAGCCTTTCCTCATAAGGAAGGTGCCCCAGTCCAGTAATCATCTTAGTCGCTCTCTTTTGCACCTTTTCCATTACCACTATGTCCTTTTTGAGATGTGGCGACCAGAACTGGATACAATACTCCTTACTATAGATTTGTACAACAGCAATATAATATTAGCTGTTTTGTTCTCAATACCTTTTCTAATGATCCCAAGCATAGAATTGGCCCTCTTCACTGCCGCTGTACAATGGGTCGACACTTGTCCACCACTACCCCAAGATCTCCCTCCTGATCTGTCACAGACAGCTCAGAACCCATCAGCCTATATGTGAAGTTTTGATTCTTTGCCCCAATGTGCATGACTTTACACTTACTTACATTGCAACACATCTGCCATTTTGCTGCCCATTCTGCCAGTCTGGAGAGATTCTTCTGGAGCTCCTCACAATCACTTCTGGTCTTTACCACTCAGAAAAGTTTGGTGTCGTCTGCAAACTTAGCCACCTCACTGCTCAACCCTGTCTCCAGGTCATTTATGAAGAGATTGAAGAGCACTGGTCCCAGGACAGATCCTTGGGGCACACCGCTTTTCACCTCTCTCCGTTGTGAAAATTGCCCATTGACACCCACTCTGTTTTCTCGTCTACAACCATTTTTCAATCCATGAGAGGACCTGCCCTCTAATTCCCTGACTGTGGAGTTTTTTCAGTAGCCTTTGGTGAGAGACCGTGTCAAACGCCTTCTGAAAGTCCAGATATATAATGGGTTCTCCTGCATCCACATGCCTCTTGACCTTTTCAAAGAATTCTATAAGGTTCGTGAGGCAAGACTTACCCTTACAGAAGTCATCCTGATTCTCCCTCAGCAAGGCCTGTTCGTCTATGTGTTTTGAGATCCTATCTTTGATGAGGCATTCCACCATCTTACCCAGTATAAATGTTAGGCTGGCCGGCCTATAATTTACTGGGTTCCCCTCCTTCCCTTTTTAAAGATCGGTGTGACATTTGCTATCCTCCAATCTTCTGGCACTGTGGCCGTTTTGAGGGACAAGTTGCATATTTTAGTCAAGAGATCAGCAACTTCATTCTTCAATTCCTTAATAACTCTTGGGTGGATGCCATCAGGGCCCGGTGACTTACTGATCTTTAATTTATCAATGAGGTCTGAAACATCTTCTCTTTTAACCTCTATCTGACTTAATTCCTCGGCCAGGAGGGGCCGTTCAGGCAGCGGTATCTGCCTGAAGTCTTCTGCTGTGAAGACAGATGCAAAGAACTCATTTAATTTCTCTGCCATCTCCAAGTCTCCTTTTATCTCCCCTTTCCCTCCCTCACCATCCAGAGGACCAACTGCTTCTCTGGCGGGTTTCCTGCTTCTAATGTATTTGAAGAAGCTCTTATTATTCCCCTTAATGTTGCTGGCCATGTGTTCCTCATAGTCTCTCTTGGCCTCCTGTATCACCTTCTTACATTTCTTTTGCCACAGTTTATGTTCCTTTTTATTTTCCTCAGTAGGGCAAGACTTCCATTTATGGAAGGAAGCTTCCTTGCCCTTTACAGCCTCTTTAACTTGGCTCGTTATCCATGCAGGCACCCACCTGGAATGTGACAAGATTGAACACTGCAGTATCAGACATTTTAAAAACCTGCATTTTAAATTTCATGCATACAGATGCGTTTCTTTCATCAACTCTGTTTTGGGGAGGCTCTACCACTTCCACACATGTTCAATGCTCACATTTTTTTATGTTAGCAATTACTAACGAATTTGCCTTAGAGAGTGGAAGTGTGGCCAGCATTTAGGAATATGAAAAGCAAGCCCGAATATGATAATCAGGCTGCTGATTAACATTTCAAGTCAGTTGTAAACTCTCTTCAGTAAACGCTCATCCTCAGTTTTCTGTTTACTATTATCCTCATATTCCACTGCCCTACCTTCCAAGGAGGCAAGGATGACAGAGATATGGTATGTGAAGTTCTAACTCTTAGTTTCTAAGTACAGGCAGCCCTCATTACCCGCAGGGGCGCCATTTCCGGAACCCCCATGGATAAGGAAAACTGCAGGTATTCAAAACCCACGATTTTCACTGCTGCCCCCCCCCCCCCGAGCTCCAGAACTGAGCTCCAGTCAGTTCTAAAGCACCTGCAGCCTCTGGAGGCTTCAGAATGAAACCCAGAGTTGCTTAAAGGTGACTTCTGATTTTCAATGGAAACAGGAAGTCACTTTTAAATGACTCCAAGCTTCATTTTGAAGCTCGCAGAGACCCCGGGCGGCCGTGTGTGCGTGCTTCAGGAGAGTCTATGTAGGCTCCAGGTCGGCCCGCAGTGTGGGTTCGGGGACTGCAGATGAAGAAATCTGTGGGTACTGAACACATGGATAACAGAGGTTGCCTTTATTTGTTCCCATTAAAACATGTTTTGTATGAATTGCATAATGATTTGCTTTTTGTACTATATTCATCCGTTTTGTATTGTATCTTTCTATTCTTTTAGCACAAAGTACGCAGGAAACAAAAAATATTTGAAAGACAAACTTGGTCCTTTACTGCATCCTCACATCAACAGTATGAAAAGGCTACTTTGAATTTCCCCTTTGCTTAAACAAGGAACAGCATGGTATAAAACCAAAAAGTATTCAGGTTCCACAACTTTGAAATTTTACAGCATTTATTACCCTAATACACAATGCCACCATAAAGCTACAGCTTGAGCTAAAAATAGGCCTTGCAGCTGGTATGCCAATACTTTTATTGCTGCACAGCAGGATACTGGGTCTACCTTCCCAACTTTACAGGAGATTTCTAGTAAATAGCTGTCAACAAGCCTGTGCACGACTGAAGTCAAATTACTAATAATATGGGAATAGGCGTTTGAACTCTCTGCCAACAAAATATCATGTATCTAATCTAAGGAGGAATTACAGGCCTCAAGACTGCTATTATTTTATTAGCCATACCACCTTCATTTTGATCTGTTCCAGTAATTTTGTTTGACTCTTACTTGTCAGAGGGATCTCTCATTGCCAATTTAAAAGCACACTCCATTTTATGCTCCAGAGAAAACTATGACTGTACTCTGACATTTATGGATTTTAGAGGAATTTGAATATTTTGCAATATATAGAAAGATACCTCTAACAAAGACATAAAAAGTAACAAAGTACTTACAAGACAAAAATGACAAATATTCTGAGTTTTTTTTAACGTTCTTTAGAACAAACTTTTGGCACCGGGACCCAATTTTTAGAATGAGAATCTGTCAGGACCCATCAGAAGCGATGTCATGACTGCAAGTGACATCATCAAGCAGGAAAATTTTTTAACAATCCTAGGCTGTAATCCTACCCAAACTTACCCAGGAGTAAGTTCCATTTACTCTCATTGTTAAAAGCATATACAGAGTAGCCTGTTAAAAGTACAGATGTGTAACATTTCCCCAAATGCAGTCACATACCATAGTAACATCAAGTCTAGTATATAAAATATAAAATATTAAAATGAATGGGGATCCACCTGAAATTGGTTCGTGACCCACCTAGTAGGTCCTGACTCACAGTTTGATAAACACTGCTCTAGAAGAATATTGCTGCAATTTTAAGACATCTAATATTACAGGGGTGGCCAAACCAAACTTGCTTAACATAAGAGTCACATACAATGTTTGAGAGCTGCAATATTTAAGAAGCATTTATATTCTTAAATATATTTACTCACTATGCACATAAAACTTGTGTTTTAATCCAGTGAACTTTTCAAGTTTATACCTGATAAATAGAAAGCTTGAAAGTGTCATATTTATTTTTTATATTAGTTGTGATGCAAAGAGGAGCTCAGCCAACTCATTTCTGAGAGCCATACATTATACAGGCATCTTCCCATATCCGCCACCATTTCAGGGATCCATTTCAGACCCCGTCCTGTGGATATGGGGGAACCCTATCTCTGCTGCTCCCGCACTTCCCCCACAAGCCCATTAATGTTGTTTAGATTCTTATTGCTAAAAAATGTTCTTCCTTTTACAGGTCGCTAATAGCATACAAGCTTATAGCAATGTGGAGGCAAGCTGCAGTAAGCCTGAATGCTTGAAAAAACTAGATTGAACATTAACAGGAAGCAAATAACCTGCTTCTACATCATTATAAGCTTGTGCACTTAAAGTGAACTGTAAAAGGATGAACATTTTTGCAGCAGTAAGGATCTAAATGCTAATGGGAGTGTGGGGGACCAATGATTAGTGGATAACTCAATATGCAGATACCAAATCCGTGGATACAGTGGAACACCTATATGTCAAAGGTGAGCCTGCCATGGCTTGTGAGCCATGTTTGGTCACTCCTGTAATACTGCATGACTGCCTGAAAATATGTTGACACTGAAACTGTGGGGGAGCTCAAACTCCTACATCCTCCTTAGGAGGAGGGAACCACTTCAGTCTTTGCGGGGGTAGGCGAACGGCAGCAATGCAATCCCCAGGATCGCACTAATGTCAGGGAAAAAGGGGTGTTTCTGATTTACCTCAAGTTAGGACTAAGAGGGGTGCAGGGAGCCCTGCAGACACTTCTGCAGGGCTCCTCAAGCTTGGAAATGAGTAAAAATTGCAATCAGAAGCCACTTCCAGATTCCGATCATGAAATTGGAAGTAGTTTTCAAACATGATTTTTACTTATTTCCAGGCTCGGGGAGCTCTGCAGAGGAGGATGCAGGGCTCCCCATACCCTCTGGGAGCTGGGGCTAGCACTGGCTTGAGTTAAGTCAGAACCCACCCTCCTCTTTCCCTGGAAGCAGCATGATCCTGGAGATCAGTCGCTGCTGTCCCCCTGCCTCCGCCCCCGAATATCTGCCAGTGCTCCCCTGGCTGGTGGTTTGCAACCCACCAGTTTGGGAACCACTGTCCTATGTACATAAGTAAAAGCAACTGCCTTTAAAAACCAGTAGGCTGTTCTTCAAATAAAGTACATTTACATGGTAACTTGAGATACCTAGCAGTGTTCATTTTAGTCTCTGAATGTCTAAAAAAGATTTAAAACTTGGTCTACTTAGACCTGCACTACTTAAATAGTTAGTGCAGTTCCATATGGACCCACACCACAGGATTGGGTCCAGGAAGGGGTTAGGATTCAGCTGCTGTCAACAAACCCATCCCCTTCCTGAATCTGAACTACCCAGCCCCTCCCCACGCCAGCCCGTTCTAACCTCCCCAGCATCAATGCTTTGTTGTTTTGCAATTATCTCTCACATTGCCTCCCACCCACATCCCGCCCCTCATCTTTGGTGGCAGGCAGCTCCAGAGCAACTGAGTGCGCTGCTGCAGTGCCTTGTACAACTGGCGCTAATTGCTTTACAGCAGTCAGTGCCAATGGAAGAGGAGTACCGACATCGCCTGACCCAGATAGGATTGGGCCATCAGTACAGTTGCTTCTACTTGACTAGGAGGACTCAAACAAAGGAAATAAGCAGCCCCACCAAACTCCCAAAACTGCATATTTGCTGGAGCCAAATAACCAGCTGTTTTCATTAAAGCTATTAGTTTTTTATATGTAGTAACCATTTTTCAAAGTACTAACCACCATACTTTTGCCAGCATGTATTACTCAGAATTGGTTATCCTACATGTTTCAAGACAACATGGTGAAGACTGATTCAAAGGCTCAGCAGCAAACATCCATTCTCATGCCCTCTTTCAAGGTTCAAAATGAAATCTCATGCACATAATTTATGCACCTACCTATCTAAAACTGAATACAGTATAATACACAAAAAATGTATGTACCTCAAGTTTCTTGTAATGTGAATGTTGTAACTTCTTTGCACCAAACTAATGAAACATGTTAGGTGTTTTACACCTTACTTAACTAAAGGGCCTCCCTTGAAAGTGGTGGTACAGAACACACAGATTAGTACTTTGCAGAAAACAAAAGCATGCCATGGACTATGGAAAACAAGGTAGGAACCAACTTGCTAAAGTTATTTTGCTTAAACTCCAGGCAGGGTTGGCTGGCTGGCTGAGATGGTTCAGAAATTTCTCTTTCTCCACGTAAGTAGTTTTATTGTGCGATTCCTTGAAAACCTTTTATCTGAAAGATAGTATGTAAGTGTTTGAAATAAAACCAGTTTCAGGAAAAATATTTTGGGCTATCAGGGCAAAATGGGTGTTTGACCATATATTATTCCAATGAATGCTCCCATGTTCTTATGTTTCCTTGGCCTTGACACCAATTAACAAAATATATTGTTCTGTCTTTGACCAAGAGATGGATTGCTAAAGTAATAAGTACCCCCCACACATGTTGTTAATGACTATACTTGAGGCTCAGGAATGTACCACGATAGAATATTGTGTCCAACAGAATTGGAGGAAATCCAATCATATCCATTACATGCTCTTTATATATCATCCTACCACATGCCTTGGTGACATTACTGATACATGTCACCCCCTCTTCCAACCCCTTATTTTGAAGCCTGATATTTTTGGCCAAAAAACCAAACTTTAGACCACATAATTAAAGAGGGCTTGAACATTTTTAATTCATGCAATTCTAATGGCTATTTGTTTAAACTACATAGATAGGGATAGTGGTAAAAAGCTAGAAAATAGTTCAAAAAACTACATATGAGATTAGAAGTACTACTCTATGAACTACAATTGTACACAAGTGCAAATGACACTCAAGAACCCTACCCTTCCCCCCTTCTGCTGGTACAGCTGTGACAGTCACCTGCTATATCCAGCAGTGGGGTGGAGTGGAAGGCTTCAGACTGGAAAGGGGATTTAATAGGGGATAGGATCTAGTGTGTGCCATCACCACTGGACCCATTCCCTCTTGCAAACTCCCTGCCCCCATTCCACCTTCTCCAACCCCTTCCTGCCTTCCCCACCAGCTTACCTGCTTCAATGGGTGACATGTGCAGCTCTGGCCTTCCTGCCGGAGCATGCTTAATAACTGTTTTACAGCAGCCAGTGCTGGTGGAACAATAGTTCAGACTGTGTAACAGCCCAATTGAGTTGCCTAATTAAAAATATTAGACTATCAGAAACAACCATAACATATCATAGAATCTCTTCTTGAGCAGTATTTGTGTGAATGTACTTGATCACAAAATGTGTCTAGCTTCTGAGTAGACATGGATAGGATTACACTAGTAGTTAATTACTGTAGTTCTTGGCCACAGGGAAATTAATAGACTTTTGCATTATCCTCAACATAAGATAGATGAATTGTGCTTTCTTGGCAATTTGTATGGCCTAGAAACATGCTTCTTGATCAAAATGCATATACAAAATAATTTCAATTTCTGTGATGACAAACATGGAGCAGAAGTAGAGTACTGCAAAAGTTAGGCAACAACACATACTTCATTTGGTCATATTTCAGAAACAAGACTGCAGGAAAAGGGCTTTCAGGGTCCAGTTGAAGAAGAGAAAAATCATTAACCAGTGTAAGGTTGCAGATGGTTGTGAGGATGCTGGTTGTTAACCTGATTTGGTAGTTTAGTGATAATTTAATTGATATATTTATTCTCCTGTGGCCAGCAATAAACCACAAACGAAAGTAACTGCCCTTTATCACGCAAGTCAATGTTATTTATTTTCAACCTACAGAGTGACATCAATCAATCTGACTTGGAGAAATCGCTAGCCTTTCACTTTAACATCCTCACATTATAAAATTACTAAAAATTCTGAATTAGATGGCAAAGCAGATGAGAAAATATTTAAATTACAGTATATAAGACTGCACTGGACATTTTCCAGTAATCTGAGTGAAAGATTAACACAACACACGAATGCAGAAACATATCAAAGTCAAAGCTTCCAGATATAAATACCTTGCATTCAAAAAGCTGTAAGTGATACTAAGTTGTGAAACAAATGCACGCCCTTAAGAAAAATCTGGTTCTAAATTTAAACATAATATTATGGCCTCACGGATTCCATACTTGCTATATTATTGACTGTTTTGGTCACTCAGCATGACAGTGCCTGTATGTCAATAATGCAGAGAATGACGCTTGTGATATATTTACTGTCCCAGTCATTTATTTAAACTGCTCCCTAATGCTTATCACATCTTGATAGAAAATGAAAGCAACACTTGGGAGCTTACCTAAGCTTACCTTACTTGATTACAATGTATAATGAAAAGCTATGTTAGAAGCCTTTAAATCAAGAAGATGGTGAACTATGCATATGCATAAATGGGTGTGCCAGATGCCTGATCCCAACCAGACAGAGAAAATAATCATGCATTGCAGATGGCTTTTAAAGAACTACAGCAATGACATTAAGTACATTTTATACTCAAAGATCACTATTACACAAATCTGCACACATATTTAGGTTCTGTCATTCATTTTCAACAATAACTTCCAGCTCTCTTCCTTGCATGTACTCATAAATTGTTTTTATATGCCAGGATGGGAAGTAAAACGGGAAATCTGAATTTCGCTCTCATGAAAGATGAAACTGAGAAGCTAGACAATGCTCTCAAATAAATAAACATAAGTATATTATTTATTTATATTTTATAAAAATAAAAACCAATAAAGTTGCCCTATTACATTTGCTATAGAATTTACATTTGTTGTAGAATTATTACTATAAGAAATAGCTTGCAGGCTACAAATTCGTGAAGCTAGCACTTTACTTGGAAAGTCAATTCTTTAGTGATTACTACTCAAAGAGATAACTGGAGAGCATGGGTAGCAAGAGAATGCTCATGAACAATCTTTTCTGCTTCTTACAACAAAGATATTGCAAAATCCAATGAACAGTTTAGCACTGTAAGTAACATGAAATTTGTTTTTATCCCATACCTGTATTTCATTCTCCAAGACACTATTTAATTTAGATTACAAACTGTTTGGGCAGGAAAAGATAGCTGTGCTTTCAAACACAAGTGCTGTTACCTGTTTTTAATAGTGCAAGTTACAGATGTAGGAAGAACAGCAGCAATGAGAAACCAAGCAGCTTTGCTTCCATACACAGGCTTGGATGTTAATCAAAGAATGGGAACCAGGAGTAAAGCTGTTCAACCTCAGAAGAAGAAACAACTCTACTGATTCCCCCATTAGCAAGATTATAGCCTCCAGGACTTGCTTGGGATCTTACAACAAGACAGCTTCACTTCCTGGCTACTTCTCAAGCACATCTTCTCTTCATCATGCACATAGTCTGCCCATTACTATCCATCATTGACAATACAGTTAAAATAGCTATCATTCTGCACCACTTTCAATGCACAAAGTTGCTTTATAGCCTTCAGATCATTTGTCTGATCCGTAAGCCTATCTAGGCACTGGCTTTGCTTTTTTAAGCTTCTAAGTTGAAATATTGCAAACTTTTCACATCTAAAGAATAAGTCTGGAAAAACTACCAAAGATTAGTTTGATTTAAGAGTTAGAGTTAACACACAAAATGCAGGACCATTAAATGCAAAAACAAGTCACAGTACAGAAGAACTGGTTGAGCTGAAGGCTTAGGATCACAAAAGTAAATGCACATGAAGACAAGGCATTCCAAGCCAAAGTTGGTTAATGAGTGGAGCACGTCGCTTAATGGCATGTTAACGCAGAGGATTGCAAGCTGTCTGAAAATAAAACACTGTCAAAGCCAACAACAGATGTTTGATAGAAGTGTCCTATCTCAAAATCTTCTGCAGTACATTACTGTGACTCTGATATTGGAAATACAGTGCTAAAGATAAACAAGTATGAAGTATCACTATGTCTGGCATTCAACAACACTGGAAAATGACTGTGCTAATTGCCATAAAGAACCCTACAAAAGAAAAAGGGATTATTTTGAGCAACACAGAAGGTTGGTGAACTACCTTCTAACACAGGAACTTCTAACCCAGGAAAGATCAGGGAGAAGAAAAGAAGGTCATGGAAATTATTCATCCTTTGAATAAGTCAATATTTTAAAATTATTGTAAACAGAATAATGGAAATTGGTATATCATTATCAAATATTCATTGGCAAATTCCACATCTCAATAATCATTACAAGAGCCCTATGCAGCTTAATTATCCCCACACTGTATGGTGTGCACATGCTCACACTAAGACACAGTAGCTTTATAACCTCACCCTACTCTTATATACTACACCACCTTTATTATATTTTTTATACCATAAAAAATAAATGACATAAGGCTCCCAATAAGTATCAAGGGATTTTCTGTCCCCAGTAGAAGACAGAAGGTTTCTCTAATTTCACCTCCCCAGGAATAAAAAGTTTTGGTTTCTGGCAAGGGAAGAAACTCCAGACATTAGCCACAGAATCCCCCTGGTTTCTGAAGAAGAGAGACAAGTATCTATGCCTAATAAAGGTTCGTTCATTCATTCATTCATTCATTCATTCAAAAGAGACAAGCAGAGAATACATTCTGAATTTTAGAAATGGATGCTTTCTAAAGCCATAAATGTATGATCTTGCACTGTATCATTCACATAGGAGAGGTATTTTTCTTGTCAATTGTTTATTCACAAGTGAGTACTAATCTTACACCAATGGATCCAGTCAAACTTTATATATACAGTTCAAAGTTAAATGGTATGGACGGGCCTATATACATATACACAAGCTAACCACTTTTCAAGTTATATACATCATAGCTATTCTGATATAACGCAAATGTGAGCAAAAACACTTAAAATTGCTTTGTGTGTACTTCTAAGGCTGTTATACTTCTCTGGTATATCATTTTAAACCAATACATGCAAGGTATTCTAAGCTTTAAATTCAGACAGTTGAATAATGAAGCCTCTCAGGAAAGTTTTAATGACTCTTAGACAAATTTTTGCAGTTAGTATGAACCAGCATCAGCTGGGACAGTTTAATTTTTTAACATGTTTCTCATGATAGCTTACAATGTATCAAGACAAAGAAAACACTAAGCATTTTAGGAGTAATAGGAAACTAATAGGAAGAAAATGATGGTACCAACAGTCAAACACAAATGTTTATCTATGCCCAGCACTTTGCAAATGAGTTCTGATGCTTTTAACCAGAAGGAAGAATATGTCTTCCTGTCAGTTTTTACTCACAGATGTACCAGTCAATGATGCTACTCATATATTATTCCCATTAGCATGTAAGCTTAGCTTTTTGCTCAAGGTGTCCTAGCACCAGATGCTACAATGCAGGTCATGCTGGATGCTCTGCAGCTAGGGCAGCAGGGACAGGAGTTGCTAACACATCCAAACGCTTTCCTTGTATCATCTGAGTAAACAGTCAAGATGGCCCAGAGGCCCCAGGTCCAGTGCTCTTATATCCCCAGGTGGGTCTTGCCCAAATTGTGTGGAGATCCTTGCCCTCAAATGATGCGGGTGATTACGATAAGCTCAAGAAAGTCATTCTAGGTAAATATGGCATCTTGGAGAACTTCTGTGCTATGTTTTCAGCTGGGGGACATCCCTGTGCTGTGATGGCCAATATCCAGGTGACTGCCATTTGCTGGCTGAAACCCATCACTGAGGGAGCAACTCACATCATGGATAAAACAGTGTTGGACCAGGCCTACCAAGTGATGCCTGGCAAGGTGATGGTCTGGGTGAACTGCCACCAGCCTGTGGACCACCACCCACATCTTTGAGATCTACAGGTATAACCTAATTATCCACTGATTTTTCACTGCAGTTTTCTCTCAATTTGATGAGAAGGGCCTATCCTTTTAATTAAAGGATAAAAGTTGTTTAACAATAGCCTCATTAATGCAAGAGAGGGCAACTGGCTGACAATCCATCAATCATTCTCTATCCACTTAGAATAGCTTCACTCCAAGGCAAGCAACCCCTCCCTTCCCCCCCCCCCCCCAGCACATGAAAGAATGATAATCACTTTGCATTGGTGAAAGGAGGGGTTACTGGCTTGGAGTGAAGCAGGACTGAAGCCTTTCCAAGTGCCTTGAGAGAGAGTGATAGATTGTCTGTCTTAATATGACAAAGGTCAGCAAGGCTGTTTTTAAAGCAGGGCACATTGTTTTTTAAATGGATTTGCTTTAATTTGATTTTTTTCCATCCACATGATTGCTTGGAACAGAACCCTCCAGAATAACAAGTCTCAATATGTACTTGGAGGTGGGGAGTCCAGAAGTGCCACAGGAGAAGTGACCCAAACCCCTGGACTTTGCCACCCAAAGAAGCCCTCCCAGGATAGACACGCACAGACCCCACCAAGAGGCATATGGGTGACCACCACCCAGATCCCATTACCCATGCTGGTGGATGCTGGTTGAGAACCTCCTGAAGGTGGTCAGAGAAGCCCTGACTTATGGGGCTGAAAGTCCGACACCTTGCAAACCACCCCTGAGGAGTAGGTGTTGGTCCGGAAAGGCCCTTGCTTCACTTGCAGCCAAATGGGGCATTATAAGCGCAAGTGCTCTTCCACAGAGAGTGAGCTGGGATGGGTGGCCACTGGGTGGGGACAGGCCCACGATCACTGCAAAGTGTCACTGGTTGCCAAGGTCTACCTGGGCCATCAGGAATTGACAGCCATGCTGGAATCTGGGAGTGCTGTCTTCACGGTGTGGTCCCAACACCTTCTCTTCATGTAATTGCCTGTAAACCAGTGGGTGACCATCAATTGTCTTCACCACCCATGCCCAGTGGGTACTTATGATGCAAACCACCTTGGAGTATGCAGGGGCCTCTCAAATGGTGGATCTCCTGTGTATCAAAGACCTCCCATACTCTGATTCAGGATGCCCAGGCCTTTTTGGTTCTGGTCCATCAGGTGTCTGCATCCAAAATGACCCCCATCATGCTTGGTGAACCTTAGGACCTCATGATACCCCAGCCACAGTTGGACCAGCAGGATCCCCAAGAAGACTGAAGTCAGGACCCTAAGTTTCAGAACGCCCAGAAGCCAGACCCTGCTCTGGCCAATCTGCAAGAGGTCACTGTAATGAGTGAAGGGATAGTGATGGAACCCCAGAGGGCTGGGCAGTACCTGGTGGAGCTTGTGGGGGGCCTCTGGTGGAGAGTCACTCAGCCCTGGGATAGTGTAGACCCCAACCGCCAATTTGGTGGCAACAAGTGGGAAACCCTGGCCTCTGAGCAGCCCGCTTGGAGGCAGGCTGTGCAGCATGGCCTTTCCCAGTTTGAAGAGACACTTTGCCAACAGTCTGAGGCTAAGAGGCAAAGAAGGAAGGCCCATAGCCAGGGAGACAGACCAGGGACAGACTGCACTTGCTCCCGGTGTGGAAGGGATTGTCACTCCCGGATTGGCCTTTTCAGCCACACTAGACGCTGTGCCAGAACCACCTTTCAGAGCGCGATACCATAGTCTTTCGAGACTGAAGGATGCCAATACAAAAAAATACCCTCTTCCTCCATCAGGTACTCCAGTATGTGCATGATGCAGATTGGGCTGGACACCAACACCATAGGAAGGAGATCGGCCTGGCCCTATGGTATTTCTGTTGGTCTTCCCTGGTCAACAACTTCCAAGAAAAATGTCACATCTGCCCAGTCTGCTAAGAAGTGAACACACAGGTTCCTCCTAGGACCCCCTTGTCCCCCTGCCCATTTTGGGGACCCCCTTCCAGTAGATAGCCATGGACTTCATAAGTCCGCTCCCACAGGGCTGGGGCTTCTGCTCTGTGCTAGTAACAGTCGACTACACCATCTGGTACCCCAAGGTTGTCCTCTCAGACAATATAGTTGGTTGGGTTTTGATGTACCTGTTCACCCAGATGGGGTTGTCTAGGGAAATCCTTACTGACTAGGGCACAACTTTCACTTTCACCTAGTTGAGGGGTCTGTGCAAAGCCCTGAGCATCACACAGCAGTTCCTGGCTATCTATCACTCTAAAGTGGATGAGCAGGTCAAACGATTCAATCAGACCTTAAAAACTATGATTCAGAAGTTCGTGTAAGACTGGATACCATTTTGGTAACTGGATACCATTTTGCAGTGCGGGAGAACTCCAGTCATCTATCAGTCCAACCCCCTTTGACCTCTTCCATGGATCAGATAGTGTTACGAGAAGAATGCAACAATCTGCAGTAGACTCCACTGGTGCCTATAAGCACCTACATGACATAATTGCGGGGGATCCTAGAGACCACCCAGACCCTGGACCACCACAACCTTGAAAAAGTCCAAGACTAGCAAAAATGGCACTATGATAGGTTAGTTCACGAGCAGCAGCTGAAGGTAGAGGAGCAGGTGCTAGTGTGAGGAATGCTATGTGTGCCCATGGGGCAAAAAGGCGGGATATAAATCAATAGAATAATAATATTCTCTGGATGTGCCCCTTCCCGATAAAGAGGGCCCTAGGACTTCATAACTTCGAAGTGCGGTGTGGCTTCCACACCTCACAGAAACAGGTGATCCACATTAAGCACCTGAAATGTTGGCAGGAGCTCTGGGAGGAACCCAAACCGGTCCTAGCAGAACTGGCGGTAGATCCAGAGGAGGACCCCGAACCCTCACCTGACTTGCCCCGACATACCCAAGAAGCAAAACAGCAGGCTAATTCCCTGGACCCAAGACCAAGGAGGGAGCCCTATGCAGATACCAGTACTACCCTTTGAAAAGAGTGACAAGGCATAGCAGAATGAAGCAGGGTGTAGTGGTGACAAGTGTGCACCTCATCATCATGGTGTTACTACATCCGCCATAACCCATGCCCCAGTCAACCACTCTTGCTCTTTAAAAGATGTGGCATGGAGATGTGGAGGAGGGTGGAATAATGAAGCATCACCACAGAGATGGAGAGGAATGAGCTTACCTCCCTTTGCTGCCCTCTGCCACTTTTTTAAAAGGACAAGAATGGCTAGCTGGAGCAGGGGGCAGATGAAGGACCACCAAAAAGATGGAGGGGGATGAATGTGCACTTACCACCACCTCAGGACACACTTTGTCCTGGGTGGCAGCTCCTGTTGTTTGAGAAGAGCAATTGCTTTCTAATTTTTTTTTTTTTTAAGTCTCATAAATCTAGGTGGGTCCTGATACCGCAGGGTGACCTGATGTTCTTTTTCCAGAACATGTCCTCTTTTTTAGCCTTGTGTCCTGGAAAAGAACTTAAATGTCCTCCCTTTCCTTGTGAATGGGCCGCTGCAGGCAGCACATAGCCTTCTTGTAATTAATACATTATACATAATAATAATAATAATAATAATAATAATAATAATAATAATAATAATCTTTATTTATATCCCGCCCTTCTCCCCAAAAGGGACCCAGGGCAGCTTACAACATGTTAAAAACAGATTAAAAACATAATTTACCAGCAAATAAAAACGTATTAAAACACATTAACAGATACCATAAAAACAGTAGTCAGATAAAAAGTCAGATAAAAAGAGCAAAACCCAGCAAATCATATAGGAATCAGGCCTGTAAAAATACTAAAAGATGTAGAAAAGATGTTAAAAAGGCCATGAACTCAGAAGGCTTGTTTAAACAAAAGTTTCAAAAGACCCCAGTGGGGAGGCTCTGCCTCACCTGCCTCCCCACTCACTGCATGTCCCTGGGTGCTTAGTCAAAGACTCCTTGGCAGTGTGTGGGTTGTGAGTGCTTGCTTGCCTCACACGGCACTTTTCAAAGGAATCTGGTGGGGAGGCTCTAACTCAGGAGTGCATGGGTTGTGGTGCTTGGGCACTTCACACTGTGGCAACACTTTTGAAGGACTATGGTGGAGAGGCTCTGTGTCACCTGCCTTCCCATCCACCACACATCCCTGCGGCTCAGTCGCAGAAAAGTCTCAAGAGAGGGAGCCATTCTCATGTCAAGGGGAAGGGAGTTCCATAACGTTGGTGCCACTACCAAGAAGGCCCTATTTCTTGCCACTGCCCCACGTAGCTCCTTAGGCGGCAGCACTTGTAAAAAGGCCTTCTCTGATGACCTAAGAGGACAAGCCGGATTGTACTGAAGTAGGCAATCTCTAAGATACCCTGGCCCAGAGCAGTATAGCGCTTTAAAGGTCAAAACCAGCACCTTGAATTGGGCCGGGAAACAAATGGGCAGCCAATGCAGCCCCCGGAGAAGCGGGCTGACAGAGTCAAACCGCCTAGCTCCAGTGACCACAAGGGCTGCCGCATTCTGCACTAATTGCAGTTTCCGAACCGTCTTCAGGGGCAGCCCCTCATAAAGCATGTTACAATAATCTAACCTCAATGTCACCGTGGCATGGATCACCGTGGCCGGGTCTGCATGATCCAAGTACAGCCGCAGCTGGTGCGCCAGCCGAAGCTGAGCAAAGGCCCCCCTAGCCACAACCGCCACCTGGGAATCCAGGAGCAGCTGCAAATCCAGGTGGACCCCCAAGCTGCGGACTATGTAATATAGCTTTAAGTTCAATAATAAGCAACATGGTGTTTAAATTAACTACACGAAATCCATATACAAGTATTTAAGCTTTTATTTTGACAGGTCCTACATTTTTCTTGGATGTCCTACATTCTGGGTGCCTTGTCCTCTTTGGCTGTTATGACATTTGGTCACCCTGTGATATAGAATGCCATTTTAAGAAGTGGGTCCCAGTGCTGAAAAGATTGGGAACCAGGGATGTGTGGTGGGTGGGCAGGCAGGTAAGGCTTTGCCTCCCCACTGGAGTTCTTCAAAAAGCACCACCATGTGAGATGCCCAAACACCCACAACCCATGCACTCTTGGGGCAGAGCCTCCCCACCAAAATCCTTTGAAAAGCACTGCTGCCAGGTTAGGTGCGCAAGCACTCACAACCCACATGCTGCCAAGGGGCCCTGACTAAGCCCCAGGGACATGCAGTGGCTGGGGAGGAAGGTGAGACTGTGCCTCCCGACCACAGTCCTTCAAAAAGCACCCATGTGAAGCGTGCAAGCACCCACAACCCATATACTGCCAAGGGGCCTTGACTAAGCCGCAGGGATGTGTGGTGGATGGGAAGGCAGGTGACACAGAGCCTCTCCACCATAGTCCTTCAAAAGTGTTGCCACAAGTGTTGCCCAAGCACCACAACCCATGCACTCCTGAGTTAGAGCCTCCCCACCAGATTCCTTTGAAAAGTGCCGTGTGAGGCAAGCAAGCACTCACAACCCACACACTGCCAAGGAGTCTTGACTAAGCACCCAGGGACATGCAGTGAGTGGGGAGGAAGGTGAGACAGAGCTTCCCCACTGGGGTCCTTTGAAAATTACTGCCGAAGTGTGAGGTGTGCAAGCACTCACAACTCACATGCTGGAGGTGGGTGGAGAGGTAGGCGAGGCAGAGCCCTCGCCACCAGAGTCCTTCAAAAAGCACCACTGCCATGTGAGATGTGCAAGCACCCACAACCCACACACTGCCAAGGAGCCTTGACGAAGCCCCATGGACGTGCAGTGGGTGGGGAGGCAGGTGAGGCTGTGCCTCCCCACCAGAGTCCTTCAAAAAGTGCCTCTGCCGTGAGACCCCAAAGCCCTCACAAGCCACCCGCTTTTGCGTGGGGAGGCTCTGCTTTTGGTGACTGCTAAGGCGGTGGTGCTTTTCGAAGGACTGTTGCGGGGAGGCGCTGCCTCACCTGCCTCCCCACCCACTGCCTGACCCTGCTGGGGACCAGCTTCCTAAGGAACGCTTTGAGGACTGGGAAGAGCAGGAGGCTCCTGGGAGGCAGAGCAGCCTGAGCCACTGGGGACAAGACTGGCCGTTGCGAGGCTGCTGAAAGGGGCTCCCCTGCCGGAGCGGGAGGGGCGCAGCTCTGTCGACCGCGCGCTCCAGCCTCCCCCCGCAGAGAGAAGGGGAAGAGCCACAGCGCCGGCCAGCCACTCACCTGCGCCCGCACGACCGTCAGGACGCCGCCGCCGCTCCCTCCCTGCCCGCTCCAGCCCCTGCACAGGCCCAGCAGGGCGCCTCCTCCGGCCAGGGCGGCAGCCGCGGCCCAGGCACTCCCTCCACGCCTCCGGCTCCTGGCGGCCCTCAGCCAGCACGCCCAGCGCCCCGCAGGAGACCCTCGCGCCGCAACCGCCACAACGACTCTCCAGGCCGCCGCCATTTTCCCGGAAGTAGCCGAGGCGCCCACCCATGTGGTTGTGTTTGTTTCGGGCACATAGACTAGAAGGACAGAGTCCGACGCAGTCTCAAGCCTTCGGGCTCACACCGAACTTTTTTTTTGGTCTCCTCTCTCCAAGGGGAGGAACCGACAGCTGGCCTGTGGTTCTCAAACTTTTTAGCTCAGGACCCACTTTTGAGAATGAGAATCTGTGGGGACCCCCCCCCCAAGTGGTGTCATTAACCTGGGTGTGATGTCATGGCCAGAAGTGACATCATCAAGCAGGAAAAATGGATAGGCTGCAATCCTATCCACACTTACCCAGGAGGCAGCCTCATTGACAATCATTGTTAGAAGATATATATCATAGTCTGTTAAAAAAAGTACAAATTTCCCCAAATGCAGCCAGAAACCATGTGAGCATCAAGTTTAATATATGAAAAATAAAATATTGAAATGAATGAAGACCCACCTGAAATTGGCTCACGACCACCTAGTTCTGACCCACAGTTTGAAAAACAGGGACAGGCAAACTTTCAACTTTAGGGCTCCTGAACCTTTAACAATTGTATTGCAGAGGGAATTTCAGCAGGTGCAGCTTCTCATCTCACAGCAGACAAGCTGCACCTGCTGAAATTCTCTCTCCTACACAATTGTTAAAGGTACAGGATCCCTAAAGTTTGCCCACCACACCTTAGAAAATAAGGAAAACAGGGCTTTGTTTTGTTTTGTTTTGTTTTAGTAGAGCTAAACGTTTCTACCTAAAAACAAAAGAGAAAGGAAAGAGGAAGAGAAGGAGGAAAGAGAAGAGTTTATACTCTTTCTAATTCGGGGTTTTATTTTTGTATGACAAATGATCATGTTGTTGTTATATATAATTTGCTTTCCAACAAAAAGTTCTAAAAGCGGTTTTCAGAGAAAATCAAGTAACTAATGCCACACATCTGAATGCATATGTCAATAATAGCAGGCACAAAAAAGTATCTCTATGGAACTGGGTACTGGGAAGCTTGTCTGTGGCTGCAATCCTGTACACCTGGAAGTAAGACTGCGATCCTATTCACACTTTTCTGGAAGTAATCTCCTTTGACTATAATGGGACTTACTTCTGAGTAGACATGCATAGAATTGGACTACAAGTCCCATCGAACTCAATGAGGGTACTTATGAGTGTGTTGGCAACCTTCAGTCTCGAAAGACTATGGTATCGCGCTCTGAATGGTGGTTCTGGAACAGCATCTAGTGTGGCTGAAAAGGCCGATTCAGGAGTGACAATCCCTTCCACAACGGGAGCAAGTGCAGTCTGTCCCTGGTCTGTCTCCCTGGCTATGGGCCTTCCTTCTTTGCCTCTTTGCCTCAGACTGTTGGCCAAGTGTCTTTTCAAACTGGGAAAGGCCATGCTGCACAGCCTGCCTCCAAGCGGGCTGCTCAGAGGCCAGGGTTTCCCCACCTGTTGAGGTCCTAAGGCCTTCAGATCTCTCTTGCAGATGTCCTTGTATCGCAGCTGTGGTATTATATTAAGAAAATATAAACTCCTCTCTTCGCTGCTAGTTTGTGGCTGCTCCCTAATCACAGTTACCCTAAAATACTGGGTAAATTCATCATTGTTTTATATGGTTCTCTCTGTTTTCTCCAGTCTCAGTTCTGTTCCAGAGAGGAAAACAAGAGCTGTCAAAGGAACTAGGACAGTGGTTCCCAAACTGTGAGTTGGGACCCACTGGAGGGTCATGACCTCATTTTTGGTGGGTCCTGTAGCAGCTGAGCAGAGCCTCCAATGAACAATGATGATGAAAAGATCACTTAACTGATTGCCTCAAGCCTTGAGGCTTTTCCAATATCAGATAGCTGCTAATTGCCCTGCAAAAAAAAAAAAAAAGGGAGGGCAGTTGCAAGCATGTGTAAATATAGGGAGATAAATGCTGGAACATCTTTTTCTGGTTATTTTTACATGTAAATAAATAAAAATATTATTTCTTTCTAGATTTTTTTTTAGCCTAGTAAACATAGGTGGGTCCTGATAGAGTGTCATTTTTTAAAAATGGGGCCTGGTGCGAAAAAGTTTGAGAGCCACTGAACTAGAAAGTTCAGGCTCCAATAGATCAGACTCTGGTCTTTTCCTATCTCTATGAACATATTCAATCCCTATGTTAAACAAAACCAAGCTCCTGTATTGCACAGGCGCCTCCACATTGAGAAACAGGTGGGATGGTGCTGAAATTGAGAACCTTGAGGAGTCACTTTGGTCATTTGCATCCAGGCTTTCTAAGTTGCTGGGCTGGCAATAGAAGCCAAAGACAGACTGATCTGAATCAGTGTTGTCATTTAATACTATTTCAAAGTACTTGATCTCCATGGTGTGAGTCTGAGCCAGAAACCATCCTTAGCTTGCCAACTATCAAGTTACTTACCTGCCAGCTTGATATTTTTGCTTTTGATTTGGATTCAGGTATTATGTTCAATAAACCAGGAAAAAGATGTGGTGGTGTGTGTGTGTTTTAATAAAATGTATTGACTCAACAACCTGATTTACTTGATTTTGCACCCCCCTCCCAAACCAGGTGCTTCTTAAATTGGCATTTGACAACAGCAGTTAATCTCCAGAATCTGTTCTCAAAACAGGGGAAATATTATTTAGCGCAGTGGTTCCCAACCTTTAGGAGCTTGTGGACCACTGAGGCAAAAATTGGAATTATCATAGACCACACTACACCCCCCCCCCCATACAATTAAATTTGTAATAACTAGACCACTCCAACAGTTTATCAAATCTGGGTAAGAAGACCATAATTGTATCAAAGGATTAAAATCCATGCTGTTAAAAATCCAATGTTTTGTTCTGTGACTTCTTCAGAACTTCATCAGGGAAATGAGCCTTGAGAGGACACATTGCAACATGCTCATTTCCCTGACAAAGTTCTGACAAAGTCACAGAACAAAACATTGGATATTTAACAGAATGAATTTTAATCCTTTGATACAATTATGGTCTTCTTACCCAGATTTGATAAACTGTGGAATTATTGCTGGCCACGAAAACCTATGGACATATATAATTAGAGCAGTGTTTCTCAAACTGTGGGTCAGAACCCACTAGGTGGGTCACGAGCCAATTTCAAGTGGTTTCTCATTCATTTGAAGGTGTATTTTATTTTGTATACATTAGATTTGATGCTACCATGGTATGTGACTGCATTTAGGGAAATGTTACAGATCTGTACTTTTTACAGGCTACTATGTATATGCTTTTAACCAGTAGTTCCCAGCCTGTGGTCTGGGTTCTATAAGACCCTGAGAAGTGGTCCCCTGGGTTTCAGGAAAAAAAGATGATCACCATTTATCACTTCCAGTGTCTTGCCAAGTGAGTGTTCCCTCATGGACCACTGAAGCATCAGCTGTGGCTGTAGGTAGTCCATTCTCTGCCCCTTCTGGTGGTCCAATGCTTGCTGAAGTGCCAGCTGTGGGAGGGTCCATTCGCCAGCCTTTCTGATAGTCTGTGGAGGAGCACTCACTTGGTGAGATGCTTCCCCAAGGACCGTTAGAGAGGGCATAGAATGGACCCCCACAGTGTCTCGCTGAGCACTCCCCCATGGGCTACCAAACTGAGTTGTATTTTTTGTGTTGTGGGGATGGAAGGGGTTGTCACAAATGGGCTATGTCAGAATGCCTATGCAAGGGAGGGAACCAGGATGCAGGTCTCTTGTTATCTGGTGTGCTCCCTGGGGCATTTGGTGGGCCGCTGTGAGATACAGGAAGCTGGACTAGATGGGCCTATGGCCTGATCCAGTGGGGCTGTTCTTATGTTCTTTTAGTTCCAATAAATCTTTTTCTGCCTTCCCCCAAATAAAACAAAATAAGAAGCGATAGTAGTTTATGAGGTAAAATCCCCACAGACCCTAACACATGCAACAAAGTCTCTTCCCTATCTCAGGTATCATTTGTCATGTGACAGTCTCTTCTCTCTATTCCTTTGCAATTTCACAGTCAGCCTGTAAAAAAAAAAAAAAGTTCCATTATTCCATCATTGCAGACCATAATACAGCAACATAAAACATTGCACTTGCATTAAATCCCAGCTGCTGTTTGTTGCCCATTTACAATGCCTGGAGTGATCATTTACAAACTTTTAATGGTTTGCTTAGGTTTCACCATCTTGAATAATTTAATGTCATCCAAAAATTTGACTGCCTCATTGATCACTCCAACTGAAGATCATTAAACTGTCCCATGGAGGATCCATGGTTTATCCTTCCCTTGTTGCAGGTATCCATTCATATTCCCAGCTGTCTGGTTTTAAACCATTTAGCAATCCATTACTTTTTAAATTATATTTATTGCATTTATGTCCTACACATCCTGCAAGTTGCTCAGGTTCATAAAGGACCTCCCCTTTTATGTACTACTGCCAGCTTTTTGTAACTGGCCCTACTCCTGTGCCTTTAACAGCTGTCCAGGGTGGATGTGAAGTTTGCTCTGGCATGGAGATAAATGATGGAAAAATTTTCACCTGCTGTATTTAATGAGCATAGAGAGCCAAGTTTGCTTTGCTTCTTCCTAATTGATGGCAATTGTCCTGAACCTCTGCTATGGAAGCTAGTGACTGACCAAAAGAAGTAGCATCCATGGTTAGCATGTAGTACACTCCTTCCTACCCTGTGTTTCATTGATTTACTGGGTAACCAGCTGAAGGGGGAGGAACTGGTAAGTATCCACTGCTACAACCTAGACTGGAAACAAGGCAGGGAAGGCCATCTGAGACAGATGTTACCTCCAGAGTCAATGCTAGGTGGTTTCCCCCCAAAACAAGGGTAATCTCTTGCACCTCCCAAAGTGTGACTGCAAGATAAATTAATAGCCCAGACTTATTGAAAGGCAATGCCAGTGGAACATGTGTTCAGCTGGCTCTGGTGCCACAAAAGCACCATAAAGTGCTTTGCAGTAGCTCAGGGTGCTGACATGCTGATGAAAAGGCGGGATCCTGCACTGCAGAGCAACAGGCCTGCTGGAGTAGGTAAGCTTGGTGTGGGGGTGGAACAGGGAGGGGATGGAGGTGAATGAATCAAGCCCAGCGGTGGGGGTTTGGCCGCAGAGGCTGAATCCAAACCTACGTTTCCCAGGCCTGATCTGCCTGCATGGATGAACATGGACCTGCACCACTAACATCGCTGGTGCAGGTTCATGTTGACTTGTTGCGGCTGCTGGGGCTTACACAGGACAAGAGAACAAATGTTCCTTACTCCAAGGAGACCTCCAGCAGCCAAAAATCCCCCATAGGATGCTGCAGAAGCCACATCAGTGCTGCAGTATCTCCACATATGGCTTTAGATAGGACTGGGCTGTAAGTGCATTTTTACTTTTTACATATGTTGTGGTGTTTATTTTAAAATAAAAAACATACATTGTCAGTTGCATTTTTTACATGGGTTAAAAAAAACTCATCATCATGTTGGCAACCTTCAGTCTCGAAGGACTATGGTATCGCACTCTGAAAGGTGGTCTGGAACAACATCTAGTTTGGCTGAAAAGGCCAATTTGGGAGTGACAATTCCTTCCACACTGGGAGCAAGTGCAGTCTGTCCCTGGTCTGTCTCCCTGGCTATGGGCCTTCCTTCTTTGCCTCTTTGCCTCAGACTGTTGGCCAAGTGTCTCTTCAAACTGGGAAAGGCCATGCTGCACAGCCTGCCTCCAAGCGGGCTGCTCAGAGGCCAGGGTTTCCCACCTGTTGAGGTCCACTCCTAAGGCCTTCAGATCCCTCTTGCAGATGTCCTTGTATCGCAGCTGTGGTCTACCTGTAGGGCGCTTTCCTTGCACGAGTTCTCCATAGAGGAGATCCTTTGGGATCCGGCCATCACCCATTCTCATGACATGACCAAGCCAACGCCAAGAAAAGGAAGAAAAACTAATCTGTATAAAACTGCTCCTCAAAGGTCAGTATGGCATCTTTCTAAGGCCTGCAATGGCTGCCTAGTTGGCCTAATTGTAGCACTAGCCTTGCTCCACTTCCAAGAGAGCAAAGAAACTAATAGTTCTTGTTTAAAGGAAAACTAGCAATTTTTGTTTAAAACCAAGTTGTAGGAGCAAACATGAGCAGTGGCATTGCTAGGGGTTTGGGGGGTGCAGATCGTACCAGGTGATGCACTTGGGGGTGTGTGTGACACCACTACTGCCAAAAGTGTGAAAATCTTGGTAGTTTCAAATAAAACCATCATGTTATATATCATTCGATATGTAATTTAATGCAGAATGCAATGAAACAAACTACATTGAAATATCAAAAGTTATAGCCAGAAAAGGGAAACATAATTGCTTTATGTAACAAAAAATGGATTTTTTAACTTAAAACTGACCAAAGAGACTAACTGTTCCAAGAGCCAATGAGGTATTATGACATAGCAGGGAACCAATAAAATGTAAGTATGAATCATGTGAATGTCATAAGGTTGGCCACTGGTATTTTTTTGGTAACTGATTTGTTGGGTGACCTGTACTGTTATATATTAAAATACATAAATAAAGTTAATAGGGGTTACACCAACCTTAATGATGCCACTGCATTTAGGTTGTGCATATGATATTGTAACTTATTCTGTACAGTATGCTACAGGAGGAAGTTCAACATAGGGATGATGCAGTGAGCTCTTGCACCTCATGATGTAAACCCTAGTGACGACTCTAAACATGAGCAATTCTTGAGATGGAACAACTCACTCAGTTACCAGTGAATGCTTATTAGGCAGGCAAGGAGTCAAAATGTAACCAATTTATTACAACTCCTCCCCCTCCCCCAAAAGGTGAAAAAAATTAAAGGTAGGTGAATTGCTTATTCCCTGCCCACAAATTCCCCTGTGAAAATGACCCCCTCACCCCAGCTGGGGAGGAAACAGCTTTGGGAGCATTTGCAGGAATGGAATTGTTGAGCACAAGATGGATTAAGTACCCTTCTCTGAATCTGTGCCACAATGCTGTTTCTATCCTTGCACTTGCTCAGCAAATGTGAATTTGGGACATGTATTTGCCCAGATAGATTATTGTTCCTCCATCACCACCCTTTCAGGTTTCTTAGGTATATAAAATATATCTGTGTGCACCTGACATTTACACCTGAAAAAGTCACTTAGGGCGCAAACTTAACCAACTTTCCAGCACGGGCATAGCTGTGCCAGTGGAGCATGTGCTGCATCCTGCAGTTGGGGGGGGGGCAGTCATGGAGGCCTCCTCAAGGTAAGGCAATGTTTGATCCCTTACTTAGGAGTTTCATTGCCCTTATGTCAGTGCTAGAAAATTGGTTAGAATTGCAGCCTGGCAGCCCAATCCTGAGCTGTCCGGAGCGCCCAAGCTCGGCGGCACCGCGAATGGCTGCTGCCGGATCCTGCAAGCCCTGGGCTACTGAGGGAGGCGCCTTGGGAGAAGGGGACTTTTGTCCCCTTCTCCTGGATAAGGTAAGCAGCCCTGCAATGGGGTTACTCACTTTACCACTGACCAAAAGGTCGGCGTTAAGATAAAGGCGCTCATGTAGGGCACGGAGCCCTCCCAGAGTGTTTTGGTTCCTGCAGAGCACAGTGGACCTCCCTCCCTCCCTCCCCCCACATGCCTCCAACCCCCCCTCCCACATCACGCCTCCCCGTCACACCTCCCCTCCCTCCCCCCCCGCCGGCCTCCCCCCTCCCCGGAATGCCTCCTCCCCACCCCCGGCCCCGCCTACCATACTGTGGCTCAGCGGTCCAGGAGACTGCTGAGCTGCAAAAGCTAGGCTACCACCCCGCACTAGCCCAACACCAGTCAGTGCTGAGCTAGCACGAACGGAAGCCCGGTGGAGAGGCTGGCAAATGTGCCTTATGGCACATTTGTGACAGTGCTCGGTGGCACGGAGCCATGCTACCAAGCACAGGATTGGGCTGTTAGTGGTTGCAAATAAGAAGGTTATTTTATGCCTAAGTTTATTTTAATTATTTTAATTAAATTATTTTTAATTAACTATTTAATGAAACTGGGAGATGTAATTTAGGCCAACGAAAGCATTCATTCACAGGCGCATCACAGTAAAGTGGGTATGTAGACATGCTGGGTGACAAAAGAAATGGGGAGAGAGAGGGCAGGTGGGATGTAGGTCCTGGCAGGCAATGGGGATGCCTGAAGTAGGTGGAAAAACAATGGTCAGGGAGATCGCCACCCACTCCTTGCCCTGTAACACCCTCCCAGCACTGTTCACTGTAATGAAATATTCTTATTAGATAGAAGAAAAAGGTACCATGAAATCTGACACTTATTGGCAACCATCAGTCTCTAAAGACTATGGTATCGCGCTCTGAAAGGTGGTTCTGGCACAGCGTCTAGTGTGGCTGAAAAGGCCGATTCGGGAGTGACAGTCCCTTCCACACCGGGAGCAAGTGCAGTCTGTCCCTGGTCTGTCTCCCTGGCTATGGGCCTTCCTTCTTTGCCTCTTAGCCTCAGACTGTTGGCAAAGTGTCTCTTCAAACTGGGAAAGGCCATGCTGCACAGCCTGCCTCCAAGTGGGCCGCTCAGAGGCCAGGGTTTCCCACTTGTTGAGGTCCATCCCTAAGGCCTTCAGATCCCTCTTGCAGATGTCCTTGTATCGCAGCTGTGGTCTACCTGTAGGGCGCTTTCCTTGCACAAGTTCTCCATAGAGGAGATCCTTTGGGATCCGGCCATCATCCATTCTCACGACATGACCAAGCCAACGCAGGCGTCTCTGTTTCAGCAGTGAATACATGCTAGGGATTCCAGCACATTCCAGGACTGTGTTATTTGGAACTTTGTCCTGCCAGGTGATGCCGAGGATGCGTCGGAGGCAGCGCATGTGGAAAGCGCTCAGTTTCCTCTCCTGTTGTGAGCGAAGAGTCCATGACTCGCTGCAGTACAGAAGTGTACTCAGGACGCAAGCTCTGTAGACCTGGATCTTGGTATGTTCCGTCAGCTTCTTGTTGGACCAGACTCTCTTTGTGAGTCTGGAAAACGTGGTAGCTGCTTTACCGATGCGCTTGTTTAGCTCAGTATCGAGAGAATGAGTGTCGGAGATCGTTGAGCCAAGGTACACAAAGTCATGGACAACCTCCAGTTCATGCGCAGAGATTGTAATGCAGGGAGGTGAGTCCACATCCTGAACCATGACCTGTGTTTTCTTCAGGCTGATTGTCAGTCCAAAATCTTGGCAGGCCTTGCTAAAACGATCCATGAGCTGCTGGAGATCTTTGGCAGAGTGGGTAGTGACAGCTGCATCGTCGGCAAAGAGGAAGTCACGCAGACATTTCAGCTGGACTTTGGATTTTGCTCTCAGTCTGGAGAGGTTGAAGAGCTTTCCGTCTGATCTGGTCCGGAGATAGATGCCTTCTGTTGCAGTTCCAAAGGCCTGCTTCAGCAGGACAGCGAAGAAAATCCCAAACAAGGTTGGTGCAAGAACACAGCCCTGCTTCACTCCGCTTCGGATGTCAAAAGGGTCTGATGTGGAGCCATCGAAGACAACAGTGCCCTTCATGTCCTTGTGGAAAGATCTGATGATGCTGAGGAGCCTGGGTGGACATCCAATCTTGGGGAGAATCTTGAAGAGGCCGTCTCTGCTGACCAGGTCGAAAGCCTTTGTGAGATCTATGAAGGCTATAAAGAGTGGCTGTCGTTGTTCCCTGCATTTCTCCTGCAGTTGTCTAAGGGAGAATACCATATCAGTGGTGGACCTGTTGGCTTGGAATCCACACTGCGATTCTGAATAGACGCTCTCTGCAAGTACCTTGAGCCTCTTTAGTACAACTCGGGCAAACAGCTTTCCTACAACGCTAAGGAGAGAGATGCCGCGGTAGTTGTTGCAGTCACCCCTGTCACCTTTGTTCTTGTACAGCGTGATGATGTTTGCATCCCTCATGTCTTGAGGTACTCCACCTTCTCTCCAGCAGAGACAGAGGATTTCATGCAGCTCAGTGACGATGATCTCTTTGCAGCATTTTAGGACTTCAGCAGGGATGCTGTCTTTTCCAGGTGCCTTGCCAAAGGCAAGGGAGTCCAGGGCCACGTGAAGTTCTTCTAGGGTTGGTTCACTGTCAAGCTCTTCCAGCACAGGCAGGCACTCAATGTTGTTCAGTGCTTCTTCGGTGACTACATTTTCTCTGGAATATAGCTCAGAGTAGTGCTGCACCCAGCGTTCCATCTGCTGCGCCCGATCCTGGATGACCTCGCCTGTGGCAGACTTCAGAGGGGCAATTTTCCTCTGCGTTGGACCTAGGGCCTGCTTGATACCATCATACATCCCCTTGATGTTGCCCGTGTCAGCTGCTATCTGTATCTCGGAACAGAGCTGGAGCCAGTAGTCGTTAGCACATCTCCTGGCAGTCTGTTGGACTTTGCTGCGAGCAGTTCGGAGGACCTGCAGGTTGCGCTCACTGGGACAGGCCTTGTGTGCTGCTTGAGCTCTCCTCTTTTTCTACTCTCTACTCTGTTCACTGTAATGAAATATTCTTATTAGATAGAAGAAAAAGGTACCATGAAGCCTGACACTAGTGAGAGCACAATTGCTAAAAACCTGAGCAGGACTGGGACACAATCGCCTTGTACCTTAAGGGATACACCAGATGCCTGCTTCTTAACCTGATTGTGCTCTAGTCCAGTGGTCTTCTTTTTGTTATGTATATAAAATATATCTCTGTGCACCCGGCATTTACACCTGAAAAATTCACTTAGGGTGCTTAAGTTGCTTAAGACTCCATGATGGAGCTTGCCCCCTTGGGTTCATGACCCCAAGGTTAAAGAACACTAGCCTAGACTGAGCACTATGCATGCATGCTACCTTCATGCCGCCTCCAAACTTTGGCAGCTCTCAACTGGCTGAGGTGGGGGGTTAAGCTGGAGATGAGCATTAGCAAGTGCCTTGTTATGGCTTGCTCCTTTTCAGTGCAAGGCTAATGGAGGAGGGGTACTTGTCCTCCAATATTTTCCCCACAAGTCCATCAAACAACAAGAAGGACCAATAGGCAGGAGCAGCTCCAGTTTTGGAGCTGTGGGTACTTCAGCAACAGAGTATCATTAGATTCTCTTTTGCCCAACTCCTTCGACTCCATCCCTTCCTCCTTGTGGGCCCTCCCCCCTTTAAACTAAAATATACCTTGACCAACATAACTCATAATATTTGACAAGGCAAACAAAAGAAATCTCTCCCCTGTTTTACACACTGGAGCACTTTCTTTGTGTTATCTTAACTACATGAAAAAAATTAATGATTTTCCTCTGATTTTGCTTTCTTGCCAAAGCTCTTATTTGTCCACAAAGTGGTAATTTTCTGCAGTGGGTCCTTAAGGATCAAAAACAGCTTCAGGAGGGAATTTGTGTGAAAATGGCATGGGGTAAAGGGTCATACCTGCCATCTCTGAGTGCCATGGTCCCAGATTCCCCTTCCCATAAGGCAGCTCTTTCTACAGATAAATGCGGATGGAGGAGATGATGTGTTTATCATATTTAATGCATATCATTCCAATCCTATCCAACTTTCCATGCCAATGAAGCTCTGAGGTGGGGGAAAAATGTCCCTTTACCTTGGAGGCCTCTGTGACTACCACTGATGGGGAGATCTTAAATGGTTAAATTCTCTTCTCTAATTTGAGAAAAATAACTGAAATTGGAGTCAAGAAAATGACTGTTGTTCCCCTCGAAAACAGGATAAGAGGGTCATTATGTCACAGTGACCTAAAGAAATAATGATTGGCAAAACATGTCGATCATAACTTTCCCAAAGGGAGCATTCCAGAATCTTGTCTTGTGGGCCAAGGACATTCCAGGATGCTGGGCCGAGTGAACTCCTAATTAGAGCTAGGACCAAGAGCTAAAACTGTTATAATAGGTCTAACAAGGAAGTGGAAATGACATACAGAGTCACATGGGTAACTTGTTTATCTCACTTTATTTAATGTGATTTCTGGGTGTGGTTCTTTGGGAGACAAGACTGAGATGAACAATTGTATCCAAACTGGATCAGTTGGCTTGTGTAATTCACTTACTAATGTAGAAATAAAGGTTCCAAACCCTTTTTAAAGGTCTGTAATTGTTTAGCGTTGCATCAGTAAAAGAATCTGAAAATCTTTCCAACACCACCTCCCACACTGCATGATACCGCGTGTGCCCCATTGGCACGGCTGCATCAGTGCTGGAAAGTTGGATAGGATTGGACACTTGGTTGCAAGGAAAATGGCATGACAACTATGCTGAAATGTTATGTTCAGGGACAGTATGTCTCTGAATATCAGTTGCGACTATGAGTAATCTTAAAAGGTTATTCAAATTCTTTCTCAGATTCAGACAGGTGAACAAGTACATCTTTCTGATACAGAACTTTCTTGTCAAAATGTTCGGCCAAAAAAGAAAATTCTTAGTAACTGAAGCAAAATACAGTAGAATGCCTTCCCTATGAAGGAAGATTAAAGTGTTCTGGGTTTTGTCATTTAGCAAAAGGCTAATAAGAGATGGGGGAGAGCATGTTGGAATAAAAATATGCCTGGTGTTGAGAAAGTGGATAGAAAAATTATCCTCTCTCTTGCATAATAGTCACACTCCAGGTCATCCAATTAAGTTGACTGGCAGGCAATTCAGACCAGGTAGGGAAAAGGACTGCACACAATTTATAATCAATCTATACAATCCACTGCCATGTGATCAGCATGTTACAGTCCAGGGCTGACTGCCCAACTCCACTCCTTATTTCCTTTTTCCCATCCCATCCTTTCCATTATACAATAGTTTCTTCTTTCTATTTCAGAAGATTACTACACATCAGTAACATTGAAAACTTCAGCAAAGAGGGCAGTTAGAAATATCCTTAGCAAAATGATCCATGAATAACCATACAAACCACAAAAGATCATGGTCTAAAAATATGTTTCAATACTTGCATCTGATGCTGGGAATAGAGGAAGCTGCCTTGTAGCAAGTCAAAACATTCGTCCATCTACTCAGCATTGTCAATATTTATTGGCAGTGACTCTCCGGGTTTCAGGCAGGAGTTGTTCCTCACAAATTCCAAACAAAATGGGTGTTCTTAGTGTCACTTGCAAAAGTAGTCTGAAAAACAAATATTGGTTGTACAGAAAGGTTTTTAATTGATGAGTCAGTGGGTCATAAAGCTTTATTTCCTTTTCTTCTAAAATTGTCATTCCTCCTTCTCCTGGATCATATCACTGTGTAAACCTAATAAGCCCCAAATCATTGCAGGGGAATGGCAATTCCACGTTATAAAACTATTAAAGACCCATTCAGGTTCTACTTCCTCTCCTGCAGCTGTTGAAACTTCCTTGGCCAAAAATAACATAATGTTTGATTCATTGAGATGTCCGTGTGCATAAAATCAAGGGATATCCCTGTATCTGGGCTATATAAAACTTTGCTCTAATCTTCAATCTAAACCTTCCTTTCAGCTTTATTCATCACTGACCTCCCCCCAAAATTACACCAGCAGTAAAGGACTGTTGGGTGTAATTCATATTAGCTCAGTCATGAACACCGGCAGTTGAACCAAAAGCCTGACCTGATGCACAGCACTGCAAGTTTGGGAGTAAACAAGTCTAGCATTCTGACCCCAGTTATGCTGCAGTGATAGCCCCCATATATCATATCATCATCAACAAGCAGACAAACCAAGGCAAAAAACAGTCCTGTTATCAGCTAAGAAGATTGGGCACTTGCCTAAACAAAATTTTTTTAAGAAGACAGTGAAAAACTAACACAGAAAGGATGTGGATCTCCTAGATGGATCGCCTGGGCAAGGATCTTCGGGGCAACGATGCTCCACAACTTGGCACCACCACAGAGAAAATCCTCTCTCATGCCCCAACCTTATTTATGCATTCTTATGTACAGGTTTCTTTATTATTTTTATTTATATTTTAAAATGCTATGATGATCAACCTCAATGGCAAAGCACATGCTTTGCAAGCAGTAGATCCCAAGTTCACTTCCTGGTGCCATCTACAGGTAGTGCTGACCAAGACCCCTCCCTGAAACCTAAGAGACCTGCTGCAAATCAGTGGAGACAATACTGAACTAGCTGGACAATGCTCTAACTCTGAATAAGGCAGCTTCTTATATTCACCTCTCAGGTGTAATGTTGTAATCCTAACTTTAAAGTACTTTGCATTTACTTTAAAATGTATATGCTGCCTTTCTGCCCCCTCCCCAAAACACAAACACAGTTCACAACAAAACATAAACAGTCAAAATAAGGTATTAAAATTTCAATGGAAAACAGTGAGACTTTTTTTCCAAATAAACATGCATAGGATTGCACTGTACATGTGAATGGTTCTTGAGCGTTAAGATGAAAACTTTTACAGTCCGTTGCTAACACTGACTTTAGATATTAGTGCTTTAGAGTTGGTGAGTATATAGGATGTAGTAGGTGGAAATGTGACATCAGCATTACGGAATAGTGAAGTTTGGCTGACATTGCTTTGTGAACTTTTTTGGGTTGCAAAGTGGAATACAGTGCCCCTACTGTGGAATACTGATCTGTGGATCTGGCATCGACCAATTTCACTATCTGTAGATACCAGGGTTCCCTTTTAAAAACATTTTAAAAAGTAAAAATCAGTAAGAAAATAGCTAGCCTTCCTTCCCTTCGCACTGCAAAATCACACTGTTTGCAGGGCAGTTTTCTGCGCTCCTGGAAGCCGCTTCTGGGTGGTGTGACCACCCTCCCTTGGCCCTGGTATGCTCCAGGGCCTCCGAGAGCACAGTGCCCTACAGCCCTGAAAATGGTGCAGTTTTGCAGCACAAAGGTAGGGAAAGCTATTTTCTTACTGATTTTTACTGTTTTAAACATTTTTTAAATTAGATTCCAGTATCTGGATATCAGTATCTGTGGGGAGGGGGAAGGAGGGAGAACCAACTCCCTGTGGATATTGAGGGACTACTGTATAAATATTCTTAATAAGTCTTCATAATCACTCAGTGATCCTTGCTGTGTATGCAAGAGTATGCCTATTTTTGTCTGTGAAATGCTGGAAGTTATAATCAGATCTCATTTTAATGTGTTTCACTGTGTATCTTTCAGTGTATTTCCACCATCAGGAGTATAATTAATTATCACTAGTTAACACCAGTTCTGAACTACCAATTAACATATGTGCCTGATCATAGAAGAGGGAAATGTGGGGGAGAAACCTCAGGCATTTTTTGGCATGTTTAACATATGCTTCCTCCTTATCTTTCTTAAGATATACCCTACAGATACAAATTACATAAAACCACATCAGTACTTGCCACAAGGCAGTGAGCTCTAGCTGATTGATAATGGGATTATTCCTCCTATACTTAAGCCATGACACTTGAAATCACGTAATCGCTTCATTCCCAAAGACCGAAACAATTCTTGTTCTCACCAGGAAGATGAGCCAGCTTTCTCTATGGGCTTATGCCAGTTCCTAGAAGTGATAAAAACATCATTATGTCATAGGATATTCATGCAGAGCGTGAAGCTGCAACTGTAAATCAAGGATCACTCTGAAAGTGGCAGGCTTCACATGGAATTCTTGCTGTAATTACAACTGTTGTGTTGTGTTCTGAGATCAGCCTTGGAGCTCTGAGTGCTTGTGCTGCAATTCTAGTTGTATTTGTGTCTCCTTCTCTTACGTATTCAACCCTCCAAAGGCTTTTAGCCTCCTAATAAGGTTGAATTAAATTATTCAAGAGATACTGTATTAACTATAGGAGAAACCAATGGCACAGCAGTGCAATTCAGTACATTGCTTGAAGCTGGAATGGCATAAACAAGATGGTTTTCCCCCTTGTTTATTCATACTTATTATTTAATTGTTTATTTAAAAGAACCATATGAATGAAGTTGCTCCTTTGTGTGTGTGGTCCTTATAAATCAGACCAGAAATCCTGCACTTCCATGTTTAAGCCATTTCTGCCCAAGTTGCATATACGCAACAGGAACCAAATGTGTACACCTATGGGCAGTTTAAAAATGGGTTAAAGCAAGCACATGAGATGCATGATAAGGAGGTGCAGTATATGAGGCTTTTAGTGGGTGGAAAGTGGATCTTGGCTCCTGTGCTTGGCAGGCTGGAAGGAGGTGGTGGCAGACCCAGGGTGGAAGGCACCCCAAATACAGCACAATCTTGTCCCCTTGCAATCTCCTGTTGATTGCACTCCTGAGGAATTCCACAGCCCAGTTTCCACTCTCTGAGCTTTGGCTCACTCTGTGCTGGAGTGCTCACAACTGAGACAAGTCTGAATTCACATCTGTCTTATTAGGGGGAGAAAGTTAAAAACATGTCTCATTTTGAGACGTTTCTAGTAAGCAATGTGTGTAAGCAGTGTGTGGACCAAACTGGATTGTTGTGGAAGAACCTTAAGAATTTTGACACCCCTGTCAGTATATGAGTGAGTGAGGCCCAAGTGTCTTTATATAGAGATATGCTGTTTGCATGATAGCTATTATTGTCAGAGCCAACCCTAGCTATTTTGGCATTGCTGGTAAAATTAGTTTCGCTCTCCTCCTCCTAGATGAACAACAATACACCATGTGTCTCAGGATTTCAGTGAGAAGTCAACCACCAGACTATTGGGTGGGAGGTAGTTGTAAAGTTGAATTTTTCTCTTTGAAAATGTAAAACATGAAGCACAATTTTAACAGAATGATTCAGTGGGAGAAGGAGGCACATGCTAAACAGCATAATCCTATATGTTTTTATGTGGAAGTAAGTCTCACTGTGTTGAATGAGACTTATTCTCAGGTAAGTATGTATAGGATTGCAGCATAAGGGCCCAATCCTATTCAATTTTCCAGTGGCAGCTGTGCCAAAGGGTCATGCACTGCATCTTGTTGTGGGGCAGCAGTCATAGAGTCTCATACCTTATGGTATGAGAACATTTCTTCCCTTGCCTTGGGGCTGCATTGCAGCTGCACTGGGGCTGGAAAATTGGATAGGATTGGGTCCTAACTCTCTCCCACTGAAATCAATAGGACTTAAAAATGCTAAATGGAGAAATACGGTTAATACCTGAAATTACTTGCACTGTAATTCTATTCTATCACAGAATAAAATCTGTAAAGTGAAGACTGGTTCCAATGAAGTACAGTATGTGCTCATAAATCATAGGCAGCAGCTTTCAGTGCTGGTATCACAAGGTGGCACCTTTGGGCAGCTCCCAATGGCTCAGCACCCCACATGGCCTACTTGTGGTCCCTATTTCCTCTAGGGATCTACTCTGGTCCCCTTCTTCAGCTGTGCAGCACATAACTGGGTTCCAATGCTTGGCAACACCATAGCATCACCACCAAACTTCTGCAATTGTGAACCCTGTCCCTGTGCCAACTGGGGCCAGGACCACAAAATGCCCCCCTGTCTGAAAAATATCACTTCCTGTTTTTTTTTATGCCCCTGAACACCCCCCCCCCATGCTAGTGAACTTCTGAGTTGCTGAACTCTGCACTGTGAGAAGCTCAACTTGAAGGTGTACGGCTGTACACCTTATAGGGACACTGCTGGTGTAGTGCCTTGCACCTTCTGTAGTGCCTTGCACCTTAGGAAGTGTGGGGCCCAACTCTGCAGGGTCCTTGCTGGGCCCCACACATTTGCTTTCAGTATTCCTGCTGCATGCCTGCCCCCCCTTCTTACTGCAAAGAGCAGTGGCGGCCCAGACCAGGTGCTGCACCAAGTGCTAGCATCACACCCAGAAGTAGTTTGCCAGTGATGCACTGATGTTGTCGCTTCACTGGCATCTGCTTCCAGAGCGGCCTGTTTTCAGGCCAATCAGAAGCAGGG
Source organism: Tiliqua scincoides (assembly GCF_035046505.1). Taxonomy (NCBI): domain Eukaryota; kingdom Metazoa; phylum Chordata; class Lepidosauria; order Squamata; family Scincidae; genus Tiliqua; species Tiliqua scincoides. The sequence continues at coordinate 23,130,039 of NC_089823.1, forward strand.
GTTGGCAGAAGCTGCTTCCAGAGTGATCTGATTTCAGGGCCAGTTGGAAGCAGAAGTGGGCAGCAGGGCCCCAGGAGAGTTTCACCCACTGCACCTGCCTCTGGACTCTTACTCCATGTGAAGGCAACCTGCTCTCTACTGCAGTGCAGGCCCCGCCCTATGTGCAGGCCCTAATTGGGCTGAATTGGACCAATTGGGTAAAGCTAGCCCTGCTTCTGAGCAGGCCTGGGCACAGCCAGCAACCAACAGTTGGCAGATGGGTGTGCCTCTGTAGTGGAAATGCACAAGATCCCTCCAGGGGACAGGGTGTGGTGTCAACCATGGCTCCTTGCACCTGGGAAGGTGCCTGGGAAGCATGGGGTTAACACCAGGGCCTTAGATTGTAGTGAGTGTGCTGCACAGCTGCAGCCACTTAGAGGCAACAAAGCCTAGGGATAAAAGCAGCACCTGGAAGAGGGACAGGTTTGTGGATATAGAAGAAAGGAGGTTGGAGAGACTGAGAGAGCAGAAGGAAGGAGTTTGGAGGAAAGAGAACAGTCAGATGGGCTAACTGACTATGGACTAGCTAGCTGACTGATGGGCTGAACAGAGACTTCTAGAACAGAGACTGATGTGTGGCTGCCATGCTGAAGAGCTGCTGAGAACTAAGGTATTGCTGTGGTGGCTGTAGAAGCTGCTGGAGGGAGAAGGGAGAAAGGAGGACTGCTGCAGGTTCAACAGGTGAGCTACCCTGGTGGTGGGGTCCAGCAGTTCAGAACTAGGGTAATTGTTGGGTAAAGAAGGGGAACCAATTAGCTTTAAGTGGGCATAAGTTCTATAGTTGAAGCTTGGACTGGGAATTTGGCAAAACAGCCTGTTCCTGTTACTTCATTTTGTGGTTGGTGTTGACTGCATGGTAGACTTAAAGCACAATCCTAAGCATGCCTACTCAAAAGTCCCATTGGGTTCAATGGGGCTTACTCCTAGGGAAGTGTGTATAGGACTGCAGCCTTATAGTTCTTACACTGCTATGAGAAAACAGCATTCTAGCTGGTGGATGCCTCTTCTGTTTCCAACTACAGATTTTCTTTCCCCATACATTCTTCCATTTTACCAGCTGCCCACTCTTGTATAATGTTTCCATTCAACTTTGCTATTTGATAATGTTATTGTATTTAATAAATTGCATTACTCTAACATTTTTAGCAATAACCTTAATGGTGATTAAGAGATGTTATCATTTGCAAGTGGCAGTTTATGGGATGGCACAACGCAGCTGTAGGAACTGTGGGGACCCAGCTGGGAGGCAAATCACTTCTGCTGACTCACTGTTGGTCTGAGTTGGATTTCTATATGAGGGTGATAATTAAATTTTGATGACCTATTGTGAGAGATGCTGCTTTTAAGTGCCACAGTTATTCAGAAGAGAGGCTATGTGATCAAAGGCAACCTGGGGAAGAACAAGACACCCTCAGGAATCATATTTTGGTGGTAAAAACCAGGTTTTAATTGCTACATGAGTCCTCAAGAATTCCACAACTGAGGATGGGAGAAATATTTGATATTATATAGCAAATGTAGATGTTGCATGAGATTTGGCTAAGACACTACCAACTCATCAATGATTGATAACCTTATAACAATAATCCCTTTCTTAGTTTGAAACCCATGAGTAATGGGAGCATCAAAGCCCCAACTTAGTGGTTTTGAAACCCTTCTTGTGGGAAGGGAGATATACAGCCAAATCCCACACAAATTTACTTAGAAGTCAGTTCCATTGTATTCAATGGGGCTTACTCTCAAATATTGGTGTATAGGATCGAAGCCATGGAATGTTTTGCTTCAGATGTGCACATTCTTCTACACCACTGACTTTGAATCTAATGCCTTCTTGTACTCCTTGTGCCTGTGATGTGGGCATTTCTGACGTGCGGCTATCACAATATTAGTTTAGATGTGGGAGAGCCTATGCTCTCTAAGACAACTATAAGACAACAATTAAACAACCAAATAACTTCCTGTTACTTAAAAACAGTCTCCACATCCAACCCTTCACACAGTTTGCTTGGTATCTGAATGAGAGATTGTTATGAGAATTCCAGGTGCAATTGGTACTTTGTTTCAGGCTAAAAGATTTCAGCCTTTTAAATTTAGAAAGCACCTCTGTGATCCAATTTTGAGGTGCAGGGCCACCCCCAAAGCATTTGAAGAGTTTATCCCTATTACATTGAACTACCTGTATCTTTCACTAACCTGCTAACCCAGATCTCAATCCTGGTGACTTTAGATCAAATTAAATAGGCTAAGTCCATCATTAATAGGCAGGTTTAATACAGGAAGTAGACTAGAAGTATCACTGTTCTGTCCAAAAGTAGTAGTGGGGTGCCTGATTCAGCTCAGGACTGCAGTACATGGGGTAGGGAATTATCACTTCATGTGCTGTTTTTCTGCCAAAAAATTCGCGTATTCCAGACCCTCAAATGGATACCAGTGGGCTCTAAATACCAGGCAAAGCTTGGGGGGGAGGGAGCAGAACACACCTCAGCTCTTGCATCCTACCCTTGTTTTCCCTTTCTCTGTAGCGCTTCATTTGCCATCTCCACCTCCTTCTGTATTCCTATAGAATTGGGAATGTACACAGCAATTCTTACAGTACAATTTCCTGTACTAAGTACACAATATAGCAGTGTATCTCAAACTGTGGGTCGGGACCCAATTTCATGTGGGTCATTTCATTTCAATATTTTATTTTTAATATATTAGACTAGATGCTACTATGGTATGTGACTGCATTTGGGGAAATGTTACAGACCTGTACTTTTAACAAGCTATTTATGTATATTCTTTTAACAATGATAGTAAATGGGGCTTACTCCTGGGTACGTGTGGGTAAGATTGCAGCCTAGGATTGTGAAAAATTTTCCTGCTTGATGATGTTACTTCCAGTCATGACATCACTTCCGGTAGGTTCTGACAGATTCTTATTCTAAAAAGCGGGTCCCAGTGCTAAAAGTTTGAGAAGAACTGCATTAAGTGATTCCTTTCACTGATCCTTGACCTTCCTCATGGTCATTTGTTGAATGTACCTGTTTTCATGTGCTGTACTAGGACATGAAAGCAATAGAGAGATCACTTGCTTAGAAAGCAGAGCACAAAAGAACCCCTTTGTTGTAATCTCATCTCAAATGGTCACAAATTCAGGACAGATCTAAATGTTATATGCAAACACATGTAATAAACCTTCAAGGCAGGGTTTGAAGAAGCTACTTCTTCAATGCAGTAGAGGCAATATGTGGTGGTAGAGGAGGTTCTTAAATCCTTCTCCCATCTGCTGCTGTGGCAACTTCTCTCCTTTCTATTTGTTCACACACACACCCCTGGATTCCAGATTTGCCTTGCAGATGTGCATCTTGAGCCCCACAACATAATAAGCAGCTCGTGGGGACAGCTGCAGCATAAAAATGGTGGGTGGGGAATCACGGTTACATTATCACCCTCCACCATTTCTGTGCTGCAAATCACCTTCTCCCAAGTTCTCTTGCCTAGGAAAAGCAGGGCCTAGGGCTTATTACATGCAGGCAAGCTGGGTATTGTAGTCTACAATACTGAGCTAACAATAACAATTAATTTTAGAGGACTGTTGCAAGGATTACTGAGAACTGCATTTATCTGTCCATTTACTTATTTAATAGATCTATTCTCTCAGGGACACTCATGACATTTAAATATCAAAATGCAAAAAACCACATGAAAACTAAGGAACAACCATAAAACATCACAGGAAAGAATAGCAGATACAAACACAACAGATAATATAGTCTACAGTGAGTTATAGGGCCTGGGAAAACAAAACAGGCCATTGCCTGGCACTGGAATGCCAGCAGAGTAGGCACACCTTCCTGGGGAGAGTGTTCCATGAATGGGACACTGCAGCTGAAAAAGCCCTCTCCCCAGCATCTTGGCAGGCTGATGGAGGAGATAGGGCCCTAACAACATACTTGCCCTTGGCCACAAAAACCTGGTGGACTATCTGTGCCTCCTACAAGGACCTGTGCGTGTGTATTTAAAGCTGGGGGACCACTTGTGAGAATTCTGGCATGAGATTCCTCCTTAACCTTGGAATCAGGTGGTTCCATTATATCACAATTATACATTGAGACTCATGGCCCAATCCTATTAGGCTGTACCACCAACTGGAACTAGCGTTCTGGTGGTAGCTGACACTTCACAGCATCACTAAATGCCTTCTGGAAGTGCAAGAAGCTACACACTTCTGGGTCACCATTGCAGCTGGCAGGGAGGACACCCCCCCCCCCCACACACACACACAGTGACAGTGAAGTGGAGCTCCACTGACATTGGTGAGTCAGCGAGGTAGGCAGAACAGGGCTGGAGAGTGGGTGGAATAGGGCATAATGGGTGCAGGTGACTTGCTATCCTTTCCAGAGGAAATGCTATCCTTTCTAGAGGAAACCAACATGCCCCCTTTGTCTCCTCAGACTTGCACCAATTAAAGAGGTCTGAAGAAACCCATTGGCCATTTATTTCCTATTCTACAATATCCTATTCTTCATGAAAGCTTTAAACAAAATGCTAAGAATTCTAATGAGCAGTGGGTTAAGACTGGGGCAGGAACCAATAGTATGCACAGTAGCTTCGGTATGGAACACTTTGCAACTAGCCCTGGGTGCTTCCCTGCCAGCAGCTCTGTACCTAGATCCTGGTGTTTGTGGAACTCATTGAACTAATGTGTTATATAAATGCTAACGGTGGAAGCTTGCCTTGCTGGAATCCATCAGTTCATTAGTTTTGAGGCACAAATCAAGGTGCTTGCTGGGTTTGTGTATCATGCAGTCCTAAATGGTTCAGAAGAAAAGCAAGCTATACTTTTTATAAGTGATGAGTCTGACTACACAGAACATATTCCTCTTTGTGAGTAAAAATTGGGAAATGCTGCCCTGTCCACAAAAAGTGCATGAGTAGCAGTGTAGAAATCAGGTAAGTTTGCCTGAACAACTTCTACAGAATTACCTAACTTTCTTGGCCTTTGTTCAGGTGAATGCAACCATAGAGTCAGAAATACCCACTGCCTTGGGGCAGGAAAGTGGAGCTAAGCATCTTGACAGATGACTCTCTAGCCCCTTCTTACAAATTTCCGGTTATGGAGATTTCATTTGAAAGAGCCTGTTATTTTCATAGTTACAGCAGAACAAAGAGAGACTGAGACAGGGGATTAAAAAGAGAACCGTGATGACTTCCTGGTTTTCTTTAATATTTGAGATGGACCATATCGGGGCTTGCATCAGAAACACGTTTAAAGCACATTTAAAGCAAACATGGGGCTCTGATCAGAAACACGTTTAAAACTATAGGATGGAAGAACAAAAATTGCCTGGTGAAAAGAATCTGACTGGGCCACTGCAGAAAGTTAAGGGAATTTTCACAGGTTACACAAGAAAATTCTTTAAGTCCTTTTTCATAAGTGACACATGGGGGAGGGGAGCATTTTCTGTGGAAATGTGTATATTGGGTAAAATGTACATTTGATTTTAACATGACTTTAACATGACTATCTTCTATTTTTTAATCTTCCATTAATATCTACTGTCGTTTTTTGCTGGTTTTTCCTAAAACATAGATCCAAGATGGGATACAGATAAATAAACAACATTCGCAATAATATTCACAAGCTAGCTGATGTGATACAAATTTATATTTCAGATTAGAAAGCATTAGTACACTTCTAGTAAACCTCCTGCACATCTACTCAGATTAAAAAAAATCTATTTTTGTTCTTTGGAACTTGCTCTCAGATAAGGCTTTGTTGTGCCTTATGCACATAAGGCTTTGTTGTGCCTTATGCACAGTCTTGTGCCAAAGATGAGCAGACCAATCCTAACCTGTGCTAGCAAAGTTGGGCTGCATGGCCTGTGCTGCATCAAGCGCAGGTTAGAAGGTGGCTGGAGGTCTTCTCCAAGTAAGGGAAATTTTTTTTTCCCTTATCCCAAGGAATGCCCCAGCCTGCCCTATGGGGCTACGGACAGAAGTCTAAGCAGCCCCATGTAAGACTGCCTAGCCCAGGAAGGGTGTGATGGAAGGATGGATATGGCAGAGGCCTCCTCTGCCATATCCTAACCCCCTTCTTGGGCTAGGCAGCCCCATAGGGCAAGCTGGGACCCCCTTCTTTGGGCTGCCAGTAGCCCCATAGGGCAAGCTGGGACATTCCTCAGGGTAAGGGGAAAATAGCCAATCCTGCTTCCTCCTGGCCTGATCCACCCTATTCTGCCCTCCTCCCACACCCAGAAACGACCCCTCCCCACCTCCTTCCCCATGCCTCTGTGTTGCTTGGTATCTTACCTGCCTGCATTGGTAACCAGGGGTTTGAATGCAGTGTCAATGGCCTACTCTCCAGGTGTTGCACAGCCTACTCTCCAAGTATCGCAAATGTGCTTTATAACACATGCACAACACCCTTGACTGGTGTAGCGGCCACTGTGCTTAGGATTGTGCTCTGTGTCTATGAACTGTTACTTGTGAAAACATCCTAATGCAGGGTTTTCAAACTCGTTTCATATAGTTGGCAAAAAAACATTTATGATCCCTGCAAGGGGTTGGAAGTGGCATCATTAAGCAGGAAGTGGCATCATTAAGCAGATGATGGCCAGAAATAAGCACTTTGTTCTCACATAGAAAGTCATTGGCTGCAAATGGCAGAAGAGAAAATGTGCAATTCTTGTTCATAATTTCAAGATATGAGAGATGATTACACCCCAATTATAGTGAGGGGTGAAGAAATTGCTTCTGGGGGCTGCATCTGGCCCATAGGCCTTATGTTTGACACCCCTGTCCTAATGCATCCTGGATGAATATTGTGAAATGAGAAATACAAAGAGACATATTAATTAAATGTACATTCAAGTTCATTTAGATGTTTTGCTAGATGTATACATCCTTATGGAAATGTAAAAAAAAAAGTTTTTCAGTGTTCCTTGCAAAAAATTAGCATAGCTGTGTACAATTGCACAGCTGAGGTAAAGGGGAATCTGGGACTTAAATTTCTGTCCAATGTTGCATATATGCAACAGGGACCAAATGTGTTCACCTGTGGGCTGGGCAAAAATGGGTTTGGTCCTATTGAATCATGAAGTGACAAAGATTCATTCATCCAAACTAAAGCCTGCAATTGTGCAAGAAAGTCAGTGGGGTACACCCTGAAAATGGTTTGATGAAACTGTTGCTTAACTTGAAAATAGTCCTGGTTATCAAAGCAGTCTGGAAACCATACTCTCCAACCTATAGGCTTTGCCATCTAATCATGCCCAGAGAAACCACCACCTTTATTTTTTAGTTTCCAGGTTCTCTCAGTGGAGGCAAGCTTTGTCCTACATCAGGGGTCTCCAAACCCTGGCCCAGGGGCCAGATGCGACCCGTAGCAAGCCTTTATCTGGCCCGTAGCCAGCCTCTTGTCTCCTGAAAGCCTCTGGCCCACTCGACTGAACATGACCAGAGCTGTGCTCTGATTGCATCTGGAGGGTGCTCTGAGGGCCAGAGAGGCTGAGTGAATGAGCCCACTCATTCATTTATTCATTCATCTAAGTTCAATCTCTTATTTATTTAAATCTTATATTTAAATTTTTTTCCAGCCCTCAGCACTGTGCCAGATATTTCATGCTGCCCTCTGGCCAAAAGTTTGGAGTCCCCTGTCCTACATGTTTGATTTCTGAAAAGGAAATGATGGTATATTTCACATTAAAACAAGTTCTATTGATTAGGGAGGAAAAAATTTTGAAATAAGCATGTACAGGATCTATGATTAAATTATCATTTACAGCAAGAGTATAGCAGTGGGGGTGTCAGTGGAGGTTGAGCTAGTTGAAAGGGGGTCAGTTGCATTTCTTTGGCACTGTCCCTGCTACTAAAGTCATCTGTTACTAGCAGGTGGTTGTATGTGCAGTCAGGCAACCAGGGACTTTTCCAGAAATTTAGGCTGCAATCCTATCCACTCTTTCCTGGGAGTAAGCCCCATTTACTATAATGACACGCATCTATAATGACATTGGGCTGTTAGAGCCCAATCCTATAAGTATCCGTTCAGGAGTCCCATTGTGTTAAATGGTCAGCACGTATAGGATTGCAACCTAGGATAGAAACCTATCTGTGGCTAACTCAACAGGTGGTGGCCCCTCCAGGTGACCTCCCAGTTGCTTGTGCAGCTGGGTGGAACTGACCTTCTGGGCTCCTCCCCACTCCCCTCCTTGCTTGTAAGCTCAGTGGTGCTGCAGAAGTGGAGTAGGTGAACTCGAGGTTGCTCCAGACCAGGGTGATCAGATATCCTCTTTTTCCAGGACATGTCCTCTTTTTTTTTTTTTAAGCCTAGAGTCCTGGAAAAGAACTTAAATGTCCTCCTTTTCTCTGTGAGTGGGCCCCTGCAGGCAGCACATAGCCTTCATGTGATTAATAAATTATACATAATAGAGTTTTAAATTTAATATTAATATAGTGCTTGTTGGCAACCTTCAGTCTCGAGAGACTATGGTATCGTGCTCTGAAAGGTGGTTTTGGAACAGCATCTAGTGTGGCTGAAAAGGCCAATTCGGGAGTGACAATCCCTTCCACACTGGGAGCAAGTGCAGTCTGTCCCTGGTCTGTCTCCCTGGCTATGGGCCTTCCTTCTTTGCCTCTTAGCCTCAGACTGTTGGCCAAGTGTCTCTTCAAACTGGGAAAGGCCATGCTGCACAGCCTGCCTCCAAGTGGGCTGCTCAGAGGCCAGGGTTTCCCACTTGTTGAGGTCCACTCCTAAGGCCTTCAGATCCCTCTTGCAGATGTCCTTGTATCGCAGCTGTGGTCTACCTGTAGGGCGCTTTCCTTGCACGAGTTCTCCATAGAGGAGATCCTTTGGGATCTGGCCATCATCCATTCTCATGACATGACCGAGCCAACGCAGGCGTCTCTGTTTCAGCAGTGCATACATGCTAGGGATTCCAGCATGTTCCAGGACTGTGTTGTTTGGAACTTTGTCCTGCCAGGTGATGCCGAGAATACGTCGGAGGCAGCGCATGTGGAAAGCATTCAGTTTCCTCTCCTGTTGTGAGCGAAGAGTCCATGACTCGCTGCAGTACAGAAGTGTACTCAGGACGCAAGCTCTGTAGACCTGGATCTTGGTATGTTCCGTCAGCTTCTTGTTGGACCAGACTCTCTTTGTGAGTCTGGAAAACGTGGTAGCTGCTTTACCAATGCGTTTGTTTAGTTCGGTATCGAGCCAAGGTACACAAAGTCATGGACAACCTCCAGTTCATGCTCAGAGATTGTAATGCAGGGAGGTGAGTCCACATCCTGAACCATGACCTGTGTTTTCTTCAGGCTGATTGTCAGTCCAAAATTTTGGCAGGCCTTGCTAAAACGATCCATGAGCTGCTGGAGATCTTTGGCAGAGTGGGTAGTGACAGCTGCATCGTTGGCAAAGAGGAAGTCACGCAGACATTTCAGCTGGACTTTGGACTTTGCTCTCAGTCTGGAGAGGTTGAAGAGCTTTCCGTCTGATCTGGTCCAGAGATAGATGCCTTCTGTTGTGGTTCCAAAGGCATGCTTCAGCAGGACAGCGAAGAAAATCCCAAACAAGGTTGGTGCAAGAACACAGCCCTGCTTCACGCCGCTTCAGATGTCAAAGGGGTCTGATGTGGAGCCATCGAAGACAACAGTGCCCTTCATGTCCTTGTGGAAGGATCTGATGTTGCTGAGGAGCCTGGGTCGACATCCAATCTTGGGGAGAATCTTGAAGAGGCCATCCCTGCTGACCAGGTCAAAGGCCTTCGTGAGATCTATGAAGGCTATACAGAGTGGCTGTCGCTGTTCCCTGCATTTCTCCTGCAGTTGTCTAAGGGAGAATACCATATCAGTGGTGGACCTGTTGGCTCGGAATCCGCACTGTGATTCTGGATAAACGCTCTCTGCAAGTACCTGGAGCCTCTTTAGTGCAACTCGACATGAGGGATGCAAACATCATCACACTGTACAAGAACAAAGGCGGCAGGGGTGACTGCAATAACTACCGTGGCATCTCTCTCCTTAACGTTGTAGGAAAGTTGTTTGCCTGAGTTGCACAATATGGTGCTTAACCACATGAAATCAATGAGTGTTTTTAGCTTTTATTTGGTCATGTCCTCCATTTTTCTTGGATGGCCTACATTTTGGGCTGCCTAGTCCTCTTCTGCAGTTATGACATCTCTGCACTCTGCTCCAGGAAGAAGCTCCATGGGTACCCCCCCCTCCGCTTAAACGCATTTAGTAGGAGTAGATCTCTTACCGGTTGATTTCAACAGCCTTCCTACTTAAGCTATCCCTGGTGCTGAGCAATGTAGATGCCTGCAGAAGTCTGTGTCACTGAATTCAATCGAACGTCCTCCTAGGAAGCGTTCATAGGAGTGCAGCCATCGTCGTCCTGGGTTCAATCACCCCGATCGGACTCCCTTTCTTTTCAAGCAGCACATCGTCACCCGTGAATAGCCGGGTGGGAGGGCTTTTTGGTAACACGCATCTGCGTCCAGGCAAGATACCTGGGAGTTACTTTGCCCCACTCACCAAGAGTGCCCAAACGACCTGGTCCTTTTAGGCGCCAGTACAACTAGGATTACTCACAGGCAGTGGCGTAGCTAGAGGGGGGTGCAAAGCACTAAGTTTTGCAGGGAGCCTCACAGCTGTGTGCAAGGCCCCCCCCCCTTTGGAGCATTCGCCTCCGTTTTGTTCCCCCCGGCTCCAAAGGAGAGGAAGGGGATCCCTTGCAGGCTGCAGTGAGCCTCCCTTCAAAACTTAGTGCTTTGCACCCCCTCTGGATACGCCACTGCTCCCAGATAAGTGTGCCCGCTTACCTGAGTGACAGCCCAATCCTATCCACACTTTCCAAGGAGTAATCCCCAATGACTCTAAAGAGATTTACCTCTGAGTAAACATGCACAGGATTGGGTTCTAAGGCTGCAATCTTTTGCATACTTTCCTGGGAGTAAGCAGCACTGACCACAATCGCACTTACTTCCGAGCAGAGAAGCATAGGATTGGACTCTGTCTCCTCCCATGAAAGAATACAAACACAGTGCTTACACAGTACAAATACAGTGCTTACTTCCCTGCACTGGACTGGGTTGTAAGGCTGTAGGCTCTACGACAAGTACTTGAGAGTAAGGCTGCAATGCTATCCACACTTACCTGGGAGTAAGCCCCACTGACTATAGCGCCTAGGATTGGGCTGCAAGCATCGTTTCACTCTTGCCGGATTTGACTTGCAAGCCCCCCCCCCCCATCCCTCCAAGTGCAGGGGATCGGGCTGAAGGTTTTCTCTGCTGTCTCCCTGTGCCCAGCTCCGCGATCGCTGGCCAATGACCAAGCACCTATGGCAGGATGGATCCCTGTATAAGACCTGCTCGTTGCTCCACCATCTACTCAGTGACGTAGCTAGAAGGGGGGTGCAAAGCACTAAGTTTTCCGGGTTGGGGGAGCAAAACGGAGGCAAATGGAATGGCTCCAAAGGGGAGGGACCCCTTGCAGGCTGCGGTGGGGATCGCTGCAAAACTTAGTGCTCTGCACCCTCTCTAGCTACGCCACTGATCCACTAAGATCCCTTGCAGCTCTCTCTCCCTCTCCTCCCCCTTGCAGCCCTTCTTTCCCATTGCCCCCCCCCCCCCATCGCCTGTTTCAGTGGAGACACCCAAGTTTCTGGTGCGTGCCTTGATTTCGCTCTCCTCCTCCTCTCTTCGCCACCGCACGCCTCCGAGCCGGGAGTGCCGCAGAGCAGCAAAAGGGGGGAAAAAGGAGCGACGAAGCTCCTTCCTTGCGCGAGGAGATTCGATTGCATGAAGCTGGCTGAGCCCGGGATGGAGGGAGCTGCTGCTGCTGGTCTATTGCAGCAGGTGCGGTTGAGCGTTAGGACCTGGGGGAATCCTCGCCGCCCGCGAGCTGGACTACCTTAAACCCAGCCCAATGCCTCTTCCTGCGCCACTTTTCCCTGCGTGCTTGGATGGGAGAGCACCAGCACCAGCAGCCGCCCGGGCTGGAGTAGAGCTTTGCGCTGGGAGGGAGCCCTGCTGAGCAAGCAACACCTGTCTGCAGGCAGAGACACCTTGGACCTCGCAGCCTCCGGCCTCAGTGGGGCGGATCAGCAGCCAGGGGGCACCTGGGGAGCCTCCTGCGGATCCCGCTCAGAGATCTGGACGCCAAAAGTTTTCCCTGCTGGGCTCCTGCCGGGCTCCCCCTCCCGCCCCCGGCCCGATTGGGTCCGCCTCGGCCGGCAGTGCCTCCCCCTCTCCCCATGCAGGGCTCGTGCTGATGCCTGCAGTCTGTGCCTGAGTAAAGACAGCGCATGCCAGGCTCGCCGGAGCCAGAGTCCCCCCAGAGCCCGGCGTCGCCCGCGCAGCATCTCCAATGCCGCCTCTCGCCCAGGTCTGGTGAGGAGGATGCGCCTCCCTCCGTGAAGCGCCCAGGCAGCCGCGAGTAGCGATGCTCCTCGAGCCCATGGAGAAGCGACGGGCGGCCAGCCTCTTCCTCGCCGTCGGGGGGCCAGCAGACCTGCAGCTGCCCGCTTGCTGAGAGCCGCGGGGGTCCCGATGATCTCTCGCCCTGGTGCCTCGAGCCTGCCTGACGTGTTGGTAACGATGCCAGGCTGCGAGCGGAGCGTGGTGGCTGCCTGAGGCTCCGCGCCGTTTGACCTTGAACCTGCACCGGTCCCAGCAGCAGCGCGCGCTTGGCTCGGCTTGGCTCGATGTTGATGGATTAAGAGCAAGAACATTCCCCCCCCCCCCATGTAAGCGCGGAGTGGAAACCTCCTCCCTGGAGCCAGCTCACCCAGCAGAGGAGTCTGGGGCTGGGCACCGGTGGCACGACCTCGCTGCGGAACAGGGCGACCCTTCCTCCCCCCTTCCCCTCCCTTCCTCCCGATGGCTCCCCTAGGCGAAGTTGGGAACTACTTCGGGGTCCAAGATGCGGCCCCCTTCGGGAACGTGCCCGTGCTGCCGGCGGACAGCCCGGTGTTGTTGAGCGACCACCTGGGGCAGGCTGAAGCGGGTGGGCTCCCGCGGGGCCCCGCCGTCACGGACCTGGATCACTTGAAAGGGATCCTGAGGCGCAGGCAGCTCTACTGCAGGACTGGATTTCATTTAGAGATCTTCCCCAATGGCACCATCCAAGGCACCAGGCAAGACCACAACCGCTTCGGTAGGTATGGGCGATGCACCCGTGGGTGGCCGTGGCCACGAGCTGGGCTAGGGCCTGTGTGTGTGTGTGTGTGGAGGCAAGGGGATGCAGGAGCAGGAGGATGGTTGTGGCTGAACAGCCCTGAAGACAAAATGCCTCGGGGTGGCGTGCGCACAAGGGACGCCCCTGCAGTCGTGCAAGGAGTTTTGCAGCCCGAGAGCACAAGTGTGGACACGCGTTTAAAACATGGAGCGCCCGCCCGCCCGCCCAGGTTTGGAGTGAAGCGAAGTGGAAACATGATGAAAGAATAAGCATGTGTTCTACTGCTATAAAGAGAGATGTTCACTTCCTCGCCCCCCCCCAATTAATCCATTACATGTTTCCAATTTAAGCTCCACTTTCCTGCAGGGAAGGAAAAGTGCCCTCTTTGCCATCAGGCCAAGAAGTGCCCTCTTACTCCTTTAAACCCATTTTTGCCCGGCCCATAGGTGTACACATCTGGGCCCTGTTGCGTATACGCAACGTTGGGCAGAAATGGCTTAAAATTATGATTATTGATTAGTTGCCTCGCTCGATCTGCAAGCCTGAGCGTGTGGGGACATCTCCGCCCTCCCCAGTGAGGATCCCTCCCCTCCAGACCCAGAGAGCTCTCTGCCCAGCCCGCTCCTGGTGCCCAGATCTCTTAGTCATGAAAGGCAGGGAGAGAGGGCAGCTGCCGGGCTCTCTGCGCGTGGACTCCCCTTGCATGCCTGACTGCAGGTAGGTCTAGCAGGAGATCCTGTTCCCACCAGCGGCGCGCAGGCTCCCGCTGAAGAGCGAGGGTGCCGTGATTGTCCTTGCAAGAGACCCGATTCGTGACTCAGCAGCAGAGAAGGCTGGTGACCAGGGGGGCTCCAGCGCCATCCATTCCCTCCCCCCCACAAGCCCCCAAAGTGGGACGGGGCTTGTCCACCCATTTCAGCGAGCCTCGCTGCAGATCGGACAGGCCCAGTGAATGCCACCGAGAAGGGGCACCGTGGTGGTAGTCTGATCTCAGCTTGAAAGGGGGGGGGGAGATACATGACGCCCCTTTTAGGTAGCCAGGCCCCAACTGCTGTTGCAAGGAGTTAAGTTATGAGTTGAATCCACCTGACAGCACTTAAACCAGGTCGTAAAAGCAAAAGTCCTGCGGGGAGTCCTTCCCCCCCCTCCTGCTTTCAGGCCAGATGTTGAGATCTAAGCTGAGTTTCTAGATCGCTTTTAAGAGCTGTTGCAAGGGTCGGAGGGAGGATGAGCAGCGCCCCAGGGGGTAGTGAATGGAAAGGAAGAGGGGATCAGGTCTGGGTTCCTGCAGAGTCAGCCACCCGGTGTCAGGCTTCATCCTCACAGCCCTGGCATCGCCTCTTCTGTCCCTAGCAGCGCACAGGCTTTCTTAGGTTGCAACCTTATCCACACTGACCTGGGAGTAAGCCTCGTTGACGATAATGGGACTTACTTCTGAGTAAACATGCCTAGGATGGGGCTCTTAAAGGGTAGCCTGAGAATAATAATTGTGGAAGTGCTTGGGGAAAGGCTGGTAGAAGCAAGATCCTCCCTCCCTTGCGTTAAAGGGGGTTGGGAGAAATACCCAGCCATAAAATCTTCAGTGAGTAGGCAAGTGGAGAAGGAAAGTTAAGGGATTCAAAAGGAGTTGCTCTTATGTCACACCCAGACACACACCTCTGCCTTGTTTCGGGGTGTTTGTGCGTTGCACGCAGTGGCGTAGCTAGAGGGGGTGCAAAGCACTAAGTTTTGCAGGGAGCCTCACCGCAGCGTGCGAGGGGCCCCTCCCCTTGGGAGCCATTCCAGGCGGGAGGAACAAAACGGAGGCGAACGCTGCGGTGAGGCTCCCTGCAAAACTTAGCGCTTTTCGCCCCCTCCAGCTACGCCACTGGTTGCAAGCCCAGCGCGGAGCTGCTGGCGGGCGAGACCTGGTGCAGGGCTGCCTGCGCGGTGCACTTGCTGGGCGAGATCAAAAGCAGGACGCTCCGGTGCGTTAAGAGGCGCTGCGCTGGAGTCCAGCGGCAGCCCGCAGACTCACGGCGCTAGCAGGTGTAAGGCGGCGGGCTGCGTCGCGCAGTTGCTCGGGCTGCAGCAGGACGGCTCTGCAGGGTCCTACGCTCCGCCGCTTTATCTTCCCTCCCCAGTTGCTCGCTTGTGCTGCTCCACACCAGCAGCTACTCTCTAACGCTGCGGAGATCACTTGAGAGAGGACTCTTAAGAAGAGTCTCGCAGGATCAGGCCCTGGGCTCATCACATCCGGCTTCCTGTATCTCACAGTGGCCTCAGGGAGCACCCAAGCCCACAAGACACCTGCATCCTGGTGCCCTCCCTTGCATCTGGCATTCTAGGATAGCCCATTTCTAAAATCAGGAGGGTGCACACTACACATCATGTCTTGTAACCTGCGATGGACTTTTCCTCCGAAAATGTGTCCATCCAGGCCAGATGCCATCCCCACATCCTTTGGCAAGGAGTTTCACAGACCAACTACATTCCATGCTTGAAAAAAAGTGCATTTTCCAAAATATTTACAGGAGCAGAGAAAAGAAAATATGCCAGGTGCGGATCTGCAACATGTGTGTGTGTGAATGTAGATCCCAACTCGTGTCCCCATACATGTGGCAAGCTTTTCTGGTTTTGCAAGTTTTTCTTTGAGTACATTTGGGAAAGGCATCTAGGCAGATATTCAGGAAGTGTTGGCCTCCTGGTCATTGTCAAGGGGAAGCAGATGCAAAGGAAGTCTTATCTTTTCTATCTTTTAATAGTTGCAAGGAAGAAGGAATTGTTGCTATCAGGCACCTGCTGAGATTCCTTCATCTATACAGTGAAGATACAGGGCCCTCATCATCCTTTTGTCACCTGTGTACATAGGACAGCTGTGCAAGGGATTATGCAGGGGATGGATAAAGTGGATAGGGGGATGTTCTTTTCCCTCTCACCCAACACCAGAACCAGAGGACATCTGCTAAAATTGAGTGTTGGGAGAGGACAGGCAAAAGAAAACATTTCTTTACTCAGGGTTTAATTAGACTTTGGAACTCCTTGCCACAGGATGCGGTGATGGCATCTGACCTGGATACCTTTAAAGGAGATTTGGTCAATTTTCTGGAGGAAAAGTCCATCACAGGTTACAAGCTTCGATGTGTATGTGCAACCTCCTGATTTTAGAGAGAGGCTTCCTTAGAATGCCTGATGCAAGGAAGGGCACCAGGATGCAGGTCTCCTGTTGTCTTTGTGTGCTCCCTGAGGCATCTGATGGGCCACTGTGAGAGAAAAGCAGCTGGACTAGATGGGCCTGTGGCCTGATCCAGCTGGTTTTTTCCTATGACCTATCATTTATTTGAAAAGGCACATAGGTTATATGTGGTGCATGGAAGGTCTGCAAGATACTACTTCTATTTGAGTGAGAAGACAGTGCTTAATATGGGGAAGCTAGGGCCACCTGAGTTCAAACTCTAGCTACAGTAAAAAATGATGCATATTACATGAGGTTGCAATCCTAGCCATAGTTACCTGGAATTTATTTCTGAGTAGACATGCATAGGATTGGGCTCTAACTTTACCATACTGAACCTAGAGGGAAGGGAAAGGCAAGGTAATGTGATTCAGAGAGAGAGAGAGAGAGAGAGAGAGAGAGAGAGAGAGAGAGAGAGAGACTTGGATGTTCTACTTTGTAACTAAGAATACAGTCCAATTAGAAACACTCTCCTAGAAGTGAGTCCTGCTTAATTAATACAATGGGATTTACCTCTGATTCTGCATGCTTCAGTTTGCACTGCAAGGTCACAAGCCCATGGACACTTACTTAGCAGCCTTGGGCGCCCTACAGGGAGAAAGGCTGGATACAAATCCAATAAATAAATAAATACTTGGGAGTAAATCCCCACTGAGCTGAGTGAGATTTACTTCTGAGTAAATACACCTAGCTCATGTGGCCAAAGGGGCCTACAATCTGTTTTCATGACAAACAGTCCCAAGTGGGAGAGCCTTAGTACCCCCTTCCTCCTTTATATTAATAAAATAATAGACTTGGTAGGGATTAAAAAGTTTACACCCTACACTCCTAACCCAGACTAGGGTTTGTATGGTATGTCCTGGTATGCCACTAGCATACCAGGGGAAATAAGCAAATGAGCCAAGCTACACAGTGTCTCCCAGCTATATCTTTATAATAGTTTTTTGAGGTAGGGTAGATTGAGAGAGCAAGATTGGTGTGAGGTCATCCAGTCAGCTTTGTAGCTGGGAGGGGATGTGAACCTGATCCTAGTCCAACCAACTCCCTCTTGACATTTATGATGAGTGTGTGAGTCAGTGTGGTATAGAAACCAAATTGAATTGATAATTTGTTGAGGTCCCTTCCTGAATGAATTTAGGTAACTTGTTCTGGCTTTGTGCCCCATGGACCCTAAATCCTGTAACTACCATTTAAACCCTTATAATATGCTAGGCTCTGCACAGAACACAGAAGAACTACCATCCTTATTAATAGGTTTTTAATGTAAATAAAGAATGGGGAGTAGGGTTCAAAAAAGAGTAGTTTTTTATGAGGGTGATGGGTTAATTAGGAGCAGAAGTCTAAGACAAGAGTATGACTCTTATACTTGGACAATGAATCCTACTTCTAAAGTGGATTATTATTGCTGTGTTATTGCAGGTTCCATTAATCACTTCCAAATGATGTGTCTAGGAATAGGGTGTGATCAGGTTCCAATATCTGAGGGCACATGACACAGTCACCTTGTTCAAGCTAAGCAGCTCTAGGACTGCTCAGTGCCTGGGATCCCTGCATAGGCTACTTTGATTTCCATCCTGGAACAGAGGTGGGATATAAATGAAATAAATAAAAACAAATGGAAGGAGGTGAGAGAGGAAGCTACGTAGAGAAAGAATGGAGCCCAGTGTGTGAGTATGCAGTATTTCAGATTCCAAATATGGGGTTATAGAGCTCCGGACAGTTTTGGTATCATATCCCGTAATCCAAATTTCCACATCATCTCAGATATATGTGGACTGTTTGTGGTGGTAAGGGAATGATTACTACAGAAAACATTGCTTCACTATAAATCAATACCATACTGGTTTGCCCCAAGGAATGCTGGGATTTATAGTTCCATGGTGTGCCTGGAGATGTCCAAGAGAAGTTCTAGGAGCACCATCACAAATGTGGACCCCAGATTCTTTGATGAATCTAAACTAGGTTTAGAAACTGTTAAAGTTTGTAACATGTGACCACCATGCACTTCCATGTGTATACTGAAGCCTGTGTTGTATATAAATTTAATGCCCTAATATCTGTACCTAAGGCCTGGCCTATTTTTTTATTTTTCACATTTTTATACTGCCCTTCCTCCAAAGAGCTGAGGGTGGTATACCTAGCTGCTCCTCTCTTTTTGTCCTCACAACAACCCTGTGAGGTAGGTGAGGCTGAAAGTGAAGTTTCATGGCCGAGGGGGGATTTGAACCTGGATCTTCCAGGTCTAAGACCACCTCCCAAACCACCCTGGCCTACAAATACAGTGGAATGATAAGGTGGAAGAGCTGGTTTCCCTGCTATGAAAGTTTCTTTTTTTTAATTTCCCATGAGCTTTTCTGTTTTTCATGGAAAAGAATTTGAAAGAGAGATCTCCCACTTGTACTCTGAGGTGAGGACAATCCATTCTATACCTTGCCCTTGTGGGTATGTGGCCCAAACCTCAGTGAAGGTGCAGCTCCTTTCATTTCAAAATAAAAGGTGCTGTCCATGGATCTGAGCTCTGATGGGGGTGGGGTTTTGATTCAGCCTTGGCCAGAAATAGATTCCTGAAGAGAAAGGACAAAAGATGTCAGGGAGCAGTTTGCTGCCTGTGCTGCCATGCCCCTCAGTAGAAGGCACATTTAATCTGAACTCTTTTTTAAACATTTGCCCAGAAGAGCATCCAGTAAATCACACTGCACTGGCTCAGAAAGCCTTTGCAGTTTACATGTTAATCAGCGTAATAAAAATAACCCTACCACTACCCCAGGCTTGTGAGGGAGGGACAGTGTGTCTAGCAGGTTTCATGTTTTAAAAATTGGTCACTTGTGTTTAATAAAGTAACCCAAGTTAAATCAAAGCCGCAGGCTGTTGTCTTCATTGGGGTGTGTGAGGGTAAATAGAATAGAAACGCCAGGTGCAAGGGCCTGACACCAGGATTCAAGTCTCTTGAATTGTTATCTTGTGTGCTCCCTTTGGAGGCTCTGGTGGTTTTCCTGCCAGGGGCCACTTACCCCTTGAAAATGAGCGCAGCCAGTTCCTGGCTGATCTGAGGGCTACCCCCTTCTCCTCCCCTTTAAAGAAAGACCAGTGGTGGGGGGAGTGGCTTGCAGTGCTGCCCCCAGGTACTTAAATTTCTGGTACCCAGGGCATTTGCACCCCCTGCCTCCCTTAGGTATGCCACTGACTCCTTGAGGCTTCTAGTGGGCCATTGTGAGATACAGGTAGATGGGCCGTGGGCCTGGTCCAGCAGGGCTCTTCTTATGTTCTAATGCTGGTCTTTTAAAAGCGAAATACATTTTTTCCCAGCGGCTTACAAACTGGATCCCCCCATGTGATCAATGCATTTGTGATCTCCCTTGAGCAGTTTTTTTTTTCTCCCAATGCAGTCTAGTCTAGGACATTTGCTGAGGCCTTGATGTCATTGTAAATGCAAACTCTATGGAACAGTGGAGCTGAGGGGAGGTGTGCCTCTTCTGTGTAAGCACAGCCACTGCATGGATGGGGCATGGATGGATGTTTTTAAATGCAGAAACAACAGTCTAGGCATCTAACCCCCCACTCTCAAGCAGAGGCATTTTAGGAGCATGAAAAGTGGCTGCTGGTAGCAACACCTGGCAGCTGTTCACCCTCCCTGGCTGGGCAGTTCACATGCAGTGGGGAGGTGATCAGGACCAGTTGGAGAAACATGGGTGGGATCTGCACAGACTTAGTCCTGGGAGAGGCATTGTGCACCTTCAGAGTCCACGCATGAATTAAAGATGAACTAAAATGGGGAGGGGCAGGGAAGGATCCACGAGGGACACCTCCAAGATCCTCACATCGGCTGCGGAGTGTCCTTTGAGCGACATTCTGCAGAGGTCTGGGAAGTGCAGGGGTGGGTTGCAGTGCACCTGACCAGTGGCATAGCTAGAGGGAGGGCAAAGCACTAAGTTTTGCTTGCACTCAGTTTTGCATTGCTTGTAGAGGGGGGCCCCACCCGTAGAACAGGGGCTGCCTGCACGTTGCGGTGAGTCTCCCCGCAAGATTTAGTGCTTTACCCCCCCAGCTATGCCACTGCATCTGAAGAGGCTGCAGTCTTGAGTCTTCCACGCAAGCTTGCTGCAGAGTCAAGCCTGCTGCACCCCCCCCCAATGGACTTACATTCTAGTCAACCTGCAGAGATTCAGGCTGCAGTCCTATTCACACTTTCCTGGGAGTAAGCTCCACTGGGTATAATGGGACTTACTTCTGAGTAGACAGGCCTAGGATTGGGCTCTCAGGCTGCAAGCCTATCCACACTTTCCTGGGAGTAAGCTCAATTGACTATAATGGGACTTACTTCTGAGTAGACAGGCCTAGGATTGGGCTCTCAGGCTGCTGCCTGCTGCGCACTCGCTTTGGCTCTGCCCTTGGGCATCTGAAATGCTGCTGCAGACATTTTCTGGGGGAAGAAGCAGTTCCTGCAAAAAGAAAACAGCACCAGGCACATGTGAGACCAGCAAAGTGTCCCATCCCCTTGGCCCACCACCACCCCCCACCTTGTAAGAACTTCACAGATGGAGAAGATCAAAAATGTAGAGCTGCCCTACTGCTTGGGCTGACCTATCTGGGGGTGGAGTGCAGGCAGGCAGGCTGGCTGGCTCCACCCCATGGGGAATGACGGCACCTCATTGCACAGTTTTTGGCACATTACAAAAAGAGCCAGGATGGTGTAGTAATGGTTTGGAAGTTGGGTTTAGCCCTAGAAGATGCAGGTTCAAATCCCCACTCAGCCATGAAGCTTCCTGGGTGACCTTAGGCCAGTCACTCTCAGCCTCACCTACCTCACAGGATTGTTGTGAGGACAAAAGAAGGGGAAGAACTATGTACATCATCCTGAGTTTCTTGGAGGAAGGGTGGCATAAAAATATGATAAATAAATGTTAGGCCCCTAGCAGCTGGTGCCTGCTAAGTAGAATTTGCCATTAATGAAAAACCTGTCTGCTTCTCTTCTTCCTCCTTTTCTTTCCTCCTTAGCATAGCCACTGAGCAGGAATTAAAATGCAGCTTGTGTGGTCCCTGTATAATTTTGCATGTTCTCACTATCCTTTTATCCTGCCCATCATCAAGGAACCTGAGACAGTGTGCATGGCCCCCCTCTCCCCATTTTATTCTCATGGCTATCCTGACTAGTAGGTTTGGCTGAAAGGTCACCCAGTCTGAGACAAAACTGGAACCCACATCTCCCCTGTCTTAAATCGAGGCATGTTCAGTATATCACGTTGACTTTTCTCTGTCAGTTTCCCATTCTGTACATAATGATGATAAAACATTTATGCAGTGCTTACTTTGCAGTTTTATTCCACCCCATAAATTGCCCTGCAAGGTGGGTCATAATTCCCATTGTATTGCATACTCAGATGATTCCATAACTGATATAAGGCTGGTTCAAATCTGGTTTAAAATTTTAGCCTCTGGATTATCTCTAAATTTTTTGTAGCAAGCATCTTTTTTGCTTATGAGATTTCCTAAGTCTTGTGTGGTCCATCTACCCCCGAATTTTAACTCAGTCTCTTTCTGCGCTATTGATGATGATCAAGGACAAAGGGAAATGCTTCTTGTAGCTATTTGTTAGTATCCACCCTTTGCCTTCCATGAAGTGTGCACATGTGTGTTTACATACATGCATGCCTGTGCGCATGTGTGCTAATTCCCAACATTCTCTCACACTTTAGAGCAGGGGTGCCCAGACCCCGGCCCTGGGGCCACTTGCGGCCCTCAAGGCCTCTCAGTGCGGCCCTCAGGGAGCCCCCAGTCTCCAGTGAGCCTCTGGCCCTTTGGAGATTTGTTGGAGCCCACACTGGCCCAAAACAACTGCTCTCTGCATGAGGGCAACTGTTTGACATCTCAAACTGTTTGACGTTTGACACGTGAGCTGTGGATGAGGGCTCCCTTCGCTACTTGTTGTTTCAAGTCTGTGATGCAGTAGTGGCAGCAAAGGAAAAGCCAACCTTGCTTTGTGCAAGGCCTTTTATAGGCCTTGAGCAATTCAAGACCTTCATTCATTCATATAAGTTCCATCTTTAATATATTTACTTATGTAAACTTATGTAAATTTATTCAAATTTTAAATGTAAATCAATTCTTCCCCCCCAGCCCCCGACACAGTGTCAGAGAGACAATGTGGCCCTCCTGCCAAAAACTTTGGACACCCCTGCTTTAGAGGGACCAAAGAGCAGAATCCAAATGCAACTGTACAGCTGAAGCAGGCTTAGTTCTTAATGGCTGGGTCATCAGAGGTAGTGTACATTTCAGTGCTGTCCCTGGATGCACTCCTTTGCTTCTTTCCATATAAGTGATGGTTTCCACTCACAGGGATGGGGACGGGGGGTTAAAGCACATAGGGAAAGATGATGCCTGACCTGAATGGGCCCAGTCCATACTGACAGCAGTCCTGCAGGGTATGTGTACAAGATATCTCAATGCCTGAGCCCTTACAATGGGTCCTCACCACAATTCTCTATCCTAATAGTGAACATTTAAAAAACAAGAGATTCTGGCATGCATTTTTCTACAGATTAATATTTTCTTCAATAAGTGATGTCTTCTAACTTTCCTAGACTATTCTGTTGTTTGACACAGGGGATATTTGGCTATTGTATCTCTTCTGGGAGAATGTGGTTAGGACAGGTATTGTAAAAGCACACATCCCCTTGTCCTCCTCTCTGGATTCTTCTGCAGTCTGTGACCTTCCACGCATAGCTTGTGACTCTGGCTCTCTGTGCACGTAGGTGATGATGCAGCAGCAGAATCGTCACAAGGGCTAGGAAAAAGCTGAGGGATGCTGCAGCTGCCACGCATCTGAGCTTCTCCAGAACTGCAGATGAATTGCAGTAACTGCTGCACATACTGACTACTTTGCCAGCTGTTTCATGGGAGGCAGGCAGGCACTCTTTTCAGTTTTGAAAAAGCGTTTCTCCTGGCTGATGGGGGAAAACAGAATGACAGCTGTAATTGGCAGGATATTTTTGTTCCGATTGACTGGGAATGCCTAATTTTGATTTCCTTAAAACCAGCCATTATTTGTGGACTGTTGCACATGACACTTGAAATATCTTGGAGTCTGTGCCCCATTATTGGTGCATGTTGTTAAGGGGGTATAGAAAAGCAACTCTTTTTAAATGGAGAATATCTTCTAGATATCTTATCATTTTTCTAGGCAGCATAAATAGTGCTTTTGAATTTCAGTTGCAGTCACTCAAAAGTTGGTTTAAAAATAATAGCCTTTACGCAGAGAATTTCAAGTGTCCAAATCACTTCATGCGCATTTATCTTAGTAATTTAAACATCACATGGTATGAATGTGAGCAGATATTAGAAGAAAAGGAATTGCAATGACAGACCTGTGGTCAGTATGGATTGAAGGGGGTACCTGGCTTGATGAAATGGCTGACTTTTTCTAGATCACTCATAAGAGTGACATTTCTGATGATGATGCCTGGAACAGTGAATTTGTCCTAATGTTCAGCTTGGTCTTTTGTGCCAGAGTCTCAGCAGGACTTATCTTCTAATTTTACATGCTACAAACAAAAGACTGCAATCCTACACACACTGTCTTGAGAGTGAACCCAACTGAAAATAGTGGGTCTTACTTCTAAGTAAATATGCATAGGAGTGGACTGAAAGTGTAATGTGGGGTATTTTTATATATATACATGGGTGCACACACATGCGCATGTATGTAGGACACAAAACTAAAACCCACATTTTGGATCCCTAGTTCTATTTATTTATTTACTTATTTATTTGAAGAATTTTTACCCCACCTTTCTCTGGGTAAAGGCAATCAAGGCAGCTTACAAAATTTAAACATTAAAATTAATTAAACATTAAAAACAATTAACAACATAAAAACAATGCAAAAGCCTCAATGGATCAGATAATACAATTAAAAATTACATTTAATTAAAATGCCAGTGCATCCCCTCAGTGCTCAAATGCCTTCCTGAATAAAAAAAGTCTTAAGGCCCCTCCAAGTAGGGAGCCATTCTTAATTCCAAGGAGAGGGAATTCCACAGTTGGGGTTCCACCACCAAGAAGGCCCTGTTTCTCGCTGCCATATTCCTCACCTCCATCAGTGGTGGCATGGTTAAAAGGGCCCCCTCTGGTAAGCTCAAAGGGTGAGTTGGATTATATGGAAGGAAGTCCCTTTTTTCCTACCTTCCCCTCCTCTCTTCTTTTCCCCCAGAAGATCTGAGTTTGTTTTGTCTGGGTTTTCGCCACAAGTATATCTTGTTTTTAAGAATTATGGAAAGAGATAGTTCTTTGGCATAGTGACAACCCAGTGCCCCAGACTCTCCTGAAATCTATCACATCCCCTCAGAGGCTCAGAACGTGTTACATTTTTAAATATTTAAACATTCAAAAGGGAAACAATGTTACTCTGATACTGGAGGATGACAAACCTGATTTTATATGGGAAGAAAGTCCATGGGGAAAAACACCTAATGGTGAAGCAAATGTGTATCCCATCCCCTATTTTATATTTATAAATATACTTAGATTTTGTAGCTCATCCCGTCCCCTTCTTGGCATCCTTCAGTCTCGGAAGACTGGTATCGCGCTCTGAATGGTGGTTCTCTCCAGTGCGCGAAGCCTGGGTAAAGTAGATATGGAGGATAGACTGTTTCCCCTGCAGCAAATCCACGTTGCTGAAATGGTCCAATGGAAAGGCAGAGGCCAATATGGTTGGTTCCAGCGGCGTCGCAGGAGTTGCCAGAACGTGACTGTGTTCAGCCATGAACTGCCTCAGGGACTCCGGCTCCAGATTTTGCCTCGAGGTTGATTCCTGAAGCCTTTTCCATAACTGGATGTAGCCACAAGGCAATGGAGGTTTGGGATCAGAGTTTTCCTTCTCCCATCCCCAAGCTTCACTATAGCTAGCAAATTCAATCAATTGGCATCCTTCAGTCTCGGGAGACTATGGTATCGCACTCTGAAAAGTGGTTCTGGAACAGCGTCTAGTGTGGCGGAAAAGTCGATTCGGGAGTGACAATCCCTTCCACACTGGGAGCAAATGCAGCCTGTCCCTGGTCTGTCTCCCTGGCTATAGGCCTTCCTTCTTTGCCTCTTTGCCTCAGTCTTTTAGGCAAGTATCTCTTCAAACTGGAAGAGGCCATGCTGCACAGCCTGCCTCCAAGCGGGACGCTCAGAGGCCAAGGTTTCCCATCTGTTGAGGTCCATTCCTAAGGCCTTCAAATCCCTCTTGCAGATATCCTTGTATCACAGCTGTGGTCTACCTGTAGGGAGCTTTCCCTGCACGAGTTCTCCATAGAGGAGATCCTTTGGGATCCGGCCATTGCCCATTTTCACGACATGACCAAGCCAATGCAAGCATCTTTGTTTCAGCAGTTCCCTGGAATGCTAGGGATTCCAGCTTGTCCCAGGACTGTGAAGCTAGCAAATTAAAATTAGCATATCTAATCCTATTAAAATATTATATTTAAACTTAACAAGATTCAAGCACACTCATAGCCAAGCCTGAGATTATATAAACACATTTACTTGGAATCACACAGCATTCTATGGAATGGTCACTTATTTCATAGTAGGTATGCTTCAAGTTGTCTCCTTAGAAAACAATCTCTTTCCTACCATATACTGGCTTAACCCATTTTTGCCTGGCCCACAGGTGTACACATTTAATCCCTGTTGCGTATAAGCAATGTTGGGCAAAAATGGTTTAAGTGGCCTTTTTCCAAAGCCAGCCCAAACAGGAATTCCAATCCTTCCAAAAGATGCTTAGTCTTCAATTTTGGTGAATCTCCAAAGAACCAGGCACTGAGAATACAGTACTTATTGTAGGGTTCAGGAAGCACCTCCACCTTGCCAAAGAAGAAGAGAGGAGGATGTTTGAGATGGGCTGCCGCATGGGAGGCGACAGGTGGTGATCTGCTCTTGAGCCAGAGTCTGCTCAGGAGCTGCTCATGAGTAAGGCAAGAGAGGCAGGAAATGGGTATGATGAAAAAATTACATAAAAGAAAGGGGAAAGTCAACCAGGAGTGAGCGTTGCGATTATCTCTAATTAGGAAGTGAACTAGGAGTCACTGTGGAGAAGGAACAGGGTGTAAGAGCCCTCTCCTTGGCTGAGACCAAAGGGGTCCCTAGACTTGCTGTATCCTGTTTCCTCTCATCTGTGCATATGCCCTTATTGAATGGGCTTGCAGATGGTGGTATCAAAAAGACACACTTTATATTAGGAATTGTGTTGGGATCTTGCATCTGTGTTTATCTGCAAGAGAGAAACACCCTCCTTTCTTTACCCCAATCTATACATGTTCCCTTAGACCAGGATTTCTCAAACAGTGGGTTGAGAGCCAATTTCAAGTGGGTCATGTAGCACCTAGCTCAGATGCCACTGAAAATACAGAGCTGAAAATACAGGGTTAGAGCTGCTGGGCAGGGTAGGCTCCAGGTGAAAGAGAGGCATGGTGTTTTGCCCTGAATAAGTGGGAAGATGGGAGACTGGAAAGCAGGGGGAGGGGGGAAGGCTGTGTGGTTGGAGAAGGATCCAAGACTATGTTCTGCTTTGACTTCTGAGTTAGAGTGTTTGAATTCTGAGCTATGCAAAATAATAGCATGAGTGCTGTGTCATGGGATCTTTGGCTGATTGTGGCTTAGGTTTGAAGCCTAAATTGATGGTGCCACCTCCAGCCATGACATCACTTCTAGGTTAATGAGATCACTTCTGGTGGGTCCCAACAGATTGTCATTCTAAAAAGTGTTTCCTGGTGCTAAAAAGTTTGAGAACCACTGCCTTAGACTGCATCTTCCATGTGTAGATGTGAGTGGCTGCAGTACGCATCTCTGTTTTTTCCCTTTTTCCTGGACTAGCAGGAGCATGGATGACACAGCAACCATAGTCCAAAAGAGTGGTGTGTGATGACTTCAAAACCACAAGCTCTATAGTTCCTCTCACTTCTGTTTTGGTGCCACTGTCACTGCCGGGCGAAATGTTTTGAAGCTCTTGCGAAATATCACATGGTGGTTTCTCATCCCAAGCCCCTTGTGGTTTCCTTATTCCTCTGGTAGCATCGATGCCCATCAGTTGTCAGTGACTTAAGTCTAACAGTTTTATCGTATGATGTGATTTTCACTTACAGACCAAAGTGAATGCTGTTTCATTGCCTTTAACAAATGACAAATACTTTGAAAAGGATGAGGCAAATACTGTATAGTCATTGGCTGTAAAATTATTCATTCTTTGAAACAATAATCCTCCCCCAGGCAAGGCAAACAACGTTTGGGACTTCCCAAGTAAAGTGAAGACAAAAGAAAAGCAGATGGTGTTCATATGCAGTGTCCAGTCCTTCTTGCCCTTAATTCAACAAGAAACCAATGAAAATGAAAAGGAATGAACTAATCTCAGGCATGTTGGAAAGTCTTCAAAGTGTGTATGTGGACATTATTAGAATAGTAGAAAGCTTGTGGAAAATAACTGACTCTCTCATTAATCTCTCTTACTGTTGTAAGAGTCCATTCTCAAGGGGTGTGAGAATGGCAGTGGTGTAGCTAGGGCCTCTGGCACCAGGGGACACATACATTTTTGGCACCCTCTGGTTTTTGTCAAAAACTGGAAGTGCCTTTTGGAAGCCTCCAGGAGGCCTTCTAAAGCCTGGGGAGGCTATGCACAGCCCACCTGCCTTGGGATCCGCTGTTGGAAGTGCAGGTTGGCACCTCCTCAAGGTGTGGTACCCAGGACAATGTTCTTCCTGCCCCCCCATAGCTATGCCACTGCTAACTGCTGGGTGGGCTGACTCTTTGCCTTCTGGCCCAAAGAAGATACAGATTGAGAAGAGTGAAGGATGAACTTGCTTCCTAAGGGAGCTCTAACACATACTTGTGAGATGTACTGAAAGGCAATGAGATCACATGCTGTAGCTCCATTTTCAATGTTTCCACAGAAAATATTGGTATCGTCATGCCAGATGGAGCCAGATTGTCATGCAAATCAATATTTTGTCTTAGACTATGAGTATGAAATACTTCAGAAGACAAGCTTACAAAACCCTGGGTTCCCATTCATTAACATCCCTGATCATTTTGTTGGGTATTAAGCTT
The DNA here is from genome assembly GCF_035046505.1 of Tiliqua scincoides. Taxonomy (NCBI): domain Eukaryota; kingdom Metazoa; phylum Chordata; class Lepidosauria; order Squamata; family Scincidae; genus Tiliqua; species Tiliqua scincoides. The sequence continues at coordinate 23,158,531 of NC_089823.1, forward strand.
GCTAAAGGTCTCATCAAGGGAGCTGTGCCATTTGTTCAGGACCCACCTTATGTTTTCAAAGCACACCTCTATCTTCTTAGGTCATTCTGAGGCTAAAAAAAATATCCCAGCCTACTCACTGCAGGAGGTGGAGAGAGAGCGAGAGAGAAATTACTTTTTCATAGATAAATGCAAACTTAGGGATGGGTATCCTCCATGGAGGCAGCTGGGCATGGTTGGGGCTCAGTTTTACTCACATAGATTGGACAGTTTGACCACTTGGGAGCAGTTGCTGTTAACTCAAGTGAGTAGCAGGGTGCAATCCTGCACTTGCTTTTAATAGCCAGTTAATATCCTGTTGGAAATGTCCATGTTCACTTGAAGTTCTCTTGGTAGAATAATAATGTATTGTAGGCATTATCTCTCAACCTTTTGTCACAAGACAAAAGGAGAGAAAGAACCATGTACACCACCCTGAGCTCCTTGGAGAAAGGGTGGTATTAAAAAAACCCACTTTTTTTTTTGCCTTGGGTCTACTGTTGGGGGTGCAGGTTGGCACCTCCTCAAGGCATGGTACCCGGTGGAATGTACCCCCTGCCCCCCTTAGCTATGCCACTGATGGAATGGGCACATAGTTCACTCCACGGTGGCGTCTTTTCCAGTGGCTCTTGCTGGTGTCCCTTCTGCATCTGCTTTTAGATTGTGAGCCCTTTGGGAACTGTGAGCTATTTACTGATATATTTTGTAATGTGAACTTCTTCGTGAACTACTTTTTGTTGAAAAGCAATATATACATATATTTGATGATGATAATAATGAGGATACATTTAAAAGGGCTCTGAGCTAAATGGTACAGTCCTTAACTTGGTAAATCCATGTTATAGAAACTGGATGCAATCCAGAGCAATTTCCATAGGACGTAGGTGTGACTCTGGATTGTTTTGACTCAAGAAGGGACAAAGAACAATAGTCATATAACTGAAGCATTTTCGATGGAAAAATATTACATTTGTGGTAAGTGGGTTTCACAGAACCAACCAACTTGAAAAATCTGCTTCAAGGCTTGCAGTAACAATATGTAGACTTGCTTTCAGGCAGTCTGTAATGTGCACCTAACCAGCTAAAATTAAGAGAGGGAATTTCTCTCCCAATTTACTTTTATATGACCATGAAAGATACCAGATTTAAATGTGAAGGGGTGCAATATGGGACAACACACACATAAGCTATGAATTGGCCTCAGTTAAAATGGCTGGGTGATATATGTCTGTATAGGTAACATGATAGTTTGGTGAAAGTTTTACAGAAGTAGCCTCATTAACAAGATTTGGAGCCACTATTATGTAGCTCCAAACATGGTGAAAGTTAAATTGTTTTAATGGGCTGTTTGTATCAGATATTCTACCATAAATATTGCACCTAGTATAATTGCAATTTGCTTTTACTACGTAGGAAACATAATTCCATAATTACTCTATTCTTCCCACAGTATTTATAAATTTGTATTCTTTACATATAGCCATATGCACAGCAATTTAAAATGTCTAGAGACTTTACCAAGTCAAGGTTATCTACACTGTAAGCATGTGGCATTTGCAATGATGAACAATATATCGTGATACAGGTGGGGCCTCTTTATCCATGAATTTGGTATCTGCAGATTTGACCTACTGCATATGCCAAATCCCTGGATTGCCCCCCTGCAAACCCCCCAGATGTGACCGGAACCTCGCTCCAGAATGGCACCTGGAGTGATTTTTTGGTGACTTCTGGTTTTACAGTGGTCTTAATTCCAAGTAAACGTGTACAGCAGTGTTTCTCAAACTGTGGGTCGGGACCCACTAGGTGGGTCGTGAGCCAATTTCAGGTAGGTCCCCATATTCATTTCCATATTTTATTTTTAATATATTGGACTTGATGCTACCATGGTATGTGACTGTATTTGGGGAAATGTTACAGACCTGTACTTTTAACAAGCTACTATATATATTCTTTTAACAATATTAGTAAATGGGACTTACTCCTGGGTAAATGTGGGTAGGATTGCAGCCTAGGATTGTTAAAAGTTTTCCTGCTTGATGTCACTTCTGGTCTTGACTTCTGGTGGGTCCTAACAGATTCTCATTCTAAAAAGTGGGCCCCGGTGCAAAATGTGTGAGAACTACTGGTGTACAGGATTGCATTGTAAATATCCTATTCAAAATTAAATATGATTTGATAGTCGTTCCCTCCTGCCTGGGAATTGTGGGCACTGTAGTTCTGTGAGCTGTGAGAATTCTATCAGAATTCCCAGCACCCTCAGCATCTACAAGTTGTTGAGAGTTCATGACAGTTACACTGGTATAAGACCAATACAGATATAGTGTAGATGTGCCCTCAGGTGGCAGCAGAAGAACAAGTTTCACTTTGAAACCTATCAGCTGTCTAGTTGGATGGCTTCTCATCATTCAGTGCATTTGAGCCTTTAATTTTCCCTCCACTGCCCTCCTCATCCTGTTCCTTCTCTTGTATTTGACAACTGCATTCTTTCCGTACTGCCTTTACTTTCTCTCTATTATTTTCTCTAGCAACATCTAAAATCAAATATTTATTTTTCCCATTTTCCTACCCTCTTTCCTCCAAGGAGCTCATGTTGGTGTACATGGTGGCTGTCTTCACGACAACACTGAGAGGTAGATTAGGCTGAGAGATAGTGACTGGCCCTAGGTCACTCATGGAGCTTCATGTCTGAGCGGGGAAGCTTCCAGATCTAAGTCCAACACTAGAACCACCACACCATCCTGGCTCTTTTACATTGATTTTTTTTGTAACTTCATCCTAGCCCACTTTCCTGTTCCTTTGTTGAAAATGCTCTCTTCCATTCTTAGCCACTGCTCATTAAATCTTCACTGCTCCCCAGGGTGTTCATGTTACTCCTCTCCTCTTTCATGCTCTCTATTTTCCTTTTATTTGAGTTATTCATGTATCACTTTTTATTAAAAATCATAAAGCAGTGTGCATGAAAATAAACACAATAATTCCGCATAACTTAAAATCAATAAAACATGGCAAAATTTAAAAAAAATTTTTTTTTAAATTTTATCAGCTAAAAACTTCTGATAGAATCATTTAACCCAAACCACACAGAGTCAAAAGCTTTCAGGAAGAAAAATGATTGTATTGTTATCTGAAAGGGAGACTAGTCAACAGAGAAGCCCCACAAGGCCTTATTTCTACTGTCTGCCAACCAAACCTTTGCTAATGGTGGACCTGTGAGTAGGTCCTTTGAGGATTCTCTCACAGCCCAGGCAGGTGGGTTCATACAGAAGAAGGTGGTTGTTCAGGTAACTTGAGCCCAGATTGTTAAGGGCAGTGGGGGCAGTTCTGCTGGGTTATTTGGCAAAATACTCCCTGGCAAAGTAGCCCCAATCAAAACTTCAATTAAATGCATATAATATGTAACGTATGATAAAACCTGGCTGTTGTTGATTGTCTTCAAAATCCTCTTGCCATTAACTGACATGATAGAATTGTGACGGCATTGTCACTGTGGTTCAGACACACCACAAATATTTGTAGAGAAAGATTAGTGGTGGTACAGAAAAATGTGTTCAATTGCTTTGATGGAAGTGGAAGATTGGTTTGGTCAGGTGAGAAAAGTTGTCAAAGACTTAGAGGCAGTATTAGGGGGGGTGGAGGGCTGCAGTGGATCGGGGAGACAGTGGTTTTGATAGAGTAAAGTGACTGAAGGCTAAGGATCAAAACTTAGTGAGAGGTGAAAAAGGTAGGAAGAGGATGGAAAAGGGTTATGTTTGAGAGGAGCTTTGGCTTGCAAAGGGGCGGTAAGAAATGAATTTTGGTGGAAGTGGAGCCAGAAAATTGGAGGGAAAGACAAGTGAGATGGCGAAACTGCCAGGAAAAACAAAAAAATTGACCAGTGATTTTCAACCGCTGTGCCATGGCACACTGATGTGCTGCAGATGGTACGCAGGTGTGCCATGGGGGTTTGAGGAAGGTCATTTATTAGTAGGGTAATTGGGGGAATTTGAGCCCCCTACCAGTAGCATGGTGTGCCTTGTCAATGGTCATAAAACTGATGAAGTGCCTTGACAATTTTAGCTCTTTGTCAGTATGCTGAAAGATGAAAAAGGTTGAAAATGGCTGGACTCAATTGTTTATAGAAACTGGGGGAACCCAGGGATTGATAAGCTGATAACTGGAGTAACCGGAGGCAGGCAAAGAAGGCTAAATATAAAATACTGTTTCAAAGTAAACATTGTAAATATTGTCTGGAGGAAACTCTTATATATGGGTAAAACTGAATTTGGTGACACATGCTGTGAGAGTTACTGACAGCTCCATCTTATCCCTCATCATTGCTAATGGAGCATGTGTTGCATCCAGTTGTGGGAGGCTGACCAGGAGGCCTGTGAGAGGTTGGTAAAAATGTTATATTTACCTCTAGGTAGACCTCCTGGTAGCCTATGGATCTCTGTGAACCCACACCAGTTATGTAGCTGGTGTACGTCTGAGCAGAGAAAGGGGGCAGGAGGCCTGGGAAAGAGGGATTAGGATTCTGGTGCAAGTTGCTCCCACTGGCATGTACCCCTTCCCTCCCCACCCAAAACTCCCCCTGCCCTCCCCTGCCCTCCCCTCCTGCCCATGAACCGCCAACTTACTGGCACTAGTGGAGTCTCTGGGAGCCACTGCTGTGAGTGCACACTGCTGCCCATTTGTGGCAGGGGCCCAGAAGTGTGCAATCGCAGCCTGGCTTTCATACTTCTGCAAAAAGCCTCGTGCTGCCGGAATGGGAATCCTGATAGGGTTAGGCCCTAAGGAGCCTATTTAAGCAATACATATACATGCATATAGTCATCCCCAGGTGGGCCTTTTATTTCAGGAAAAGATGCTTCAGGTTTTGAGGGAAAAGGGGGTTTGGGGAAGAGCGTGTCAACATTTCTCTCTGCAATGGTTCTCAGTTCCAAATTGCCCTCCCAGCAATCTCCTTCCCAACAGGTCTGAAATGCATATTTACTATTACAAACACATTTGGAATTGCCAGAAGGGGAACGTTGCAGGTGTCAGAAAAGGGAGCCAATTTTGACTGAAAAGCAGTTTAAATGTAATGAATGGCGGGCACAGGAAGGGTGAAATGTTGCTTCCCTTCCCACTTCCCCACTGCAAATTCCTCCCCTTGAAGGGGTTTTTCCTCAAATAAAAGTGCTGTCTCCCTGTTGGAAATTGGTTGCACACCTCTTTGTGTGTAACAGAACACTGTGGCTATGAACTATGGATTTTTGCCTCCATTTTCAGCAGTTTCAGAATGACCTTCCACAGCCTATCAAATACATATCTTTTTTTCCCACCAGCCTGCAGATAACACTCCCAGCCTGTCTGCATGACCCAGCATGTCAAAATGCCGCTAAACCAGCCATTTTCAACCACTGTGCCGTGGCACACCGGTGTGCTGTGAATGGTCTGCAGGTGTGCCATGGGGGTTTTGCGAAGGGTCATTTATTAGTAGGGCCATTGGGGGATGTGAGTCCCCCACCAACAGCATGGTGTGCCTTGGCAAGGGTCAAAAAACTGATGGTGTGCCTTGACTATTTTAGTACCTTGTCTAATGCCAATAAAGGTCTCTAAATCTATATCTAAATCTAGTACCTTGTCAGTGTGCCATGAGATGAAAAAGGTTGAAAATCACAGCACGAGACCATTGAGTCTGGCATGCTACTTGCTCAGAAGGTCTTATGAGAAATCTCACTGGAGTTCCAAACTGCTAACTGAAGGGCTGAACATTTGGCTTGCCAGCACCCAGATGCTCTCTACCATGTATATGATCAGAAGTCAGCACAGTGAGTTTTATAAGCTGAGGACACCTGTAACTTCAATAATTATTAATCTGTTGGTATTCAGTCTTCTACTGGGAAACCCTGCAATTTTAATAATACCTCTGCATTGATTAAAAAGTCAATCTGAAGAACTAAATTTGTTAATGGAAACAATATGCACTTTTTTGTCTTATGCATTTTGCAGGTATCCTGGAATTTATCAGTATAGCAGTGGGTCTGGTCAGCATTCGAGGGGTAGACAGTGGACTTTACCTTGGAATGAATGAAAAAGGGGAACTATATGGCTCGGTAAGTTCCTTACAGTTTTAAAATTCTTGGCCTCTGTGCACTTTTTTCTAATCCAACTGTGGTTATGATTGTATCTAAATGTTTATAAGCAGCTAAAAAAAATGGCTCTTTAGTCTGAGAAATGGCACAGTTTCTAGTCAGTGACCCTATGGTCCTGGAGGACATTCAGTAAGATGCTATAAGTTTAGGATACTTATGTAATCTGGGTATAGTTTTCAGGGACAAAGTTTAACAGATGAATCAGATGGAATATGCACACACCATCATGGCCAGGGTCTGCAAATACTGACTTGGCTTACTAGCCAAGCCTCTATTTGTTTCAGGGTTGAGGGATCATCAGCAAAGTGCTATGTGGTGGGCCTCCTCCTATGCTGATGACCTCTCCTTAAGGTCTTGGGATCCTGTTGCTTATCTTAGTGGCAGTGGTAGTGACCCTTTATTCTTTTCATCATTAGCCTCTATTCTTTTCATCATTCATCATTAGTGCTCCAGCAGTGTTGGGAATCTTTATTCTTTTCTGATGGCTGCCATCTTAGGGCGCAATCCTAACCAATATTCCAGCACTGACCTAGCCGCAGTGCAGACCCAAGGTAAGGCAACAAGCATACCCTTACCTTGAGGAGGCCCCCATTGACTGCCGCCCACTGCAGGATACCATGCACGCCACATTGGCACAGCTATGTCAGTGCTAGAAAGTTGGTTAGGATTGCGCCTTTAGTTTTCCAAGCTGCTCCAGACTTTTTGTTGTTCCAGGGTATTGTCGAAAATGGCCACTGCCATTGCAAACCAGCACAAAGCTGAATCAGGAAGGAATGTGACACCGTGAATGGGTGAAAATTGAGACCACATAGTGCTGGCAGATGCTATCAAAGAAAAATGCTATATTGGAAAAAAAGTATTGGGGAGACACAGATTTCTGAAAGAGAAATAACAGTACATCAAAAGCATAAGCATAAATTGAAGAGAGCTCATGGGGAAGTACTCTTGATCCGTACTGATTACATAGGATATGAAAGAAAAGTACTCTGAATATGTGAAAAGGATATTTATATCAAGTATTAACAAGGGTGCAGCAAAGGTGAAAGATGGTGGGGGTAAGCTACTTATCTGGGAGCACTTGTCCCTTTTGCCCCCCTTAGTGCCTGCTATGTTAAGTAATAAACATGGTAAAGATGGGGATAAATTTAGTAGAGTGATGGATGAGAGTAATGCAAGAAGGAATAACATAGGGAACAGGAGAAGCATGATGGAAAATAATAAATACTTTTAATGTTATTAGCTTAAGAAACCAGTGTATTATATAACCCACCCTCGTTTATCTAATTTCTTATATCCCAAAAGCAAATATTTAAATATACTATAAAGAAAAGCATGAAATTAGCTTCTTTTACTTGTGAAGTGGAGTTGGAAAATTAATTTTAACTATGAGCTGGCATTTGTCCTTCCTGTGCTAATTTTTCAATTGTTGCTTATGAGAATTTTAATGTCACGCTCAACTACAGAAGCAATGTCTTTTTTTCCCCCCTGAATATTTAATGTACAAGGAGCTGATGAAATACCTGGCCGTTATACATCTGGGGCATAAGCTGTGTTTTCGTGCAATTCCCATTTCCACTGGCGGGCCTTGCGTAGGATAAATTTCTGGTGGATTGGACTCCTAGGCTGGCTGAGTTGGCTTGAAAAACTGTAGGCAGAGGACTGATCCTGCAGTCAAGACTGCAGCGTGATGAAAAGTGTCTGTGATCTAATTCCATTAGTTTCAATGAAACATAACATCTAATATTCATGATCCTTCAGGGCCTTGTTGACACTGGCAAAATTAGTACCCATATTTCAACGGCTGCCAACAGTAGCGCAAACACTGTTGTGGCCTGGAATCAAAGCATATTTTCTTACCCTTTTGGGCCTCAATGTATGTGCCAACAAATAAGTGCTCAGGATATTGGGTTGTACCTACTATTGCACTGATGCCATGATGCAGAACTTGGAGTTTTGACGACATTGCTGGGTGGCAAAGATCGTTGCTATTTGCTGTCGTTTCAGTACTAATTTCTGCTATATGATAGATGTATGTGCTCTGAACAATTCCTATGCTTAAATGACCACATGGAAGAACATCACAAATAGGGCAAAACATTGCCCAGTGATGTGTTTTAACTATACTTCTTTCTTTGAAATTCTAGCACATTTCTTCCCTGAGGCTCAGTGCGAGTTATAAAAGTGCCTCCATAAACTCCTTCATGAAGCCCTTGTTGAAACCAAGCCTCCCCTGATTTCATACTCAATGACAACAAGATCTAAGCAGGTGTATCTACATTTGCTGCTCATATTATTTCTTGTGCCTCTCCCCTCCTTCTGTTTCCTCCACTGTCATGGCATTTAGCCCTAAGTGTTCCAACTAAGATTATGTGCTTGTGTGAGGGGAAGGGATGACATTTTGGCAATAGGCTGTGCTTTTTGACCTATGTGTGTTCACCAAAACACTTGTAGAGGGTCTCTGCATATACAGTGAAGAACCCTTTGCATGCAGTTGTGCCTTTGCAGGCCTTCTGATAGTGTATGTGGGGAGGAGGGGCCCTCTACAGATATTTGAATGAACAAGCATAGGTCAGGAAGGGGGACAGCCTTCCAAGTATTAATTATTTACTTTTAAACACCTCTCTTTTTGCATAAGCTGTAAAATGCCATATGTGTGGATGCTGATGCAGAGATTTAGGGATGAATGAAAATCCCCCCCCCATTCATAGTCCAATTTACAGATATTAAATTTGGGGTGACATTTGATCCCTGGTGGTGTGGGGGCAAAATTCTTTGAAAAAGTTTTGGGGACAGTTTATTGGTATAGTGGCGGCAGTGGTGACTTTAAAATACATACAAATTATTTTCCATTGCTGCCATGAGCGGCAGTATCACATTTCTGTTTTAAAGCCTCCGGCTCCAAGTTTATTTCCAGAATATGCTGAATATAGAGTCTTCCAGCTTATTCAGTGAAAAAAATGACACCCTCCCCCCCATGGTCAACATCTTTTGTGGCAGTCTCTGTGCTTTTATCAGCATGCTCAAGAATGATACCAGGGCATTCTGGAGGGGAAAAAATGGTATCCACCAGCTGGTTTGCTATAGCTTTGCTGCAATTTGTGGACACAGAGAAATGTCCTTCGAAATAAAAATAAATAACAAATACACTCCTGCCTGCCTCATTCGACTACAGTAACACTTTGGAACAACAGAGCCACTAAACATAAACCAGTGTGGCCTTAATCCACAGGAGGAAATAAAAATGTAGGTTACTGCTGATTGTCACCTGGACTTTAGAGAGTCAGCAGCAGTCACTGTGAATAACTCTTCTTGGGGCCTTGCTGTTGAACTTTTCTGCACAGAGTCTAGTGGTTTTTTCCCCTAGTTAATTAAGCAGAAAAAGATTGTGAGGGGACTTCTATTGACTTCCACTGGAACTTTTAAAACACTGAGGACCCAAACCAAGCTTCCCTCTCCCCATGCCAAAATCAAGCATACTGTATCCAGTGGGGTGGTGTTGGTGGAGGATCAGGAGGCTTCAGAGAAGAAAGGGGAATTATTTCCCTTTATCCCTCCATGAGCCTGCAGCTCCGCAATGGGTCTCCTTGAAACTGCACCTGCTCTGTAGCTGTTGGAAGTCCAAGGAGAAGTAGGGAGGCCGTAAAATGAGGGGATAGGATTTGGCACATGCCATCATCGCTGGATCCACCCCTTCTGCAGCCTCCCCACCCTGTTCCTCCCCCTCCCCACCCAGTTTCACCCCACTCCATCCATGTGCACCCCCACCACTACTGCTTCCTTACCTGCTCCAATGAGTACTTTGGGCACCTCTTGCAGCAGCACTCCCCACCAACAGAGCTCTCCATACCTTGTCATCAGCCATTTTGCAGCAGAAGTATGTTCCACTGTCGCAATGCACTTGGGCCAGCAGTCCAATCCTGGATAGCATTGGGCTGTAAACTAGTGCTTGGAGGTGAGAGGCATGTTTGGGATTGGAACAGCGGCTAAGAGCAACCCTACAATCCTCATTGTGGTTTCATGGTGTTGTGCAGCCCCCATCAAGCTCCTTAACAGAAGAAAAAAACAAGGCTCAAACTCACTTGTTCTTTGTAACATGTCATTTGGCCACTAGGTCTAATGGCAATGCAGAGAAGCTTTAAGAAGATACAGAATGGGGAAAGCAAAGTGATCTCTTAGGATGCAATCCTAACCTCACTTTCCTGGGAGGGGCAGCCCAATCCTGAGCTGCCCGGAGCTGCGGGTCCCGGTGGCTCCATGGAGGGCTCCCACCGGATCCAGCGCCTCCCGTGCTACTGCGGGAGGCTCCTCAGGAGAAGGGGACATCTGTCCCCTTCCCCCGAGTAAGGGAAGCAGCCCCACAATGGGGCTACTCACTTTAGCGGTGACTGTTTGGTCACTGCTAAAGTGAAGGCACTTGTGTAGGGCAAGCAGCCCTCCCCGAGTGCCTTGGATCCTGCAGAGCTCGGCTTCGTGGATCCGCCTCTCCCCCACCCCCGACACGCCTCCCCACGTCCCCGGCCATGCCCCCTTCACGGAACGCCTTCCCCCACGCCCCCAACCAAGCCTCCATCTCCCGTTCTGCAGCCTGGCGGTCACGGAGACCGCCAAGCCACGGAACCCTTACGGCACATTTGCGACTGTGGTCTGCGCCGTGGAGGCCCGGCGTGGACCACAGGATCAGGCTCTCAGTCTCATTGAACACAATAGGATTTACTTCTGAGTAGACCTGGTTAGGATGGTGCCCTTAGTGTTTCTTGGAGTTAGCAGACTGGGCACCGTGTGTGTACAACTGTCAGTTTTCAAAGTAAGTAAAAGGTCAGGTGAACCACCAGGTCCATTTGGGCCAAATTTATGTTGATTCCAATAGTACTGTGCATTGAGTTCTTACCAGCTGCATATGATGACAAGCAAAATGTAAAATGCTTAGTAAATGTTTCTTAAGAATGTGTGCAATTCACTGAGAAATGTAGAGAAAAGTACGCACAGAGGTTAGTTATTAATCCAGTACAGGACTATCAGCATACATGGCAGTTTATGGAGTAACAAGCAAAAGAAAAAACTAGTTCCCACCCGAAGGAACTAGCAATGTAAATAGTGGGAAAGGCAACAGAAAAAGGGGATTGCCAGGGAAAGGCAGGGCTAAGAAAGAAGAAATGTGATCATTCTCTGTTTCTGTTGGAGATTAGAACTTCTCAGGACTGACTTGGAGCCATGCATGACTCTGTCTGGAACCACACTTGGTATTCTCAGATCTAAAATACTCTCCCTGCCATTAGGGTTGTGACTGGAGTACTGCAGGTAGGAAGATACTTTGTTGGCCAGACAGGCTCCTAATATTTGCAAAGTTGCTCTGATGGATGACCTTTGCTGGGAGAAGGACAGGAGGAATGCAGTCCTGCCAATTTTTTCCTGAAACTCTCAGCAGCTTCTGACACCACTGGTAGTATACTTTTGGATAGGCTATCTGGGCTATGATTTGGAGACACCGTGCTTCAGTTGTTCTGCTTCTGCCAACATCCAATTCCAGAAGGTGGTGCTTGGCTCCTTGACATTTATGCTATGGGGCACTACAGGATTCCATCCCAGCTTCCATGCTTTTTTCATATTTGCATGAAGCTGCTGAGTGAGGTCATTTGGGGATTAAGGAAAGGTGTCATCAGTACAGTATGCTGATGACACCCAGCTCTACATCACCTTCTCATCAGATGCAGTGGAAATGCTGAATCAGTGTCTGGGAGCAATAATGGCCTGGCTGAAGTCCAATAAATTGAAGCTCAATCCAGACAAGATGAAGGTTTTGTTAGCAGGCAATTCACCTGTCTCTGGAACTGGTGTGTGACTGTTCTTCTAAGGGCTCAGGTTCCCATTATAGGGGTGCTGTTGAATCCAACTTGGTCACTGGAAGCCCAGTTGGCATCTGGATCATGCTGTGCCACAGCCCAGCGAGGTGCTAGTTGCAGCTCCTCCTGGATGGAGATGGTCTGGATGGGATTATCCATGCTTGGCTAACTTCCAGAATAGACTACTACAATGTATTGAAGACCGTCTGGAAGTGACAAAGTGCTAGAATGCCCAGCTACTATTTGGGAATGACATTATGAACATATCTCACTATTTGTGAAACTACACTATCTACCAACAGTAGCATAGCTAGAGGGGGGGCAAAAGTAGTTAAGTACTGCAGGTGCCATAACGCACTGTGTAAGCAGTCCTTCCTGCTTGCCATTGGAGTAATTCCAGGCAGAGATGGCAATGCACAGGAGATGCTGTTTGATTCAGCGAGTGCCTGTGCATTGCCATCACTGCCTGGAATGGCTTGTTGGCAAGTGGGTGGGGCCACTTACATGGCATGTTCCGGTGCCTGCAGTACTTACCATTTTGTCCCCCCCCATCTAGCTACTCTATCGGCTGCCAGTCTGTTTCTGACTGCAATTTAAAGTGCTGGTGATTAATTTAAAGCCCTTGAGGCCCATGTACTTGTGGGAGTATTTTTTCTTGTATAAACCTGCCTGTAACACTACAGTCTTCTTTGGACACCCTTCTCTTGAGTGGCCTTGTCTTCTAAGATCAGTGGGTGGTAACTGGAGTGAATGCCTTTTTGGTTGTAGTGCTCCTCCTCTGGAATGCTGTCACCAGGAAGGTTTGTCTGTCCCCTATTTGATTTGTTTTGGTGCTGGGCAAAGAATTCATTGGTTTCCCAGACTTCTGAAATTCTGATTGACTTAGTTTTTATGCTCTTATATTTTTTACTATCATGTTGCTTTTATTTTGTTATTGGCTTGTTGGTTGCTTTATTGCTTTAAACAACTTTTGTCAGTTGCCCTGGGAGCAGTGATGCTAAAAGTGTGGGATATATGTTTATAAAATGAAATAAGGAAATAATGTTTGCACATGATGTAGTCAATTTCAAGGCTTCAAATTCCTTTCCAGTAACAGGAGCCGATGTTGGTTACACCCTTCCCTCCTGTGCCTGAAAGTGGACTCTGGGATCTAACTCCAAAGAATCTTGATCAGGTCACTAGGCCTTAATATTCCCAGTCCAGTTCGCTCTAGACCTCCTGACAGAACTGAGTGTTGAATATATGAAGCTGCCTTATGGTTCAGATCACTGGTTCCTCTAGGTCAGAATTGTCCATCCTGATGTGCAGCAGCAGTCAGCATTTCAGTACCTTTCCAGCCCTACTGGAATTAAACCCCAGATTGTCGGCATTCAAAGCATATATTTTACCACCGAGCTACAGCATCAGCGCAGCCAAAAGATTTGTTTTAACCCAAAATATTAGCAAAAGAACGATTAATCATTAATCCTTCCTTGCTGCTCCTTTGCCTAGATTCTTGTTTAATATATCTCTTGATATATTAGTTATATTTAGATATATAGTAGCTGGGATGCAAGTAGTAACCTTTTCATTCATTTCACGGTGATTCTTCTTCTCCGTATGCAGTCATATAATGCAACATGATCTCTCCCCCCTCTCATTTTGCACCAGAGCATATTATAATGACCTTGAATTTAAAACAACAGGAATCATGAAACAAGATATAAACCCTGTATGGACAAATACTTATTCTTATGAAAGGAAAAATATCCATCGTTCAGAAAATTTCAGTAGGGCATAATGTGAAAACAGATAGGAAAGAAATGATAACCTTGCAGATAACCATTTGCTAAATATATCATGGGCATTTGCTTTGGCATCAGAAAGGTGGGATATAAATTTTTCAAATAAATAAAATAATTTATAAAAAGAGATAAAGTAAGATGGAACCTGTTTATCAGCGGATTTTACATCCATGGATCTGGCTCAAGGCGGACCTGTGTTGAGCCAGACTGAACTCCACCTGAATCCTCAGAAGATGACTGGAGTGCTTTCTGAAGCCTACAGAGGCCTTGTGCATCTTCCTGTGGCCTCTGAGTGCTTCAGAATGGCCCGTAGAGCCAAAAAAAACCTCTGAGGGCTTCCCTGGGCCTCAGAATGCCTTAAAAGGCATAAAAACATCACTTCTGGTTTTCCTCGGGAAACTTCTTCAGCTTTGTGGGCCATTCCAAAGCCTTCAGAGGCTGTGGGTGGATACACATTGCCTCTGCGGGCTTCAGAAATTCCTCTAGATGGCTTTGGGTCAGAAAACAGCATATTTCATTATCTGTGGTTTTCAGTATCTACAAGGGGCCTGAAAATGAATACCAAGGCCACATCTCTATCTCATACTAATAGGGTAATGATGTTGCACTGCATAACACAAATGACGGTCAGCATTGAGCTAGGGTCCCTCCCTACAGTTTCTGTTTCAAATCCAGGAAATTCCTATTATTATAATAGGATTTATATACCACCTTTCTCACTGATCCCAGGAAATTCACATAAGCAGGCTATTACCCAAACCCATTTTTTAAGACATGGAGTTTTTACAATTGATGTTCTATGAGAAACCCATAGCCGCTACAAAAAAGCCTGGTTCTTGTTCATTCTTGGCTGCTGACCTCCACACTCCTCCGTGTCATGGCAGTTTATCACAAAAACGCTTTCGCACTCTCATGGCCCAGTGATCGCAGCGACTTCCTGTGACTCCATTCTCTCACATGGCTTTATCAGCTGCTTTGGTCTCCTTTCCAAGGCACGACCAGAGTTACTCCCACTTACCTTCTTCGGGAAGGGCAACATCTTATCCTCCAGACTCTGCCTTCTGCCTCTTAATGTCCTTTTCTCCTATTTTTCTGAGGGATAGGAAATTTCAGGGGTTACTTTACATGGCTGGTTTCTTCAGGAGGAAAAGAAACTACTGCATAGACTTATGGGAACTAATGTAGAAGAACATGGAGGCTGCATGAAATCTCTCAGGCCAAAAATCTGAGGTTTGGCAATTCCAGAGTAATTGGCTGTGGACACCTCAAACCACAGGCCTTCTGGGAACTGGGCTGGTGTTCTGCTTCTTGGGTTGCTACATCCCTGGGGAAAGCCATAGGCTTTTTGAGACCAAGTAATTTACCAGCTCTTTATTTCATCTTTACCCAGGGCAATTGGTCACTGTTCTTATTCCTATATATTTATGTTCTTACTTGCACACACTTTGTGCAAAGGAGTTATTTATAGTCTTTCAACATGGAACTCAAGATGGTTTAGATGGGGTTCCCATCCAATCATTAATCATTTTTTTCTGCTGCATCTGCCTTTGCTGCCAGGACTGCTTTTCTGGAACTGACCTCAGCTGGTCTCTCCAACCCACAATTTCATCTTGTCTCTCCGACAGATACTGTTACCTGACTACCTTGCTAGAAAAGATCTAGTGTTTCTTCTGCTCTGTGTGAGAGCTCCCAAGTTGCCCCAATGCATGACATGTAGCATAAATACATATGGGTATATAGGGCATTTCACCTATGACCCCTTCCAACAGCCTTTGAACTTCCCTGATCCTATTTGTGTTCGTGTGTGAATTCTGTTAAGGGAGAGTACAAAATGGAAGAGCCATTTTTAAATATCATATACTTTCTAGCCAATAGGTATTACTTTTAAACCACTTATGAGAAAAGGAAAACTGGTTTAGAACATCCATTTTGAGAAAATAGCTTCAGGCAAGTGCTGACTGGCACCTGCAGTAGACCTGGAAAATCTGAGGGAACACCCAGAATAAGCATCCCATCTGGGTAAAGGCTCCAAATCTTTCATTAAGACTGGAAATAAATGCCTACTTTACAGGTAATTTAATAGTTAGGAACTTTAACACTGCAGTATGCATGAACATTCTTTTTTGTTCACTGTTGACTTTGAAAGACGCATGGCCCATCCTACTGGAACATCAGCCCTGGGCTGTCCTGGGAAGGCTTCACTTCATGTGCTCAAGAACTCATTTGTTACATTTATTAACAAAACCAAAGACCACAGTGCACAGCGGCATAATTCAGAAGTGATGACATGGTCTTTAGCCCAGCCAGCAGTGGTTCTGTAACAAGCACCTACAACTTCAGTAGCACATTCCTTAAAAGATTGAATGCTTATTAACTGAAGAATGCATTTATACACTGTACTGGACATATTGCCTGGACTAATGTGGTAAGACATACCACAGTTGTGTCCTGAAGTGTCTGAGAATCAGACGTCATGCTAGCAAGGATTGAGAAAGAAAACGACCTCTCATGCATCCTTTTAGCTAGGGTGGCCAACTATCACTGGACTCAATCCACTTTTACCTGCTGATTATATCAAGCTGCTATTACAGGCATGGGAGTGACTAGGCCCCTCCCCCATGCCCATTCACAGCCCAACTTTCAGCAGGCTTTAGTAGGAACTGGTTACAAAGCATTCTTTATTAGCAAATGGAAGATGCTGACATTGCTATTTTAAAAAGGAAAAGAATCGTACTTTATTTATGTCAAGTGAAATCTATCGGAAGGGTGACGGTGCTTGTATATACAGTACCTGATTTCAGGATTGTGCCATTAGTGAGTGGCTCACAGTGCAATCCCATTCAGGTTTCCTCAGAAGCAAATATAATTTTATTCAGTGGGCCTTACTTTCATTTAAGTGTGTATGAGATCATAGCCTAAGAGACTGAACTGCAGTCATCCTTGGATCATAAATTCATCATTTCTGGCTTTAACTCAATAGGTGGCCTTAAGCAAGCTACTATCTTTGAGCCTCAGCCAATGGGGATAAAAACATTATTCTCTCCTACTGGGCTGTTTTGTGCATTACAGTGCTAATGTAAGTGAAGCATTTTCAACACCCTGAAGCTTGATATAAAGGCTTGATTACTGTGTATTCAAAGTTCTGCTGAATGGTTTCTGGTGGTGTGCCTTGTGTGCCGCTGGGAGCCATTTTGAATGTGCTGCCGCGACTGGTGGCAGTGCAAGAGGCCCCCCCATAGGACCCATAAAGTTAGGTGCAATGGTGGGGAGGGGACTCTATTTAGGAATGTAAAGGGCTCTGGAGACTGAAAAAGTTTGAGAACCACTGATATAAAATATCCGAGCAGATAAGAATGTTTTCATCTGGTTCCAAAATTAATACAGATGTGGCAATTTCTCTGGGAAGCTAATTGCAATGGCAGGTAACAACTGATAAGGTCTTGCTTCAGTCACCACCTACCACTTCTCAGATGGCAAGGGGACTTGGAGGAGGACCTCAGAGGATGCTCTTAGAGGCTGGATAGGCTTATGCCAGAAGAGGGGTTCATTTAGAGCCCAATTCTATGCATGTCTACTCAGAAGTAAATCCCATTATAGTCAATGGGGCTTAATCCCAGATAGTTGCAGTTAGGATTGCAGCCGTAGTCCCTTAAGACTCCCAAGTTTATAGACAAGGACTTTGGATTGTGTTCAGAAAGAACCACTACAGCTGTTTAAAAACTGGCAGAGCACACTCGTATGCTCAGTTGCAGTTATTAAATGAGCAGCTATATTTTGTGCTTCAAAGGCAGCCCCATGTGCTATCCATTACAGTAGCTCTGATGAGATTTACCAGTGTATGGATGATTTTTTTTTTATTGGCTTGTGGTTATTAAGACATTTGTGGTGTTGTTTTTAATTGTATTTATATAATCTGCCTTCAGTCCTTTTATAAGGCAGGGTAGATGTAGAAAGGCAGGGTAGAGATGTCTTAATTAAATAATGCAGGAATACAGTGTGAGTCTTTGAGTGCTTGAGAACTTTGGAGTGGAGTTGCAGTCTTGAATGGGAGTTGCACTGTATTTCATCCTACTATTAATGACATGTGATACAATGTTTATATTAGCAGTTTAGGGGATCATGCATTGACATAGCTGCCCCTTCTGGCACCCAGGGCATGACTCTCCTTGTCATCCCCTGGAAGTGCCTGACCCTGAAGTAATGGCAGTGACATGATGACATCACCACCAATTACTTCTGGGATGTGGTGCACAGAATGGTTGCAAGACCCTCTGAGCAGCCGACTGCTTTTTTCATGAAAAAAGTGGACAAGTGCTCAGAGTGGCTTGCAGCCACACCAAGTGCCCATGAGAGGGGTGCAGGAGAAGGTACTGCAAGGTGTCCTCGCTGTCGCAGTCCTTCTCCTGCATCCCCCTGCACCAGGGGAAGGGAGACATGGCAGGCGCCTTGGGACCTGCCATCCGGGGTGAAGGGTGACACCCCCTCAAGGCATGGTACCTGCAGCAATGTCCCCTTGCTCACCTTAGCTACACCACTGGGACCATGAATTCACAAGCAAATATTAATCTTTTAATAGAGAGAAAGGAGGTTCTTTCTCATAAATTTGACATGGTGATGCCTTTACAGTTAATATGCAGCATATATCTCCAGTATATTTTGTAAACATTTGGGGTTTTTTTGCCAGAGCATCTAGCGGTACGTCTGGATTTAAAGAACTTTTTTTTTTTGGAACAAAGTTGAGGAATTCATTTTTGCCATTTTTTATAAGATATGGCAGAGTGGAAAAACAAGGCATGAGCTGTCTCTCCCTTCCCTTTTACAGGCTTTCAAAAATAGTAAGTTGTTGGCAACCTTCAGTCTTGAAAGACTATGGTATCGTGCTCTGAATGGTGGTTCTGGCACAGTGTCTAGTGTGGCTGAAAAGGCCGATTTGGGAGTGACAATCCCTTCCACACTGGGAGCAAGTACAGTGAGTCCCTGGTCTGTCTCCCTGGCTATGGGCCTTCCTTCTTGGCCTCTTTGCCTTAGTCTGTTGGCAAAGTGTCTCTTCAAACTGGGAAAGGCCATGCTGCACAGCCTGCCTCCAAGCAGAATGCTCAGAGGCCAGGGTTTCCCATCTGTTGAGGTTCATTCCTAAGGCTTTCAGATCCCTCTTGCAGATATCCTTGTAGTGCAGCTGTGGTCTACTCGTAGGGTGCTTTCCCTGCACCAGTTCTCCATAGAGGAGATCCTTTGGGATCCAACCATTCTCACGACATGACCAAGCCAACGCAGACATCTTTGTTTCAGCAGTGTATACACGCTGGGGATTCCAGCTTGTTCCAGGACTGTGTTGTTTGGAACTTTGTCCTGTCAGGTGATATCGAGGATGCATCGGAGGCAGCGCATATGGAAAGCGTTCAGCTTCTTCTTCTATTGTGAGCAAAGAGTTCATGACTCATTGCAGTACAGAAGTGTACTCAGGACGCAAGCTCTATAGACCTGGATCTTGGTATGTTCTGTCAGCTTCTTGTTGAACCAGACTCTCTTTGTGAGTCTGGAAAATGTGGTAGCTGCTTTACTGATTCGTTTGTTTAGCTCAATATCCAGAGAAAGAGTGTCGGAGATCGTTGAACCAAGGTACACAAAGTCATGGATAATCTCCAGCTCATGCGCAGAGATTGCAATGCATGGAGCTGAGTCCATATCCTGAACCATGACCTGTGTTTTCTTTAGGCTGATAGTCAGTCCAAAGTCTTGGCAGGGCTTGCTAAAACAGTTCATGAGCTGCTGGAGATCTTTGGCAGTGTGGGCGGTGACAGCTGCATCATCAGCAAAGAGGAAGTCAAGCAGACATTTCAGCTGGACTTTGGACTTTGCTCTCAGTCTGGAGAGGTTGAAGAGCTTTCCGTCTGATCTGGTCCAGAGATAGATGCCTTCTGTTGTGGTTCCAAAGGCATGCTTCAGCAGAACAGCGAAGAAAATCCCAAACAAGGTTGGTGCAAGAACACAGCCCTGCTTCACGCCGCTTCAGATGTCAAAGGGGTCTGATGTGGAGCCATCAAAGACTACAGTGCCCTTCATGTCCTTGTGGAAAGACCTGATGATGCTGAGGAGCCTGGGTGGACATCCGATCTTGGGGAGAATCTTAAAGAGGCTGTCCCTGCTGACCAGGTCGAAAACCTTCGTGAGATCTATGAAGGCTATAAAGAGTGGCTGTCGTTCTCTACATTTCTCCTGCAGCTGTCTAAGGGAGAATACCATATCGGTGGTGGACCTGTTGGCTCAGAATCCACACTGCGAATCTGGATAGACGCACTCTGCAAGTACCTGGAGCCTCTTCAGTGAAACTCAGGCAAACAACTTTCCTACAACGCTAAGGAGAGAGATGCCGCGGTAGTTATTGCAGTCACCCCTGTCGCCTTTGTTCTAGTACAGTGTGATGATGTTTGCATCCCTTATGTCTTGTGGTACTCCACCTTCTCTCCAGCAGAGGCAGAGATTTCATGCAGCTCAGTGGCGATGATCTCTTTGCAGCACTTTAGGACTTCAGCAGGGATGCTGTCTTTCCCAAGTGCCTTGCCAGAGGTGAGGGAGTCCAGGGCCACGTGAAGTTCTGCTAGGGTTGGTTCACTGTCAAGCTCCTCCAACACAGGCAGGCATTCAATGTTGTTCGGTGCTTCCTCGGTTACTGCATTTTCTCTGGAATATAGCTCAGAGTAGTGCTGCACCCAGCGTCCCATCTGCTGCGCCCGGTCCTGGATGACCTGGCCTGTGGCAGACTTCAGAGGGGCAGTTTTCTTCTGTGTTGGACCTAGGGCCAGCTTGATACTGTCATGCATCCCCTTGATGTTGCCTGTGTCAGCTGCTATCTGTATCTGTATTCATTATTGTACTAATGAAAAATAGTAAGTAACTTCACAAATATGTTTGTCATTCAGAGCCTGAGCACTGAATATTTTTGTGTGCAGGGAGGCGTCACATGATGCCTGGCAAAATGGCTGCCTGTTCTCTGACCTCTTCACTCATCAATTGGGTTGAAATTTTAATAAATATGTAATTATCTATTAAGTTATTGACATAAAGTGTCATCAAAGTTGAAATTAACCGTGCGGATAAAGTCTTGACCAATTACGAATGGATTCCAGCACAGGAGATGCATGCAACAAAAGGCTGGAGTCTGTAGGCTTAGCTATACTTTAATTGAAAGGTGAAACAGCTGCTTTCAGCCTATTTTTGAGACAAAGTTGTATGGAAGAAATTTTTTGCATTTCTAGAGGCCTGTTAAAGTACTTCTTATGTGATGCAGAAAATGAACTCCCAGAATATTGTTTAGCAGGCTCGCAGAAAAAAAAAATGACAAAAGAGATGGCAAATATGTGGAAGAAGCAAAGTAGAGCTAAAAAAGAGCTAATATTAGATTATATGTGAAGGATCACTGGCAGCCTGAAAGGTTTTATTTATTCTTCCTTAATACAGTTCCAATATTTCACCCTTTAGGCCACTATACAAAGAAGTAAGTTTTAAAATGGGATTGCAGTTTGGCTCTTTGGGTGCGGGAGATGCTGCTGAGAAACCTTGGCAGAAAAATTTGGCAGTGTGCATGGTTACCTCCCTCACACGCAAGTGTTTTCATTGGATTATGGCCACAGAAACAGGTATAAAAGAATTGGTGTTCAGAAAATGCATGTGAACAATTATCAATGAGAATAATATCTAAATAACTAAATTATTTCCTAGATAATAACTACATTATTTCCTAGAAGGTGGGAGGGATACATGATAACTATCAGTAAAGGTTAAAATATTTAAATGTTTATAAACAGCTGAAAACTGACTGTGAGAAGTTATCTTTTGGTCTGGTCCTTTTGAGTTACCACATTTCATCTTCTGTGAAAAAGGGACTGGGAGCCACCAAGAAAAAATGAGTGTGCAAATCAGCACTCAGTATTGGTTCAAATTAACACATACATGCAATGACACTTTGTACAAAGCTGTATTTTACGGATCTTCTGCCTTAAACACAAAGTAATTACAAATACTATTATGTAGCATTCTTACTAACTGTAAGACCATAAAAAACGGAAACTAAGCAGTGGTTCTCACACATTTAGCACCGGGACCCACTTTTTAGCATGAGAATCCGTCAGGACCCACCAGAAGCGATGTCATGACCAAAAGTGACATCATCAAGCAGGAAATTTTTTTAACAATTCAAGGCTGCAATCCTACCCACACTTAACCAGGAGTAAGTTCCATTGATTATCATTGTTAAAAAAATATACATAGTAGCTTGTTAAAAGTACAGGTCTGTCACATTTCCCCAAATACAGTCACATACCATGGTAGGATCAAGTCTAATCTATTAAAAATAAAATATTGAAATGAATGGGGACCCACCTGAAATTGGCTCACAGCCCACCTAGTGGGTCCTGACCCACAGTTTGAGAAACACTGCTGTATGGGGAAGATTTCTTCCCTTACTGTGTGTGGGCCATTCAGTAAACTGGTAACTTCCATGGGCATGTATGCATGTAACTCCCATAGCAGGTTGTCATAGCCTGTCAGATTTGTTCATGATCATGTTCAAAGACTTGGATGTGGAGACATCAACATCAGTAAAGTACAGTTGTGCCTCATTTTCTGCTGGGGTTCCATTCTCAAAATCCCTGCGGATGCTGAAACCAGCGGAAAATGAAATCCACAGGTCAGGCATGCCAGATCCTCTGAGTGCCACTGGAACTGCATTCTGGTAGCGTCTTGGGTGTTCTGAGGACCAGGAAGGCCGCACATAGCCTCCTCAGCCCTCAGAATGCCTTCTAAGAGCATTTCAATGCTACTTCTGGGAAATGGGAAGGGATGCTTCCCGTGTAAAAGAATCCCTTTAAAAGACATTCTGAGGGTTGGGGAAGTCGCATTGGGCTGCCCCATCCCTCAGAATGCCTTCTAAAGGCATTCCAACACTATTTCCAGTTTTTTGGGGGAGAAACCAGAAGTGACATTTTTATGTCTAGGCATTCTGAGAGCAGGGGAAGGTGTGCATGGCCACAGTTAGATAAAACCAAGGATCATGAATCAGTGAATAAACAGCCTGGACCTGTATGTCTGAGAGTACAACTCACATGCACCCTAGATCTCTGTGAGCCTAAAGCTGGCTGAGAGGTTGTCCAATATTTGAAGGGGGTGCCCACCACACCATACACAATGCCTGTGAAAATAATGCCATCTTTAACTGGCAACTTTATTATTATTACGAATATTTATGTACCACTTTTCAACAAGAGAACAAGTGTCCCGCTGTTCCAGGTCCACCCCACTGCAGATACCATGAGTCCATCAATACCAGGGGACCATTTAAAAAATGTGTAGGAAGTAAAGGAAAAAAGCTGAAAATAGCTTCCTCTACTGTTGTGCAGCAAAACTTCTGTGTTTTGAGGGCTCCAGGCAGTCTTGTGAACTCTCTGCAGCTTCTCCAGGGTAAGCTTCTTCTCTTCACCCATGCATTCTGGAGCAGCCCTGGGCGAAGGGAGGGGCCTCCACACAACCCGGAAGAGGCTACCACTCTCTATTTATAGTCCAGTCCTATGTGTGTCTACTCACTTGTGCCAGATCCTAATCCTGGTCCCAGGCTGCTCAGATCTGTGCCACCTCTTTGGATCTGAGTAGCCCCACTGGGTTTGCTGCGGCATTACCCAGGGTAAGGGGAATGAATTCCTCTGCCCCGGGCTGAGGTGAAGGCAGCCCCAGCTCCATGTTGGACACAGGGCAGGCCAGCCTGTCACCCTGTTCCAGTTGCAGGTTAGGATTGGGCTGTTAGTTTGACTGCCTCCCTGCTGGGACAGGTGCAGTGCTACCATATTGCTGCGCACGCCTGCATTAGGGAGGTGTTCCAGCCTGCTGCTTGATATGGCAGGCTGCAGTGCATTTTCTGAAGAAGGTGTTTTGCAGAGAAGTGTCCCAGCCTGAAGTAGTTGAAAGGGATAGTGCAGTATTATTAACAGTATTTATATACCGCTTTTCAACTAAAAGTTCACAAAGCGGTTTACAGAGAAAAATCAAATGACTAAATGGCTCCCTGTCCCAAAAGGGCTCACAATCTAAAAGATGCAAATGAATACCAGCAGACAGCCACTAGAACAGACAGTGCTGGGGTGACAGGACCAGTTACTCTCCCCCTGCTAAAAAAAGGAGCACCCACTTGAAAAAGTGGATGTTAATAGTTCTTCCATGGTGTATTTTTCTGATACAAAATCTAAAAGTGGAGGGATTCCTCATGAAGCAACATATGGACTGCACCAGCTGTTTCAGTCATATCCTAGGAGTATCCCAAGAAAGACAGCTGGTGTACAAATACCCTTAGTAATGACGGACACAATTTTTTTTCCACAGTGGCTTCCCTGGGCCTCCTAATGCCTTATAAGGCATTAAAAACGTCGTGTTTCATGGAGAAACTGGAAGTCACTTTTTTTTTTTACTTTAAGTCTCAGTCTCAGCCCTGTAGAGGCTGCGGATGGATGTGCGTGGCCTCTGCTGGGCTCAGAGGACCCTCCAGAGGCGAGGAGAGCTTTCCCTGGTATCCATGGTTTCCATGGGGGTTCTGGAACAGAACTCCCACAGATGTTGGAGCACGCAAGTAATGGTATATATTATATCTCTTGAGTTAGAGTGTTATTGGCAATCTCTTATGCAACCATATATTATGTTACAGCACTTTATACAAACACTTTGCTTCCTTTTTGCAAAACGATGCAACTTTAATGTCCTTTCTAATATACTGCAGTGTTTTAATAACCGCTTTAAACTTTCCGGAGAAAAAGATATTTATTAAAAGGTGCACCATAGTTTCAAATGACCCTTTTGTCAGTATGTATGAAAAGTTGAAGTGAATAATTAACTGATTCAGGAAAGAACAGAATGACATTTTAAGGCCTCTTTCTCTCTCTTTAATACCAAGTAGTTCTGCAGTGCGCACCATGTGATCTGATTTGCCTGCAGAGAGCAGAAAAACTTAATTTGAATGAGTTTCATGTCCCACCCCCCTCTGAAGCTAGAGGCCAGCATTCACTACTTCTGCTCAGCATCTGCTTTTGCAATTGAAAGGACACAAAGTAATTTTTTTTAATTGCTCAAAGAAATGTTAAGACAACAAGAGCTGTATTTAAAGACTATTCAGCAAATATAAAGAAGACAGTGATTACAAAGCTGCCTGCATTCTTCTTTCTAGATAAGCTGTGGGAGGTGATTAGGACACATTCAACTCTTACCTTTTTGTGTTGAATTCAGTAAAATTGTTTCTGCCTCACTGTGAAAATCCATTGGTCTTGCTGTGGTACACAATTTTGTGCAGAAATAGACAAGATGGTAGTCTTGGGTTACATGCTTGGAGTTGGTGTGCTGTAGTCAGAGCCAGCCCAAGACCTCCTGATGCCTGAGGTGGCATGCCAGATCTGCCCTCCTTACCTGATCCTACTGCTGTCCAATGGCATAGCTCAACTTTGCATTTCCTCTTCCTCTCAGTCCTGCCTTCCTTGTCCAATCCAGGAAGTGGAAGGAAGAGGAGCAGCAGCAGTGGAGGCAAGTAGGTGGACACCTTCACCAGTGTGCACCCCCTCACCAATGTTCACTGCTTACCAATCTGTTGCCTGAGGTGATTGGTTCAGTTGGCCCCATGGATGGGCCGGCCTTGGGTTTAGTGACTAGATTTTTGGACAATGGCTAGGGAAACATAGGTTTAAATTCTTACTTTGCCTTAGACACATCACTCTCTTTCAAACTATTTCACAGGGGTTGTGAAGATAAAGTTGGAGGAAGCATATATGCTATCCTGAGCATGTTAGTAGAACGGCTGACAAACATTTAATAAATATATTTACTCTGTGTGTTGAGACACATTTACTCTGAATGGGCCATTCACCAGGGTGGTCCAACTTCTGGCAGCCAGAGGGCCACATAACACTGGCATGACCACCCAATTGGGCAGTCCTGGAAGTAATTGGTGGCGATGTGCAGTGGCGTAGCTAATGATTGTGTAGCCCGATGCCAAACTCAAAATGATGCTCCAGAAGTGATGTCATGCGCAGGCTTTTAAAAAAAGTAAAAATGGGAGAAAATCCACCTCCTCCCCCCAGCAGCTCACCGCCCACTTGCTCTGCCGCTTCCCCACAGGCTCCCCACCATATTAACATCTTATTTGTTTCATGCTGTATCATAACAACACCTAATTGGCTTTCGGAACAATTGGTCTCATTGGTCAGTTTAGAGCAGGGGTGTCCAAAGATATGCCAATAAAGGTCTCAGAAAGAGAGAGGGTGTCCAAACCTTTTGGCAGGAGGGCCATATCATCTCTCTGACACTGTGTCGGGGGTCGGGGTCAAATGTAAATAATTTACATTTCAAATTTGAATAAATTTACATAAATGAATATATTAGAGATGGAACTTATAAGAATGAATGAAGGTCTTGCAATAGCTCAAGGTCTATAAAAGGACTTGCACAAAGCAAGCCTGGCCTTTCCTTCTCTGCCGCTGCTGCGTCACAGACATAAACAGCAAGCAGTGGAGGGAGCCCTCGTCCCACAGCTCACACAAGAGGTTGAACAGTTGGTTGTCATGCTGAGAGCAGTTAGGTAGGGCCAGCGTGTGCTCCAGAAAGTCTCTGGAGGGCCATAGGCTCATTGGAAACTAGGGGCCCCCTGTGGGCTGGACTGGGAGTCCTTGAGGGCCGCAAGTGGCCCCAGGGCTGGGGTTTGGGCACCCCTGGTTTAGAGTTAAGAAAATCCAGTTTTTGTTACATAATGCAGTTTTATTTTCTGGTTATTTGGCTCTTACTTTCGATAGAACAATTATATTTTAACATGAGTTGTTTCATTGAATTCTACATTAAATTCTGCATGAAATGGTATATAACATGATGGTATTCAAAAATACGAAGGTGCTCACAACTTTGGCCACTAGTATCAAGCTCAGGTTCTTGCCCTCCTAAAATTTGTTGCCTGGTGCAATTGCTACCCCCTGCATCCCCTTAGGTATGCCACTGGTGATGTGATGATGTTACCACCAATTACTTATGTGTTCTGAGCCACTGAAGTCATTTGGCAGGCTGAGTCGAAGGAGGGGTGAGCTGTGGTAGGTGTGGTGGGGCTTTTCAATCTCACTGCTGCACCATTCTGGGTTCTCTTTCTCCAAAAACCACTGAAGTGGGAGGAAGCAATGGGACTTCCAATGGGAAGTGGGACTTTCAGGGACCACCAAAAATGGCCTCACGGGCTGCTTATTGGACCACCATGCCTCAGACAATTGCTTAGATTATTGCAGAATAGGGACCAATAACATCTGGTTACTTTGAAAGAAACATTTTACATCTCTGGCCCTCAGATGCATTATTTTACCAAATTATGCTGTTGTGGTTTAAATATATGTGTGTGTGGAATAGAATATACAATAGAATTTGGGTTTCAGATGGATGCTTTCCTATCATTTAAGCTTGAACTCTGCATGTCTGCTCATCTATGATGAATTTGGACTTGAATCCAGTTTTCTGAATGGAGTCAGACTATGCTGTCAACTGTGAATCACTTTTATTTCCATCACTTTTATTTCTCAGTAATGAGGGTTTTTATTTTTGTTCTTGTGTGATGTTTTCAAGAGCTGTCAGCACTGTTGGTGAATGAATCAAAGAGTGTTTTCTTGTTAACTTGCTTCATTTTCATCAAAATGAGTATTTTTATTTCTAGCCTGAGGAAAATTCTTACTAACGCTTCCAAGTCCTGCTACAATTGAAGCATATGCTGGGCCCCCTTTATTTAGGGGATTGGATAGCAGAGTGTGTATAACTGAGATAATTAAATTCTAGAAGGGTAGCCGTATTACAGCCCAATCCGAATGGCAGTGGTGCCAAAATGACTTCCACTGCATCCAGCATCCACTGCCGGGGGGTGCTGGAGATCTTCTTGGGGGAAGCCCCAAGCCTTGTGATGGGGCTTCTCAAGTCTGCACCAGCTGCAGGATAGGATACAGCAGAGCAGGGCTGTACGCTTGTACCACCAGCGCTGAAGAGTTCAGTCAAGCTGTTAGTCTCTTGCAGCAAAATCCAGAGAGTTTTGTCGACAATCCATCTTTGTAAAAATATGCCACAGTAAATGTATTTTTAGGGGGCTGCAACAATTGCTTTTAAAACAAAAATTTTCTGTATAAGCCTAAGTACTTGCCTTATAAAGAATATTTCATCTACTCTGACACATCGGTACAAAGGGAGACATTTCTTCTACATGTATAATGTGTAGAAATGAGCAGAATGGAACTCTGTTCTGGAATTCCAACATCTGGTTGGTTCCACTGATCAGAAATCCATATTCTGGAATGTTTGAACAGAATGCTGCACTTCTAGCATTCCTGCTGGGAGCAAAGGGCAGCCCCTTCTCCTTGGGATCTTCAGGGATCCTGTTGGCTCTCCACTAAGTATTTTGGGTGCTGCATCTTCTTTATACTCCCTGTTGAATTTCATAGGAAGATGCTGAAAGGATGTTGTAAGGATTCCCTTTTTTTTGTTAGTTCTATGAATGATGGTACAATCTCCCCTCCCTCATTGCTTCAATACTGATAATGCTATTGCCTTGCAGGAAAATTGATGCAGTGCTATGGCAGTTTGTGTTGTGTATATTTATCAGTTATAAAATAAATAATTGCAGCAATAGATCATCAACACAGGATAGCATCCTTTTTAAAAGCTACTCCCTGTATTTTTCCTTTGTGCCTGTGACACTACATACCTACAGAGGCCCATTTAATTGTTTATTTCAGTAGTTGTCCTGTCCTGAGTATGAGCAGGAAACCAAGGGGCATGAGAAAGTGTCTGAGGAGGTGGCAGATCCAACTGTGGTCAGTAGCAGACCAGGCTGAAGTTATAGAACCTTTGACAGCTCTGAGTTGGCAATTGGCTCCAACAAGTACCTCATATCACTCTTGGCCTGGACTACTCTTCAGGCTCCATCCCCTTCATGAAGAGTGGAGAGCCTTATGTTGACTTTTGCCCTGGAACCTTCCACTTCATGTTGCCTTGCTGTCTCTTGAAGTTGTACTAGTAGGGAGTGTAAGGCCTCTGATGTGATCTGGAACCTTGGAAGAATCTAGTCCCAATTCAGAGGTCTCAAGGGGCTCCTGGCTCACAGGCTTAAGTTCTGGGTTGGGCCCAGTGTTGGAGCCTGTGTCTGGATCCATTATTTCCACCTGGGTCCATACTGCTGGTTTTCCTGATCTGTCTGGCTTCTCCCTTTTGTTTCAGAGTCATGATTAGGTTGAGGGGTTGGGGGATCATGACAATAGCACTCAGTGTCTGGAACCAGCCAATTGGCTAGAAATACAGGTGTTCCTGAGCACCAATCACATGCAGGCAGGTACATTGATGATTTCCTACTTTTGCACTGTTAAATAATTATAATTTCATTCCATTAGATTCCATTATTCACCCCATCTGGTGGCTGAATATGGTATAGTGTCTATACAAATGCATTCTAGGGCAACAATAGAGGAGCAAGAAACCTGGAAGTGGGTCTTTAAAACTATTTTTCCACTGATTTGGTATCCACCAATTTTTTTTTATCCACTGGGTGTTCTAGAACAGAACCCCAGTGGATAACGAGTCACGATATACCTCACTACCAAATAATACCCACTGTTTTTCTAGCTATTGTTTGGGAATTTACATAGTACTAAATCCTTACTGCTTTTTTTCTATTTCTTTTCACAGGAAAAATTAACCCAGGAGTGTGTATTCAGAGAACAATTTGAAGAGAACTGGTATAACACATATTCATCAAATCTATATAAGCACGTGGACACTGGAAGACGTTACTATGTTGCATTAAATAAAGACGGGACTCCAAGAGAAGGGACTAGGACTAAGCGGCATCAAAAATTCACCCATTTTTTACCTAGACCAGTGGACCCTGAGAAGGTCCCCGAACTATATAAGGATGTTTTAAGCCAAAGTTGACAAAGATGTTTCCTTCACTTGAGCCCTTATAACGAATTTAACCACTATAAAGGTTTCATGCGGTGGGTTCTTAATTGATTAGCTGTGTCATCACATCAGCTCCACTGTTGCCAAACTTTGTCGCATGCATAATGTATGATGGAGGCTTGGATGGAACATGCTGATTTTGTTCTGCACTTAAAGGGTTTGTCTTCCTGGAGGAGAGCCTATGCCCACTTGCTTGATTTATTGAGAGAGAAAGGAAGGAGAATGAGAATGTGTGAGAGTGAAAGAGAAAGAGGATGAAAGAGAGAAGCTGAAGCAAGAAAGAAGGGGGGAAGAGGCCTGATGCATGCTGGGAAACAGACACGCTTTTAAATTTTTTGATCCGTTGTACTTCATCCTATATCAGCATAGCTGCCATACTTTGACTCATCAGGAATTCTGGCTGGTAGCCTGCTCAAGTGTACGCTGCATTAAAAAAAAAGGCATGGAGGGTACGGTCTTACTAAAACAAACAAATAAACAAAAGAGAGACTTATTTTCAGTTTGACTGCTCAAGTGGGAGTCACCCCTTGCTGAGTTAAAGCAAAGACCTCTTGGTAAACTAAGAAAAGAGAAAAAAACATTAAAAAGTTAAATTTATTTATAGAAATTCCAAAGGCAACATTTTATTTATTTTATATATTTATTTATTATATAGAGTTTATTTTTAATGAAATATGTACAGGCCAGATAGGCAGTTTGGAAGCTTTAGGCTCTGTAAAATGTCTCAGCGGCAAAGGCTGCTCTGAACCTGTGATAATATTCATGCAAGTCAAACATAAAGGTGCATGGAGGCAAGAGAAATCTAGTGACCCTAATGTACTAAAAGCGACAATCTCTTTTGTGCCCATATTATTGTAAAAGTATGCACACCACTCATGACACTGAGTGCTCACTCCTCTGACTGCTTGTTTCATAGCTTAAACTCCCCCCTTTTCCTCCCTCCCCAAGGATTAAAGATAAAACTGGGTCTTCAAAACTTTAATTCTGTGTCTGTAATATTTCCTCTTTGATAAATGACTTATTCCATCTTTGTGAGCTTCACAGTTCTGGAAGAAGAGGAAGAAGAAAAAACAACAGGGGTTGGTATATATTCTATTTGTTAAAACCTACTGCAGATTATACCAAAGCTAAATGAAAAAATATGCTGTTTTTATTGAAGCAGAATGCCAGAAACATCCTAATACTGACACTTTATACTAATTAAGGTTCTCTCAACTAGTACAAGAGGCCAGGGACAAGGTTCACTCTCGTAAACTTGTTTAATTGTGCACTTGACTATCTACTCTGAAATTATACCAATTCCATAAGGGTTATTATTGTAACATCTTTTATAGAAAAAAAATTGCTTTCAGTATGAACTGTCATAATACATATTAGCACCCTTCTTAAAGGAAGACTCTTGCAAAATAAAATGAATAAATCTCTACTGAGTATTGCAGTGAGGGGGAAAAGTACTTTACTTGTTTTATTTCCAAAAAGTATACCATGCAGGCTCTGCTGCATAATGTATGTAATTAGGATTCTGTGATGTAGTTAATGCAAACACACCTTTCGTTAGTGATTATAATTTTGGAACTGTTTGTTATAAACCTTGAGAATAACAGAGCAGGCAGAAGCATTAACAGTGTTTATGGTCCACTGCATTGTGTACGCTGTTCCAAGAAAAGTATACAAAACTGTGCAGAGGAGGTGCACAAGGGTTGTGAATTAATGCAGAGTTCAACATGAATTTGGTCATTGCCTGGGTGCTCTTTAGCCTGGAAAGGTGCACTAGAGCAATGTGTGTTTCCTTGAGTTGCAGTCAGTGGTTAATGTAGCTGGAGGGTGATTTTGGTATCAATCATGCAGGCACTCCTAAAGCCATTGGCTATGGAATAAGTGGGTTGATGACTATGACTCATGTGATAATTCTACTTCCCTTGAAATTAGTGGTAGTTCTGATATTGTGATCAGTCCTAAAACCATGTAACTCAGTGTGGGCAAATTAGCAAGCAAGCAATTTTAAGGCTGAAGTTTCAGTCCATCTAAAGTCAGGTTGAAATCTAGTGCAGAGAGAGAGAGAGAGAGAGAGAGAGAGAGAGAGAGAGATCAAATACCGATTGTGAACATACTGGAGAGAGCACTCAGTTCAAAATGAATTCAGTGTTCCTTTACTTGGTTGCACAATTGTCCATTGGGAAGAATTATGTTATAAAATAGCACACTGCATAGGGTGAGTTCACATGTTCAGATTTGGGATCAAACATCACATTATATTTCTCATGGAGCCATAGCCAAAAATGACATCCTTGTGCACAGTTCTTTCCCCTCTCTATTATTTTGAGTCATATTTACATTGTTGTGATATCATAAAGTTGTAGGTTTCCTACCTTAGCTAGTGACAGCCAATGTTATTGAACAGGAATGAGCAAATACAGTGATGACATAGGTGCGTTTAATCATTACAGGTGAAGGGTGAGAACTCAACTTGGGGTAGCCGCTTTTATTGGCAAATCCATGTTGCAAATAATGTGTATTGATGCCCTTACTTCTTGCCGATTCATAAAACCCAATGTTGGGTTCAGTAATTTCTACTTGCAATAATATGCAGATTAAAATAATTCCACCCATTTGTAATTTACAACTATGTGAAAACCACAATGTGTGAACTCACCCTATGTGGGATCAAGACAAATAAATGGTTGTTTGTGTTAACATGAAAAGCTAGCGCTAATTTTTGCTTAACTCATACTATAAGCAAACCTAATACATTGTTAATGTATTATAAATTGTTGGATATTAGAAATGGACTAGATTTTCCAAGTAAATAAATGACAACGCAATTCATTCAAGGAACATTAGGTGACTGAACAGTGCAACCCTATGCAGATTTATTCAGAAGTAAGTGCCATTCAGACTTATGACCCTAACTTCCTGGAAAATGTCTGTAGGATTGCAGTCTTACATTGTAATCCTATGCATGTCTGCTCAGAAGAAGCCCTATTTAGTTCAATAGGACTTACTCCCAGGTAAGAGTGTATTGAACTGCAGCCGAAGTGCCAGGACATTTCTGTCTACAAGCATTATTATTTTGTTGTTAACAGGATTTCATTATTTAATAATATTATACCATTTTATTATAGCTCTTCCAATCACTACCTCTTGTTTATTTTTCACCTTTGAACCACTGCTGAAATGCACCTGATAAAGCTGCATCTTAATATACAACAAACGTGTGCCACCAAGCCAAACAGAGCCCATCATCCATGTATGGTGGTCCATCTGGAGTTTGATAAAACCTCCTTTTTTGCTGCCTGTCTGGGACTGCAGACCTCGATAGGTCACAATTTGTGCAGTCCTGCCATAGACTATAATAGTCAATCCACTTTCATTGGAAATATTGTATGGTTCTTAATAGGACTGCACTATTTAAATTACTTTACAATTCTGTGGTCAATAATTTGGACTAGAAGATGATGATTCTCTGTTTTAAATGAAGAAGCGACATTGAGACATATAGCATGTTCAGCATCCAACAGTAAAAAGATGTATTTATATAGATATATATATATCCTATAAAGGTGGATTCAAGTAGCAATAAGTATCTGAATTTGCACTAAGTCCACAAAAATATTAAGGACACCCATAACTAAGGTCAACTTTGCCATGAACTGACCAGAATAATAAAAACATACTTTTTAGCCTTAATGTGGAATTTGCTGGTATTTTTGGTCATAGACAGATCATTAATATTACTTAACGTGTTTTTTATTTAATTTATTTTTTGTATTTTTTAAAGAAAGGACTAAAAATAAGCAAGAAAAATGTTATGAATTTATGGCAGTTGATACAATAAACTGTAACCAATTTATTCAAATAACCCATAGTGGTGTGTATATACCTATTGAATTGTTGTAGATATGGGATGATTATAGTTGTATCTAATGGATGATCTGACACATGGAGCAAACTACAGAGCCTTTCATACTAGTGTCTATTAGAGGTAAAACAGAAATTTGATCAGTAAATTACGTAAAGCAAAAAGCTGTTTTTTTGTTTTTTTTAAGCCAGAACAAACTTTCATGACACATTCATTATTGTATGTGGTCATTTGAGCTCCATATCCCAAAATTGGATGGGAATAGAAGTTAACAAGCCGTCTTTCTTCATGCAATAATTCAAAGATAAGATTGCAAAACACACTGCTCTCCCCTGAAATTGTAAGTCAGCATTTCTGAATGTTTGTCCCGTCATACGGCTTTGCCACCTATTGGAAGTACCACCAAAAGTAACCTGCAACAATGTCATTGTCGGTTGCTTCCAGATTGGGAGGCTAAATGCAATGCAACAAACACCAGTAAGAGGGTCAGGGGGGATGAGAGGCTTTTTCAAGCACATGTTTGATAGCATGTGTGGATAGCATGTGTGGAGCTCTGCCTACTGAGCTGAGCCTCCTACCACTGCTTGTTGCATTGCTTTGCTGGTCTCAGTGGCAGGCAGCAAGGGTCTGGAGGCCCCACATGCACCACTGGACATCACCTCAAGTACCACTGGTGGTTACGAGTGCCATTGGCTAAGAAACACTGCTGTAGATAGATGATCAGTAGATCAGTAAAACGTCATGGAGGCCCCCCAAAAAACCATAACAGCAGTGGTGGAGCCTCATCCCCTTTCTGAACTCACAGGCGTTCCTTTTTTACTTGATGTGTGGGTTGTCAGGCTTTAAAACATCAAACATGGATCCCAGTCCACCGGATGCCTGGCCTTTAGAACATGTTCAATATGGACAGTTTATTTCAGTCAAAGTTTATTTCTTATAGGTAGCAAAGAGCTAAGGCTACTTGCTAGACCATTGCACTTGGATGCCTTGATAAGAAGACTGCACTATACTGTGTGGGGTAACATAGAGAAGCTTTTACTGCTGCTAATTCTATGCTTTGGACAAACAGAACCCTTCATATATTCTAACACTGTCAATCTGGCAACTCTCTAAAAGTCACCCAAGGTGCAATCTGAACATATTGGCATCGTATGTTACTTGTAACTGTGTGTAAATACGTATGGAAATATGTACTTTGTATAAATATATTGTTTTAGAATTTTGAAAATGGGTATTATTTTCTTGCAATTCCATCAAGGCATTTTGTTAACATCTATGTAATGGCAGCTTTTTTAAACCAACCAACCTACTCTTTAGAGAGTTGCCAAAAAGTTGCATCTATGAAGAAATTATGATCCAATATTATAATAAGGAGAATTATTACTTCTGCTCTGAGTGCTCCATGGTAGACAAGAGGGATATACATTTAATTCTTAATAAAAGTCATGTGATGGCTTCACCAAGGGGGGCAAATGGACAGGCTGTGAAAGAACATATTCATGCCTGTGACAAATTAAACCTTATTTTTAAAAACAGGACAGGTGATGAACACCTGTGGAGTACCTGAGGGGGGAAAGGGGGACAAATGTCCCAACACCAGGCTGGGGGGGGTGGCACCGCACCGCTACCCACCCCACACTAGTCCCCCCCCTGCGGCATTCAGTTGGCTGGTGTACCAATCTGAAGGCTGTTCCATGAGGGCCTTTCCTCCAGAGATGTTCTGAGGGCTGGCAAAGCTGTGCACTGCCTCCCCGACCCTCCAAAGGCCTTGTAAAGCCCTTGGAGGGCCTTAAAACATCACTTCTGGTTTCACGGAGGAAACTGGAAGTGAAGTTTTTATGCCCTTAGAAAGCATTCCCTGGCCTTCAGAATGCCTTCTAAGGGCATAAAAACATCACTTCTTGTTTTCTCATCATCATGATCATCATCATTACAACCTTTAAAGCGAGGGCTTTACAAGGGCAGTGTGCAGCCTCCCCAGGCCTCCAGAAGGGTGGCAGCCCTGCTGGTATTGGGGGAAGCAGCTTTCGGCCATGGCCCCACTGATGAACACCTATGCTGACTTACTGGCAATAGAAAACAGACTCTCCCACG
Source organism: Tiliqua scincoides (assembly GCF_035046505.1). NCBI lineage: Eukaryota > Metazoa > Chordata > Lepidosauria > Squamata > Scincidae > Tiliqua > Tiliqua scincoides. The sequence goes on from NC_089823.1 coordinate 23,194,241, forward strand.
TCCTAAGCCTAGTTGTTAACCATTTTGCACTGCCGCAAAAGCGTCAGTTAATTCAGCTGCTGTCACTCATCTGCATATCTGCGTTGCCTCCGTTTACGCGCCTTCAGATAAAATATTTCTAGCATGAGCGCATTAGTGTGAAATATGCTTAGATTTCTTAAGGAGAAATAAAACGTGGAAAAAAGCTACACTCCCCACAAACACTCTTTCTATGCATTGTGTCCCGTCTCCCCCAATATTTTCTTTTTCTGGGGCTGTCACTGTCCTCAAGATTTGCACGTCTTAATCCATTACAGCAAAGACAATTAACTTCAAGAATGTTTGTCCCCAAGAAGGTATATTTTGTGTAAGCTGCTTTATCAGTTACTGGAAGAAGATATATGAAGACACTTTGGCCCCATGGAACACTTATGGTTAGAGTGTGATTTTCGCTGATAATGAAATAAAAACACATAACACCACTTTCTGCACTTCTCATTTTTGTAAAAAGA